>NC_090831.1:4106533-4429866 GCF_028021215.1 Eschrichtius robustus
TAGAGAACTCATACAACTCAACATTAAAAAAAAAAAAAAACCTGATTAAAAAACCTGAATAGACATTTTTTGCAAAAAAAATATATAGATGCCCAACAGACACATGAAAATATGCTCAACATCACTAGTCATCAGGGAAATGCAAATCAAAATCATGAGATACCACTTCACACCTGTCAGAATGGCTGTTATCACAAAGACAACAAATAACAAGTGTTAGCCAGGATGTGGAGAAAAGGAAACCCTAATACACTGTTGGGGGAGTTATAAATTGGTGCAGCCACTGTGGAAAATAATAGGGAGGTTCTTCAAAACATTAAAAATAGAACTACCATATTACCTGACAATTCCACTTTTGGGTATTTTTCCAAAGAAAACAAAAACACTAATTTGAAAAGATATATGCACCCCTATGTTCATTGCCATGTTATTTACTATAGCCAAGATATGGAAGCAACCTAAGTGTCCATGAATAAGTGCACGGTTAAAGAAAATGTGATATATCTATTTACCTATACCCAGATCTAGATCTAGATTTATATAATGGGATATTACTCAGCCATAATAAGCATGAAATCTTGCCATTTGCAAAAACATCAATGGACCTAGAGGGTATTATGCTAAGTAAAATAAGTCATACAGAGAAAGACAAATACAGTATGATTTCACTTATGTATGGAATCTAAAAATTAAAACAAATGAACATGCATAACAAAACAGAAACAGTCATAGATGTAAAGAACAAACAGATGGTTGCCAGAGGGGAGTCGGGTAGGTGAGGAAAGAAATAGGTGAGGGAGATTAAGAGGTACAAACTTCCAGTTACAAAATAAACGAGTCACAGGGGTGAAATGTACAGTGTGGGGAATATAGTCAAAATATCTTTGTATGGTGACAGATGGTAACTAGACTTATCCTGATGATCATTTTGTAATGTATACAAATAACGAACCACTATGTTGTGTATCAGGAACTTATATAGTGTTGTATGTTGATTATACCTCAACAACAAACAAACTCATAGAAGAAAACATCAGATTTTGATTACCAGATGTGAAGGGTGGGGGGAGGGGGAACTGGATGAAAGTGGTCAAAAAGTACAAACTTCCAATTATAAATAAGTACTAGGGATGTAATGTGCTCCATTATTAATGTAATTAACACTGCTCTATGTTATTTATGAAATTATTAATGTAATAAATCCTAAGAGTTCTCATCACAAGGAAATTTTTTTCTATTTCTTTAATTTTGTATCTATATGAGATGATAGATGTTCACTAAACCTATAGTGATTATTTCATGATGTACATAAGTCAAATCATCATACTGCACACCTTAAACCTACACAGTGCTGAATATCAATTTTATCTCAATAAAACTGGAAGGAAGAAAATGAAGGACATGAATGCACAAAACCCACATGCAACTTAATGTTGAGCAAGAGAAGCCAAACAAGAAATATGAACTTTGTAATTCTATGTAAATAATTATTAACTGGAGGCAAAGCTAAGTCAAGGCGTTAAAGGTAGGATGTGGGCTACATTCAAAGAGAAGCAGCAGTGACTGTGAAGGGACATGAAGAGACTTCTGGATGCTGGCGATACTCAATTTCTTTGTATGATTGCAACTCGTGATACTGTGCTTCAATACAAATGTGAAGTGAAGGGAAGATAGTACAATGGCATCTTGATGTCTTTCCTCGATCTTCCTTCTCTTGTGTCCCCATGTGCTGGGCACCCAGCTGCCATCTCTCACCTACAGGCGCATCCTGGTAGAGGTCCCTTTGTCTCCTCTGTGTCCAAGTACCCCTTCCTGATCCCATGTGTTCCTTTCCTTGATTTACTCTCTCATTTTTTTGGCACATAACTCTGTACCTTCTTCAGGAATGATGTAAGGATTATCAATACTCTGAGATTTTAAATATCTAAAAAATATTTTTATTTTACCATCACACACTTTAATAATTTGGCTAGGGACATCATTCTAGGTTGAATATCATTTCTTCAGAATGTTAAAGTAGTACTTCTGTCGTCTTCTTGCCTCCAGAGTTCCACTTTACATTCTCTTTCTTGCCCTCTCTCTCTGTTTCTCTGGAAGCTTGCAGAATCTTCTCTTAGTTATAATTGTTCTGGGATTTCCTAATAATGTACTTTGCTATCGTTCTATTTCTTTCAATGTACAAACACCTAGGGATCTCTTAATTGTTAACAGAAATTTTATTGAATTATTTATTTAATGCTACCCCAGCTATTTCAGTTTTTCTCTCTCGTTCCAGATTTCCTACTATTTAAAGGTTGGACCTCTTGAGCAATTATTTTATTATACTTTCTATCTTTTTTTTCCTCTCTACTTCCTTGGAGATACCGTCAACTTTATATTTCAACTTCTTTATTGAAGTTTTTACTTCTGCTCTTGTATTTTTAATTTCTAAGGGCTCTTTTATGTTCTCTGAAAGTTCCTCTTTCTGTTTTGTGGATTCAATGTCTTTTATATTTATGAAAATGTTAATGATAGAGAGTTTAGGTGTGTTTCTCCCTGCCAAGAATGCTCCAATTTAGCATTTCTTTGTCTGTTTCCTCCACATTAGACATTTTTCTCCAATATTCAGAAATATTTGGCTGGCTTCTCATGATTTAATTTAGAGAATCAAAAAAAAATATTGTCAACTCATATCAGGTATGTGAGGCTTATTGTATTTGAGCTTCACTGTAAAATGGTAAGGATGGGCTACTTGTTGGGGAACTCTCATTTCTATGTTTTTATAATTTCCCTTGGATTGATTACAATACTCAAAGAAAAATGAGTTTACAACACAGACTCACAGATAAAGCACTGACTACGAGGTAGAATGGAGGAGGAGGTCTGGAGGGTCTCTTTATTAAATATTCATTCTAGAAAATGCCCATGATCCCTCTCTTTTTGTCATGGTACCAACATTCTCAACCGTGCCCACTTTTCTACAGCACGGAGACCTTATGTTCTCTTGAGGAATAAAAAGGTCAGCATTAGCAAGGGGCTTTAGTTACTTAGCTATGAGGACTTGGAGGAGGATATTGGCATGTAAAATCTTTTCAAGCCACCTTTTACCCGCTCTAATTTTCTTTTGCATTTCCACTTCATCAACATCAATCACACTGGCAAGCGCTACTGCTAATTCCTGAGTCTTTGAGGATGCTACGCTGTAAATCTATGCTTAGCAGATTTCCCTGTTGGAATGTTGGAAAACAGCTTGCTGGGGTCTATGTAGCAAGTCAGACATTCTGAAAAACAGCGCAAAATAAAACCAGACATCACATTCAAACTGATAAATTTCAGGAGAGTTTAATAAAGGAGCTAAAGAGTTTTGCAAAAAATAGAGAAACCAGAGAAATAGTGCAGTACGCCAGGGTTGATAAGAAGGGGCACACCATGTAATGACAGAAGTATATGCAGAGGGCTGCCTGATAGAGCTGTGACCCTTGGCTGAGGTGTGCGGCCAGCCCAGAGCGACACTGAGGGGAGAAAACCAGGGGATTCAGTAACTCAACCTCTCTCTCCTCCTTCTGATCTTCTGCTGGGCTTCCTTTCGCTAAACCTAGTAAGAAACCAGAACAGAAGGGAGCCCCGGTGACTTCGTCCATATACATCAGCTTTCTGGAGCGAAGAGCAGAGTGAGAAAGGCGAAGTATGCATGTGTATGGGCACATTGAAGCTCTCCAGCAGGGACCACCCATTTTGCTCCCAGCATCCAGGTGAAATCCCTTCTGCAACTCAATCATCTTGGGGTGTGATGTCAATTCAGCCATGGTCTCCCATGAAAATTTAGATTCTTATACACTATCTGTGTGTTTCATATAAGTCATCGGGGGATATGTTTTTATAAAATATATTTGCTACTGGCCAGTTATTTACTCACACATCCCATGTCCTGCCACCTCCACCAGCTCCTGGCTAGATGGGGTTCTTTGTCTCTGTTTCTTTACTTTCTCCAGAGGGCGTCTGGCTGCCACAATTTCCCCTTGATTGGGGCTAATGGAGAGAGTGCTAAGAGGCCTCAGGGAACCTCTTGGGCTCCAGTGATCATTCTCCCTCCCTACATTGTTTGGCAACAACACAGTTTCCAACCCTGCAATCTAGGTCAGCCTATCCTGACAGTATGAGTCCCTTCTCCGCTGGTTGCATTTCTGGTTCAAGGAACCTGATGGCCAGGGCACAGACCTAAAGTCCATTTCACCAAAATTGTGACTTCATTCCCATTTGGAAACATCTCTCATTTGGGCATCAGTAAACCTGTACTCACAAGGTTACAGGGGCAGAGTGAACATACATCTTTAAGTGTGTTTTTATATGATTCATCAAAATATATATTTTGGTATCCAAACAGGGACACTTCTGAGAGTGAAATGTAGTAACAATTTGGTCAGACAACAGACATGATTTGGGACTGTCTAGGCAAACCAGGGTGCATTGTCATCCAGAGCTGGCTGGGGAAAGAGACTGATAGCATCAGAGGTTCACGCACATTGTCACTAATTTTCCGTTGACTCCTCCCTCTTTTTATACGGAGGAAAGTGCAAAGAGCTGCACCATGTTTCCCACTGTAGAAGGGATACCCTGATGCCTCAGCCACTAGTTCTCCAGGAATTTCACCAACATGGCTGAGCTGAACTTGAGCAGGTTTATCTCTGGCACGAATGTATCATGCTATATCACATGTGGCTTTTGCAATGGCCAAAGAAGCAAGTTAATTGGTGGTGTTCATCTCCCTTGCATCCTTTGATTGGAATTTGATGGTGTCAGTAATCCCTGTGATCCTAGGAATGCAGTCTTGTTTTTGGTTTGCAATCTGACAGGCAATACAAAGCCATTTCAGGGAATGTCACTGGGTACCATAGCACCAAAGAAACTTCTTCCCACTCCATATCCTGAAACTCAGGAGACGACTCACTGGATCACTGTGAGAAGACATGGGTGGAGACTCCACCTATACCTAGACCTCTACAGCACCTACTCTGCACCATAGTCTCAGGGATTAACATGTCATTTCAAAGACAGCACCTACTATCCCTCCAAATGTCTTGGTGTTTTCCATTTTTGGTACATAGTGAGAAAGAAAAACAGAGGTACTAACAGCTATTCTCTGGGAATGGGTCAGGTCCTTGTATTCCTTATTTAACATCCAAAAGTTCATAGAATATGCATATTAGATGAGGTTGTTATAATGGAAAGAGAACAAAAAGGACCATTGCTTTATTATGTCTAAGCACAGGCTAACAGACAGACACAGGCACAAATACCTGTGAAGCCGCAAAATTTACCAAACTCTTCTGTCTGCATAACAAGAATGATGACAAGATTACAAGATTCAGTGAGAGGTTTAGCATTGTTCCATACTCCCAGATAAAAGGTATCCAGATGCCAATCACAGAATTTGTGCTGGGCTCTGTGTGACTGCCCCCATTCTGGGACAAAGCCCTGTTTTCTTGACCTTCCCCAAAATCATTCATCAGAATTACAAATCTTAAAGCAGTTTTGAGGGTTAATTTTATGTGTCAATTTGTCAGGGCCCTGGTGCCCTGATACTTGGTCAATTCTGGATGTTTCTGTGAAATTGTTTTTTGGATGAGATTAGCATTTAAATTCCCTCCATAATGTGGGTGAGCCTCATCCAATCAGTTGAAGGTCTGAGTAAAGCAAAGACTTATTCCCCCTCCCCAGCCTGACCCCCACCAGAGGAAAAAGGAATTCTTCCAGTAGACTGCCTTTGGACTTGGACAGCAGCTACTCTGCAGATTTTGGACTACTCTGCAGATTTTAGACTTGTACCTCCACAAGTGTGTGAGCCAGTTCCTTAAAATTCTCTCTATCTACATATCTACATATGTAATGTACATACATACACAACCTTTTTGTTCTGTTTCTCTGAAGAACTCCAACTAATTCATCAGTCTTCCCCTGACACCTTCTTCCTAACACACTCCATGGCTCTTCATCATGGGTGATCTCACCTGTTCCAGCAAATAGTAAACCCAACTTTGTTAACTGCAGGTGTTCCTAACCATCTTTGGACTTAGGGAGTTAATAATAGTCATATTGGTACATAGTTAGAGGCTTCTTTAAACAAAGCTTGAGGGAAGACTCAGGGAAAACACCTTTGACCTGTTTTAGGGTCGTTTTCGAAATGGATGTTGCCTCCCCCTCAGCTGAACTACTCTAGATCTGTGAGCTGGCTGTGTCTGGAAACCAGGAAGAGACTGTGCCCTTTCGCTGCTGTATCTGCAATTACGTTTATGTCCATCATTCCTAGGAATATTATAGCACCACATTAGTATGTTGTCTATTTGTTTCTTTTCTGGGAACTGGAATCCCCACAGATCCCTGCGGGTCAATCACCCTTATTGCCAGATCTGGTTACTTCCACAGAGACTGGAGAACCTTGTTCTGATACAGCCTTCTCACCACTGGTTCCCCTCTCAGAGCCACAGAGGACAGGAAAACATCAAGGATGGACACTGGGCACCCCTCATCAAATTATTTTGCATCAGTGAGTAAAGTGTCTTTGGGGATCTCCTGGAGGCTGAGGGTCTTGTTTGCACAGTCCCTTCAAACAGTGCCACCCCCTGAAACTTCGTTTCCCTCAACAGTGTAATGGAGATGTCCCAACTTCTCAACCTTACTTAACTTATGAAAGCATTGCATTGTGGCCCCAACTACAGAAACAGCAGAAGGTAAGTGCCACTATAGAGCTCATGAGTCAACCCATTAAATCCTAGGTGAATGTGCTCATTTTAATTAATCCAGCCCCTATCTGGCCTTATGTTAACCATCCACTGTCACACGTACCCTACAGACTGCTATCTACACAGAATCGTGCAAGTGCACTTTTCAGTGTGTGGGGGAGTCCTTCCTGTAGAAGCTCTTGCACATGTCTCTCTCTGTGTTATCCTGGGACCTAAATCTCACCGTGGCCTCAAGGCAATGGAGGATGGTGGTTCTGTGTATTTAGGAGCTTCCTGTAAGCAAGTGCTCCAGGAAATATAATTGGAAATCATTTATGCAGAGTGATGTCTCCCTCACAGAGACTGGGGTTTGGGAATCTCTGACTTTTCTTTGTCTGTTTAAATGTTCCCATCCCTGATCTCAGGGTTTATTCAATGCCCATTTTCCTAGTGTAAAAACCTTTCCCACAAGGCCTTGAGCTCAGCAGTACTTGCCCTGGGATTGCAAGGGATAGTGCCCTCCTCAGATCTGTCATGGAAGGTTTCTGATGTTTCCTGTGTGTTATTATCAACTGGATGCCCAACAATGAAAATTTTTTGTTCCTTGGGTGTTAGAACCTTCAGGAAGTCAGCCGAGGTTTCATCTTTAAAACCACTCTGATCCCAGAGTGACTAATTGCCCCAGCCATGTGATCACCCAAAGCCTCGTGCTGCACCTGCAGGCATGATTCTACTGCAGCCATGATCATCTGTGTTTTGGCCCCACCCACCAGGCAGTCACTCTGCACTTCTCAAAATGGGAGCAACCCAATCACAGAGTGTTGTAAGGGTCTATGTCCTCAGACCACTCCTGATGCTGATTGCCACGTCAGTCAGGGTCCCGCCAGGATAATAGATGGCATGCTCAGTTTGGATGATTTTGGGGAAGATACAGAAACTATTTATAAAGTGGTAATCAGGGTGTAGGGAAACCCAAAATGATTGCAATACCCAAGACTAATAAGAGTGGGGGCATCCTCACCACCACAAGCATGGAAGGATAGGAAAGGGAGTGGTTACCAGGAGAGAGAAATGATGGGTGGGCGAAGAAGGAGAGGAAGGTGTTTAAAAGACCTTTTGACAGAAATTTGGACTTTTGGTCAAAGAACCCAGCCCAAGTTCCCCATAATGGATGTAGATAAAAGTATAGAAACCTGGACCTCACTCTTTCCCTTCTTTAAGCTTGTGGTCCCCTTTGGCTGAACCCAACCAGAAGTCAGGGTGAAGGACTGTGTTGGCCCTGTGCATAGGGTCCAGCTCAAGGTACAGAGCTGAGCGGATAAAGGAGAGTGGGTCTGAAGAGAAACCAGGGAGGAGCCAGCCACTTAGTAACTACGAGGCCAGCGACCTCTTGCATTTTCTTTCCAATGTCTTTGCACTTTGCTTATTTTTACCTGATCAAAATAAAAAGAAGAATACGTGGGGCTGAGAGCATTGATGCAGTTCCTAAAGATTTTCTTTCTGAGGAGCTTGGATATAGAGGGAAGGAGAAAGATAAGGCAGCTAGTGAAAGACATAAAAAGTTCAAGGTGTATCTTTTTAGCCGTGCCTTTGTCTGATGGGAATACCCCATGTGAAAAACACTGTTGCTAAAATTCAGGACCTCAAACCTATCTTCCTGCATTGGTACTTATGGTACCCAGGTCTTACCTTGTCTCTGCTCGTCCTGAGTCTGGCCTCTTTTTCTGTCTCCCTAAATTTCTGGTCACACTGATTCCATCAGTGTTCTTTGTTTATGTGTTTCTCTGACTTCTGCCACAGATTCAATTTAGGCCAACTTTCCTTTTTCTTTCTTCTTCTGAGGGTTCATGTGTTTTTGTTTTTGTTTTTTTTTCTGTCTTCGTAAATTCATGCTTGCCTTTCCCATTGTCCAGAGCCCTTATGCCGAGCCATTTGGTCTAGTTAATTCCTGGCCATCATTATGACTCAGCTCCTCTGTGATGTAATCCCTCATCACCTCCAACTGAGCTAAGGGGTGCCTCTGTTGCACCAGAGTAGTCCTTGCACATACCCTAGAGGTAAGTGGTGTAAACACCAGTCTATGGTGTTTATTGTTGCATTACATCTTGCCATTACACAGTTTTTGGCTTGTCTTTCTGATCAGCCCATTAACTCTAAGAAGGTCAAAGCTCCTTTTTTTTATCACAGACTGACAGAGTAGATTCTTAATAAATTTTACCGATTAATTATTGTGTTTGTTCTACAACACCTGAAATACACTTTGTGGTTTTGACCTCTCTTATTTGACCTCTAGATCCAAAAACTGGGGGAGAAATAGGGGGTATGAAACTCTGATGGAGCAAAGGTGGGCAGACCGGAGAGAAACGGTCAGGATTCAGGTCATTGCATTTAATTCTGTTCTGAGTCTTTTTGTCCCAGGGATGCTTTAAATGCCTGGATCAATATTTATTTTATTGAATCTTACAGACTAATTCAACTCATGTCCAGGAAATCTGTGCCTTTTTTGGATATTGTTTTGCTTTTATGATGAGACACAGAATGTGGGTTATTCAACTGAATACACAAGAAAGAAAATCAGAACTTGGATATATCGATAACATCTTGGGACCAGCCTTGTTTGTGACTTGAGTAGGAATAGTTATGGGTCAGTATCTCCTTTCCAAATTCCTGGTGTTAGAGAGATCCATAGAGATTTGATCATCACTCACCAGGCTGGGGAGTCCATTACGTCTCTACCCAAAGGCAAACTCAGTTTCTTACCTGAATGCATAGATGCTTAATGCTGCTTGATTGGCTCATCTACCCTGACACATTTTTTTTTTTTTTTTTTAAAACATCTTTATTGAAGTATAATTGCCTTACAATGGTGTGTTAGCTTCTGCTTTATAACAAAGTGAATCAGTTATACATATACAATATGTTCCCATTTCTCTTCCCTCTTGCATCTCCCTCCCTCCCACCCTCCCCATCCCACCCCTCTAGGTGGTCAAAAAGCACCGAGCTGATCTCCCTGTGCTATGCGGCTGCTTCCCACTAGTTATCTATTTTACATTTGGTAGTGTATATATGTCCATGACACTCTCTTACCCTGTCACATCTCACCCCACCCCCTCCCCATATCCTCAAGTCCATTCTCTAGTAGGTCTGTGTCTTTATTCCCGTCTTGCCACTAGGTTCTTCATGGCCTTTTTTTTTTTTTTTTTTTTTTCCTTAGATTCCGTATATATGTGTTAGCATACTGTATTTGTTTTTCTCTTTCTGACTTACTTCACTCTGTATGACAGACTCTAACTCCATCCACCTCATTACAAATACCTCCATTTCATTTCTTTTTATGGCTGAGTAATATTCCATTGTATATATGTGCCACATCTTCTTTATCCATTCATCTGTCGATGGACATTTAGGTTGCTTCCATGTCCTGGCTATTGTAAATAGAGCTGCAATGAACATTTTGGTACATGACTCTTTTTGACCTATGGTTTTCTCAGGGTATATGCCCAGTATTGGGATTGCTGGGTCGTATGGTAGTTCTATTTGTAGTTTTTTCAGGAACCTCCATACTGTTCTCCATAGTGGCTGTATCAATTTACATTCCCACCAACAGTGCAAGAGTGTTCCCTTTCCTCCACACCCTCTCCAGCATTTATTGTTTCTAGATTTTTTGATGATGGCCATTCTGACCGGTGTGAGATGATATCTCATTGTAGTTTTGATTTGCATTTCTCTAATGATTAATGATGTTGAGCATTCTTTCATGTGTCTGTAGGCCATCTGTATATCTTCTTTGGAGAAATGTCTATTTAGGTCTTCTGCCCATTTTTGGATTGGGTTGTTGGTTTTTTTGTTATTGAGCTGCATGAGCTGCTTGTAAATCTTGGAGATTAATCCTTTGTCAGTTGCTTCATTTGCAAATATTTTCTCCCATTCTGATGGTTGTCTTTTGGTCTTGTTTATGGTTTCCTTTGCTGTGCAAAAGCTTTTAAGTTTCATTAGGTCCCATTTGTTTATTTGTGTTCTTATTTCCATTTCTCTGGGAGCTGGGTCAAAAAGAATCTTGCTGTGATGTATGTCATAGAGTGTTCTGCCTATGTTTTCCTCTAAGAGTTTGATAGTATCTGCCCTTACACTTAGGTCTTTAATCCATTTTGAGTTTATTTTTGTGCATGGTGTCAGGGAGTGTTCTAATTTCATACTTTTACATGTACCTGTCCAATTTTCCCAGCACCACTTATTGAAGAGGCTGTCTTTTCTCCACTGTATATTCTTGCCACCTTTATCAAAGATAAGGTGACCATATGTGTGTGGGTTTATCTCTGGGCTTTCTATCCTGTTCCATTGATCTATATTTCTGTTTTTGTGCCAGTACCAAACTGTCTTGATTACTGAAGCTTTGTAATATAGTCTGAAGTCAGGGAGCCTGATTCCCCCAGCTCCATTTTTCGTTCTCAAGATTGCTTTGGCTATTCGGGGTCTTTTGTGTTTCCATACAAATTGTGAAATTTTTTGTTCTAGTTCTGTGAAAAATGCCAGTGGTAGTTTGATAGGGACTGCATTGAATCTGTAGATTGCTTTGGGTAGTAGAGTCATTTTCACAATGTTGATTCTTCCAATCCAGGAACATGGTATATCTCTCCATCTATTTGTATCATCTTTAATTTCTTTCATCAGTGTCTTATAATTTTCTGCATACAGGTCTTTTGTCTCCTTAGGTAGGTTTATTCCTAGATATTTTATTCTTTTTGTTGCAATGGTAAACGGGAGTGTTTTCTTAATTTCACTTTCAGATTTTTCGTCATTAGTGTATAGAAATGCAAGAGATTTCTGTGCATTAATTTTGTATCCTGCTACTTTACCAAATTCATTGATTAGCTCTAGGAGTTTTCTGGTAGCATCTTTAGGATTCTCTATGTATAGTATCATGTCATCTGCAAATAGTGACAGCTTTACTTCTTCTTTTCCGATTTGGATTCCTTTTATTTCTTTGTCTTCTCTGATTGCTGTGGCTAGCACTTCCAAAACTATGTTGAATAATAGTGGTGAGAGTGGGCAACCTTGTCTTGTTCCTGATCTTAGTGGAAATGGTTTCAGTTTTTCACCATTGAGGACAATGTTGGCTGTGGGTTTGTCATATATGGCCTTTATTATGTTGAGGAAAGTTCCCTCTGTGCCTACTTTCTGCAGGGCTTTTATCATAAATGGATGTTGAATTTTGTCGAAAGCTTTCTCTGCATCTATTGAGATGATCATATGGTTTTTCTCTTTCAACTTGTTAATATGGTGTATCACGTTGACTGATTTGCGTATATTGAAGAATCCTTGCATTCCTGGGATAAACCCCACTTGATCATGGTGTATGATCCTTTTAATGTGCTGTTGGATTCTGTTTGCTAGTATTTTGTTGAGGATTTTTGCATCTATGTTCATCAGTGATATTGGCCTGTAGTTTTCTTTCTTTGTGACATCTTTGTCTGGTTTTGGTATCAGGGTGATGGTGGCCTCGTAGAATGAGTTTGGGAGTGTTCCTCCCTCTGCAATATTTTGGAAGAGTTTGAGAAGGATAGGTGTTAGCTCGTCTCTAAATGTTTGATAGAATTCACCTGTGAAGCCATCTGGTCCTGGACTTTTGTTTGTTGGAAGGTTTTTAATCACAGTTTCAATTTCAGTGCTTGTGATTGGTCTGTTCATATTTTCTATTTCTTCCTGGTTCAGTCTCGGCAGTTTGTGCATTTCTAAGAATCTGTCCATTTCTTCCAGGTTGTCCATTTTATTGGCATAGAGTTGCTTGTAGTAATCTCTCATGATCTTTTGTACTTCTGCAGTGTCAGTGGTTACTTCTCCTTTTTCATTTCTAATTCTATTGATTTGAGTCTTCTCCCTTTTTCTCTTGATGAGTCTGGCTAATGGTTTATCAATTTTGTTTATCTTCTCAAAGAACCAGCTTTTAGTTTCATTGATTTTTGCTATTGTTTCCTTCATTTCTTTTTCATTTATTTCTGACCTGATCTTTATAATTTCTTTCCTTCTGCTGGCTTTGGGGTTTTTTTGTTCTTCTTTCTCTAATTGCTTCAGGTGCAAGGTTAGGTTGTTTATTCGAGATGTTTCCTGTTTCTTGAGGTAGGCTTGTATTGCTATAAACTTCCCTCTTAGCACTGCTTTTGCTGCGTCCCATAGGTTTTGGGTCGTCGTATCTCCATTGTCATTTGTTTCTAGGTATTTTTTGATTTCCCCTTTGATTACTTCAGTAATCACTTCGTTATTAAGTAGTGTATTGTGTAGCCTCCATGCGTTTGTATTTTTTACAGATCTTTTCCTGTAATTGATATCTAGTCTCATAGCGTTGTGGTCGGAAAAGATACTTGATACAATTTCAATT
Organism: Eschrichtius robustus; assembly: GCF_028021215.1. Classification (NCBI taxonomy): domain Eukaryota; kingdom Metazoa; phylum Chordata; class Mammalia; order Artiodactyla; family Eschrichtiidae; genus Eschrichtius; species Eschrichtius robustus. The sequence continues at coordinate 4,119,608 of NC_090831.1, forward strand.
TTCTTAAATTTACCAAGGCTTGATTTGTGACCCAAGATATGATCTATCCTGGAGAATGTTCCATGAGCACTTGAGAAAAATGTGTATTCTGTTGTTTTTGGGTAGAAAGTCCTATAAATATCAATTAAGTCCATCTTGTTTAATGTATCATTTAAAGCTTGTGTTTCCTTATTTATTTTCATTTTGGATGATCTGTCCATTGCTGAAAGTGGGGTGTTAAAGTCCCCTACTATGATTGTGTTGCTGTCGATTTCCCCTTTTATGGCTGTTAGTATTTGCCTTATGTATTGAGGTGCTCCTATGTTGGGTGCATAAATATTTACAATTGTTATAGCTTCCTCTTGGATCAATCCCTTGATCATTATATAGTGTCCTTCTTTGTCTCTTGTAATAGTCTTTATTTTAAAGTCTATTTTGTCTGATATGAGAATTGCTACTCCAGCTTTCTTTTGATTTCCATTTGCATGGAATATCTTTTTCCATCCCCTCACTTTCAGTCTGTATGTGTCTCTAGGTCTGAAGTGGGTCTCTTGTAGACAGCATATATATGGGTCTTGTTTCTGTATCCATTCAGCCAGCCTGTGTCTTTTGGTGGGAGCATTTAATACATTTACATTCCAGGTAATTATCGATATGTATGTTCCTATTCCCATTTTCTTAAATGTTTTGGGTTTGTTATTGTAGGTGTTTTCCTTCTCTTGTGTTTCTTGCCTAGAGAAGTTCCTTTAGCATTTGTTGCAAAGCTGGTTTCGTGGTGCTGAACTCTCTCAGCTTTTGCTTGTCTGTAAAGGTTTTAATTTCTCCATCGAATCTGAATGAGATCCTTGCTGGGTAGAGTAATCTTGGTTGTAGGTTTTTCTCCTTCATCACTTTAAGTATATCCTGCCACTCCTTTCTGGCTTGCAGAGTTTCTGCTGAAAGATCAACTGTTAACCTTATGGGGATTCCCTTGTGTGTTATTTTGTTTTTTTCCCTTGCTGCCTTTAATATGTTTTCCTTATAATTAATTTTTGACCGTTTGATTAATATGTGTCTTGGCGTGTTTCTCCTTGGGTTTATCCTGTATGGGACTCTCTGTGCTTCCAGGACTTGGTTAACTATTTCCTTTCCCATATTAGGGAAGTTTTCAACTATAATCTCTTCAAATATTTTCTCAGTCCCTTTCTTTTTCTCTTCTTCTTCTGGGACCCCTATAATTCGAATGTTGGTGCGTTTAATGTTGTCCCAGAGGTCTCTGAGACTGTCCTCAGTTCTTTTCATTCTTTTTTCTTTATCCTGCTCTGCAGTAGTTATTTCCACCATTTTATCTTCCAGGTCACTTATCCTTTCTTCTGCCTCAGTTATTCTGCTATTGATCCCATCTAGAGTATTTTTAATTTCATTTATTTTGTTTTTCATCGTTGCTTGGTTCCTCTTTAGTTCTTCTACGTCCTTGTTAAATGTTTCTTGCATTTTGTCTATTCTATTTCCCAGATTTTGGATCATCCTTACTATCATTATTCTGAATTCTTTTTCTGGTAGACTACCTATTTCCTCTTCATTTGTTAAGTCTGGTGTGTTTTGACCCTGTTCCTTCATCTGCTGTGTGTTTTTCTGTCGTCTCATTTTGCTTATCTTACTGTGTTTGGGGTCTCCTTTTCACAGGCTGCAGGTTCGTAGTTCCCGTTGTTTTTGGTATCTGTCCCCAGTGGCTAAGGTTGGTTCAGTGGGTTGTGAAGGCTTCCTGGTGGAGGGAACTAGTGCCTGAGTTCTGGTGGATGAGGCTGGATCTTGTCTTTCTGGTGGGCACGTCCACGTCTGGTGGTGTATTTTGGGGTGTCTGTGGCCTTATTATGATTTTAGGCAGCCTCTCTGCTAATGGATGTGACTGTGTTCCTGTCTTGCTAGTTGTTTGGCATAGGGTGTTCAGCACTGTAGCTTGCTGGTCATTGAGTGATGCTGGGTCTTGATGTTGAGATGGAGATCTCTGAGAGATTTTTGCCATTTGGTATTACGTGGAGCTGGGAGGTCTCTTGTGGACCAGTGTCCTGAAGTTGGCTCTCCCACCTCAGAGGTATGGCCCTGATGCTTGGCTGGAGCACCAAGAGCCTTTCGTCCACACGGCTCAGAGTAAAAGGGAGAAAAAATAGAAAGAAAGAAAGAAAGAAAGAAAGAAAGAAAGAAAGAAAGAAAGAAAGGAGGGAGGGAGGGAGGGAGGGAGGGAGGGAGGAAAGAAAGAAAGAAAGAAAGAAAGAAAGAAAGAAAGAAAGAAAGAAAGAAAGAAAGAAGGGAGGGAGGGAGGGAGGGAGGGAGGAAGGAAAGAAAGAAAGAAAGAAAGAAAGAAAGAAAGAAAGAAAGAAAGAAAGAAAGAAAGAAAGAAAGAAAGAAAGAGGCTATAATATAGTGAAGCAAAATAAAGCTATTGTAAAGCAAAGCTATACAGACAAAATCTCACCCAGAAGCATATACATATACACTCACACACAAAAAAAAAAGGAACAGGGGAAAAATTAATATATCCTGCTCCCAAAGTCCACCTCCTGAATTTGGGATGATTCGTTGTCTATTCAGGTATTCAGCAGATGCAGGCACATCAAGTTGTTTGTGGAGTTTTAATCCGCTACTTCTGAGGCTGCTGGGAGAGATTTCCCCTTCTCTTCCCTGTTCACACAGCTCCTGGGGTTCAGCTTTGGATTTGGACCCGCCTCTGCGTGTAGGTCACCTGAGGGCGTCTATTCCCCGCCCAGACAGAACGGGGTTAAAGGAGCAGCTGCTTCGGGGGCGCTGGCTCACTCAGGCCGCGGGGAGGGAGGGGTACGGAGGAGGTGGGGCGAGCCTGCGGCGTCAGAGGCCGGTGTGACGTTGCAGCAGCCTGAGGCGCGCAGTGCGTTCTCCTGGGGAAGTTGTCCCTGGATCACGGGACCCTGGCAGTGGCGGGCTGCACAGGCTCCCGGGAGGGGCAGTGTGGAGAGTGACCTGTGCTCGCACACAGGATTTTTGGAGGCGGCAGCAGCAGCCCCAGCGTCTCACGCCCGTCTCTGTGGTCCGCGCTGATAACCGCGGCTCGCGCCTGTCTCTGGATTCTGCGCTGTTAGCCGCGGCTCGCGCCCACCTCTGGGGTCCGCGCTGATAGCCGCAGCTCGCGCCAGTCTCTGGAGTTCATTTAGGCGGCGCTCTGAATCCCCTCTCCTTGCGCACCGCGAAACAAAGAAGCAAGAAAAAGTCTCTTGCCTCTTCGGCAGCTGCAGACTTTTTCCCGGTCTCCCTCCCAGCCAGCTGTGGTGCGCCAACCCCTTCAGGCTGTGTTCACGCCGCCAACCCCAGTCCTCTCCCTGGGATCCGACCGAAGCCCGAGCCTCAGCTCCCAGCCCCGTCCACCCCGGCGGGGGAGCAGACAAGCCTCTCAGGCTGGTGAGTGCTGCTCGGCGCCGAGCCTCTCTGCGGGAATCTCTCCGCTTTTTCCTCTGCGCCCCTGTTGCTGTGGGATCCGCGCTGATAGCCGCGGCTCGCGCCGTCTCTGGAGTTCGTTTAGGCGGCACTCTGAATCCCCTCTCCTCGCACACCAGGAAACAAAGAGGGAAGAAAAAGTCTCTTGCCTCTTCGGCAGCTGCAGACTTTTTCCCGGACTCCCTCCCGGCTAGCTGTGGTGCAGTAACCCCTTCAGGCTGTGTTCACGCCGCCAACCCCAGCCCTCTCCCTGGGATCCGACCGAAGCCCCAGCCTCAGCTCCCAGCCCCGCCCACCCCGGCGGGTGAGCAGACAAGCCTCTCGGGCTGGTGAGTGCTGGTCCTCCGTGCAGGAATCTCTCTGCTTTGCTCTCTGCACCCCTGTGGCTGCGCTCTCCTCCGTGGCTCCGAAGCTTCCCCCCTCTGCCACCCGCAGTCTCTGCCCGCGAAGGGGCTTCCTAGTGCGTGGAAATCTTTCCTCCTTCACAGCTCCCTCCCACTGGTGCAGGTGCCGTCCCTATTCTTTTGTCTCTGTTATTTCTTTTTGCTTTTGCCCTACCCAAGTACGGGGGGAGTTTTTTGCCTTTTGGGAGGTCGGACGTTTTCTGCCAGCGTTCAGTGGGTGTTCTGTAGGAGCAGTTCCACGTGTAGATGTATTTCTACTGTATCTGTGGGAAGGAAGGTGATCTCCGCGTCTTACTCTTCCGCCATCTTCTCTCCTCCCCCCACCCTGACACATTTTATTGCAAATATAAAATGGGAATTCTAGTGAAACCAAAAACACTGAAAAACACCTTTTTTTTCAGAAGAACTGATAACTATGAATACTAAGTAACATCTGTTGATAGTTATTAAGAGGGATTGTATTCTAGGTGAAAGAAAGGAAAAACATATTTAACCAACATTTGGACCTGGTCTACATTTGACATTTTCAAGTGAGCACAAATTTTTTTTTTTTTTTTTTTTTTTTTTTTACTGTTTTCACTGTTTTGCTTTTGTTTGGCAAATGGCATCCTGGTGCTAACAGAAATAAGAAAAAGGAATCCAAAACCTGTTTACATACAGAGTTGTGACAATTGCTATGTCTTATCAATAATGATACAAATTTAGGATAAACTGCAGAGAGAAAAATACTTTTCCTTTTAATTCCACATATAAATTATTAATTCAGATCTTTACTCTGTATTCCATTTATTTATTCTGTATTCCATTTATTTATTCTGTATTCCATTCAGGTAGTGTGCTTAGAGACTTGGATAGCAGAGAGAGGATATTTGGGTTATAATTTAGTGATTTTTTTTGTTATTGTTTTCCTGAAAGGATAGCCCTTAAAAATGAAAAGTAAAAATTTAACCAGCAATAATAAGGTTTTAGGAATTTAAAAAAATGTATTGTTCAGAATTTGCTTTAAAGAGATATTAAATAATTTACAGTGTGTTCTTTCGTGTTCAAACCACAGAACCCGCAGAATTCCCAGACATCAAGTTCTCATATAGTATGTTAGATATCTCTTGCTTTTCTACTCCAAAATTATTTCCCCTTAATCTAGAAAGTGCAAAATTTCCTAATTTTACCCCCACCACTCAACAAATACTTGGTAAAATTTTCCATCTAGGGGTCCTGGCCAACAGGGAGGGATCTGACTCATTACTGGTGAATCAGGAGTCCTCTTTCATAAGTTTGCAACTTGGGCTGAGCGACACTAGGACCAAGAGGGTCAACAGATGACTAAATCCCATTGCTTTGACCTCTGACCTTTAGTTCCGGCTTCCCATATTCCTCATTCTGCTCTGGGTTCTGCCTTTTTGAGGCATCACTCTTCAGCCTTCCCTTGATTATAAGGAAACCCTTAACTTTCCAATAAGTACCCATATTGCTTAAATTTTCTAAAGTTAGTTTATGTTCATTGTAAACAAAGATTCCTCTCAATACAGCTGACATCCCCACAGCTGGTTAAATGAGGAGTGTATAATTTCACCTTTTTGACAAAAATAGTTTGAATCAGATTTCCTTCCTTGGCAAGCAAAAGGATCTTGACCAGATGTGATGGCATCGGTAGTGGTGCCCAAAGCCATTTAAGATCTGTAAGTATCTTTCCAGGTTCATGGTATTAAATGTCTGATCATTTTGATATTAATACATACACATGATATTAATGTTTACTATATGCCAGGCATTTTAAATGCCTTACGTAGGTAAACTCATCTAATTTCTCACATCCTGGGAGTTAAGTATAGACCTAAGACTCTGTGTTTTTAAAAACACAATGTATATTATGCTCTCTATGAGGGACATAACTCAGTCTTACCTAGCATGGTACTCCATTCTCTGCCATTGTGTGTGACATATAACCGAAACCCAATACAAATTTGTTAAATTAGTCAAATAGCACCTGCACATCATTATACACCCATGATTATAGTAGATATCTATGCATTTATCAGTAAACATTCTTCTCTTAAAATTAATAACTATTCCTCTCTCTCATTTCGTATGCACATATTGTTATCAGAGCATCCATGTCAAGCTAGTATCATGTGATCTTGCATTCCCATCTTTGGGAGTTTTGAAAGTGAACCAAGAAAGTAAATTTGTTCTCTATCCAGTGGTTGAAGCTAAAGATAAAATAAAGGAACAGTTGCTTGCCATGTTCTGAATTATGTGGGTAAAGCAATCTTCTTCCTCAAGAAAACAGAATAAAACCAGCATATGAAGAAAAGCACAAATGAGAATCAGAGGTCCAGATTCTAGTTCTTCCTGAGACCCAAACAAATCCCTGCCTTAGATCAATTTTATTGTTCAATCTCACAGTCTATGATGCATCTCTTGTTCTTCCAATAAAACAGTTATTTCTCTATATAGATTACAACATGAATTGTTATCCTTTTGAGTTTTGCAATATGGTAGTCTTGCAGCAAAGTATTCCTTTTCTACTGTCTAAATGATGCAATTCTTTATTAGTATCTTATTCTTCACTACCTTTACAACCTACAAAAACATAACTTTAATTTTAATTTGCTAACTAAGTGAAAAAAAAAAAACATTTGAAACATTTACAGCTCCAGTCCTGCTTATTATATTTAGCTGTTATTATATGATAATATCACTCTACTGCTCAAAAATAAGTTATATCCACCATAACTTGGAATTTAAGATTTCTAAATGTATCCTCAAATTATCTTTTCATGTTCATATTCTACTCCTCCCAGTAGGATCTTTTTTTTTAATAAATTTATAAATTTATTTATTTATTTATTTATTTTCGGCTGCATTGGGTCTTCGTGGCTGTGTGCGGGCTTTTTCTAGTTGAGGCGAGCGGGGGCTCCTCTTGATTGCAGTGCATGGGCTTCTCATTGTGGTGGCTTCACTTGTTGTGCAGCACGGGCTCTAGGCACGTGGGCTTCAGTAGTTGTGGCACGCAGGCTCAGTAGTTGTGGCTCGCAGGCTCTAGAGTGCAGGCTCAGTAGTTGTGGCGCACAGGCTTAGTTGCTCCGTGGCATGTGGGATCTTCCTGGACCAGGGCTCGATCCGTGTCTCCTGCATTGACAGGCGGATTCTTAACCCCTGTGCCACCAGGAGTGTCCCCTAATAGGCTCTTTAAACCTCTGTCAGGTGATATTTCTTAGAGTTCACCAAAATGCACCTGGATTTTTCCCAACTTCACATTTTTTGCAGATTTTGTTTCCCTCTGGAAATGCCACCTTATAGAGAGAGATTTGAACTGGATCCTAAGTCATTAAGTCCTAGACCTTCATGGTACATTCTTCGTGTTCCAGCTGGAGGAATAACTTCAGTTCACCCAAGTGATGCAGGATATCATTCTATGTAACACAGATGACTCCCATAACGGTTCAGTTAATAATGAGCAGAGTCTTTGGCCTCCAAATACTAAGTTTTCATTACTTTGGTTAACTGTGTTGGCAAAAGGGAATTGACACATTCTCTTATTGCTGTAGCAGTGTGAAAGATGAGAAGTGATCTAAAAGTACTATAACAGAGAAGAAGTAAAAGCACAATTACTCACCATCAAATTCGTCATCTCCTACCACATTTTACTAGGTACACATTTGACCCATAGCAGAAATGTTCTTACATGAGTATAAAAGTATAGGAAAACATAGAAATTCTTGAGTGTCCTGTAGAGGTAAGAATGAATGTCTGTATTCTCTTATTGTGCCCCAAAATGATGATAATTCCTTCTAACAATTGTTCATTCATTTTGGTAACCCCATAATGTTGAACATGGGGTCTTGCATAGTGTGGTTCAGTATATGCATGCTTTATTAATCTAAACTTTTGAATAATCCCACTTGTAGGAAACATGTACATTCTCTCATAGATCACCCCTTTATATGTTCATAAGGAGTTGGCAGGATCAAAATGAGAATATTTGAAATTGATAACCAAAATATGGAAATGCATTTTTAAATAGTCACTTAAATTATATAAAATATATATATGTATGCATATATATATATATATATATATATATATATATAAAACCTACATTAAATTTAGTCACTTTCTAGCCAGATTTCAACATGTTTATGTTTAGTACTTTAGTAATGCACAATAATTGTCATGGTACAGCAACACTAATAAAATACAAAAAAGTGTAAGGCATTGTCCAGACTTTGAAGAAGGAAAGGAAGATGGTTCATGGTTATGTTGGAACAACTGGCACAGAGCAGGGCTGTTCTGGGCACACTGGGACAGACTCTCACCCTACTCATAAACTGCCTTTGCAAACCCAACCAGAATTTTCAAGCATCACAAGATAGACAAACAGGGGAGAATACTGCTTAGACACACTGATGTAAACAGAACATGCTTGTTTCAAGAACAATTTTATCTTCAGAAATTATTTAACTATGTAGTCATATTTTCCTTAATTATTTCACATAAATATGTTGAAATAGAAAAATTAAAGCACTGATATTGTAATAAGAAATGTAGTTTTTATACAAGTAATGTACATTTTCAAAGATGTCAAACATTCGACAAGGTAAATGCAGAAAACATTTAGAATGAATTGCTCTAGCTTCCAATAAATTATGAAATGTAAGATAAGAAGTTAAAAACATGCTTGAAATTCTGAAATTCATCATCAAAATTATGACTAAAATACATAAAGTTATTTACATCTTTGGAAATGTGGAACCTATTAATAGTATAAATACCTAAAACTTAGTTTTGTACACTTGCCCTCTTTCTCTCTCTTACTCTAGTTTTCTCTTTATGTGTATGGATAATAGATAGATAGATGATAGATAGATAGATAGATAGATAGATAGATAGATAGATAGATAGATAGATGATAGATAGATAAATTCAATATAAAGTCTTTCAGAAGAGTAGAGCAGTCCTTTGTCAGAAATCCCAGCATAAAAACACCTTTCCCAAATACTAAGAAAATGCTGAATACCAGAATCAGTATGTGAAATAAGCAAGATCAAAAAATAGCTTTCTCCAGTAGAAAACAAGTTGTTTCCACGTGCTGGTACTGAGTCTGTCTGGTAGTACATGTAAAATAGATGCATACCTTCACAGGACCAGGTAGAAAAGGTAAATGCATAACCACCTAATGTGAGAGCCGGCAGGATGTTGGGGTCCAGAGCAAACAGGAGAAGAAGCATAGTCCCCAGTACAGGAATCCTAATGGCATCATAACATGCATCACGCCCAGTACTTCTCAGGAGTGAGTATGGCTCCCCCACTGCCAGGCTTTAAGCTCTTGGAAAAAGGAAATCTAGGTAAAGCAACTAGAGGAGGGTCAAAAAGAATGAATGCTTGTCAGTGAAGTATGCTAAGTTCCTTATCTCCTCGGTCACATGTCAGTCATACATCCATCCTTCAGAGAAGGTGTTGTTGACCCCTTTTCATAAATCAGGAAATTGAGGCTTCACAATTATAAATTATGGTTTTGCAGTTACCCAAGAAGTTTTCAGAACAGCTAGCATCCTCCAATGATTTTTGATACTGAAATCTACTACACAGATATAACAATAACTCTCTTTGTGTTCATCTTCAGCTTTTGAAATCAATGCTTAAGAACCATCATGCACAGAAGCATCCATGGTATAATTCTGAGAGTGAAGTTGGGTCACATGAGTTGGAAAGTTGGGTCCAAAGCAAGAGAGTACTCCGTTTGATAGCTGGTAGATATTATTACACCCGCTGAGGACTCTGCCCATTTTGACATTTAGCAAATATAGTCTTAGGAGCACTGGAGTCATCTAGCAGAGTTGATTAAAAATGAGAACTCTAGGGCTTCCCTGGTGGCGCAGTAGTTGAGAATCTGCCTGCCAGTTCAGGGGACACGGGTTTGAGCCCTGGTCTGGGAAAATCCCACATGCCCCGGAGCAACTAGGCCCGTGAACCACAATTACTGAGCCTGCGCTTCTGGAGCCTGTGCTCCGCAACAAGAGAGGCCGCGATAATGAGAGGCCCACACACCGCGATGAAGAGTGGCCCCCACTTACCGCAACTAGAGAAAGCCCTCGCACAGAAACGAAGACCCAACACAGCCATAAACAAATAAATAAATAAATAAATTTATTAAAAAAAAAAAAATGAGAACTCTAAACACCGATATAATGTAATCCCAGCTAAATGGAACCATAAGCCATGGCAAAGGTTGGCGTTTCTAAATCTGCCAAGATTAATGGAAGTCACAACAGTATATGTTTGGTCCCAGTGAAAAATGACACAAGACCCCAACTGAGGCCGCAGCATTTTCTTTAACAATAAATTAAGGATTTAAATTGTGAAAAATCTTCCCAGACCTCAGATTTACTGTGTGCCTTTGATGCCAGTTAAGAGACACCTAGCTATAGGTAGATAAAAATATCAAAAAGTAATATTGCATTAAGGACAGAAATCATTTAAAACATCTTTAAGTGCAAATCTCTGGAAATCCCTTGACAGTTATTAACACATACTAAATAACAGAAAATAACAAAGAAAAGAGGTGAATGGAACTAATATTCGTTAAGGCATTGCTCTGTCCCAGGCCCCATAGCCACTGGTTTAAAAGACAGGTTTTATTGATTGAGTTTTTTTTTTAATATTTATTTTATATTGGGGTATAGTTGATTAACAATGTTGTGTTAGCTTCAGGTGTGCAGCAAAGTGATTCAGTTATACATATACATGAATCTATTCTTTTTCAAATTCTTTTCCCATTTAGGGTATTACAGAATACTGAGCAAAGTTTCCAAAGGTGGGGGAAAGGAATAAATTGTGAGTTTGGGATTGACACATAAACACTACTATATTTAAAATAGATAACCAACAAGGACCTACTGATTAACTGATTAATTTATTGATTGATTGCTATTCCAAAGGAGGCAAAACATGAAATAATCATTAACCTCGTTTTTCAAATAAAGAAACTAAGATTCAAAGGGTAAAGTCATTGTTCCTAACCCTGCAGTGAGTTTTGATAGAAGCGGGTCACTGTCTCAGGGACTAAAAATCATGGTATTTGTAAAGTCAGTCTTAGTTAATTAGCTACCTAAATACCTGGCATCTAGGTGTATATAAAGAGAATTCCTCAGTCAGGTTCTGTTCTTTAGAACATAATACGAAATAACAAAAAAGAACTCTTTACAGGTAAAAATGAGCTTCAGTACATTTTACACATATACACATGGAAGTTAGGTTTATTTGCTGGGTTCAGTGTCATGTCAATGGGACAAGAGCACACACCATGGGGTTCAGATAAAAATAAGGGAACCCAAGAGGTAAAGAAGTGATACAGGGTCCAACATGCTCTGACGTCTCCACAACCGGCGTTTTAGGTCAGGTGTAGGTGGTCCGCATGCCCCGTGCCCCCGGCCAGCATCCCCCTGAAAGGGCTCACCCCATCCATGCTCTCCATAATTATGTGGTTAAGGGCAATGGCAGCTAAGTGATTATGTAACCAAGGAAGTGTCCAGGACCAGGAAGGGATTTCGTTGGAAACAGGTGCCTGCCCTTTTGATTTTACCTCAGATCTGCTGGGCCAGCTCTCACTAAGCTATCGCAACCAGAGATAAAGTGAGCCTCCAAGACTATACAAATTTGTCTTCCCAGCTCACATAACGAGGGCTGAGAGGGTGTTCAATTAAATAGAGGAACCCTTCTCACATGGAAGGGGGCCTCATACCCTAGGCCGTTAGGGAGGGAAGGTGGATAAGTACCCTCAGGGAGCAGAGGTCCCTAACACTCCTCTAGAAATAGTTAGAGATGGTGTTTTTCAGAGCATTGAAATAGCAGCCCGAGGTTCCTGACGGCCCTGCTGCAGCTCAAGGAGCCTGCTTTCTTATACACTGTGGTGCTGAGAACAATTTGTCACACTCATTACAACAGCCAGAGTGCTTTACAAACAACCGTTAGGATTTTGTTCCTTTCGATGTCTTGCTGTAGGAAAAAGCAATGTTCTTGCTCTCATTTTACAAAACATTTAAAAATATTGCAGATGACTACTCTCCTGGAAGTGATATCATGACTTGATGTTTTAAAAACAAAATACATATTAGAAATAGGAAATAATTCCAAGTGGTAAAATTGTCTTTTCCTAATCTGACAGAGGCATAGTTAGCTACTATGTTAACACATAAGATTCAAAATTAAATTTTACTTGACCATAATAGCGATGATGATCCAGCTACCTACATATGCAGAATTAGTGGTTATTTGTATATTTATTTGCATATGCAATGACTGTCCCAAGTATAAATGTATAAGACTGTTAAATTTGCTCTGTAAGCCTTTGAAAAGATACTCATTTTTACTTTCTTTTCTTTATTTTCTAATAACTGAATTATGTATATTTGTTTTCTAGGAAAATGCCACCTTGATTCAGGATTCTATGTTTCTGAATTCTATTTTTTCTACTAGCGCTAAACACAATTAATCCATGTACAGTAAGTGCTTCTGATTTCCAAATGAAGCAACTGATTTTGGCTGGGATTAAATTAAAATTTTCAATCAAGGCTAAAAATATCAGCATGATTCTTCTAAAATGTACTCTGAGTATCTGAGAAATAACTAAAAGAGGATGAAAAGAAAAGCAAGGTTATGCCTCCATATAAATTAGTAAATAACAGCTACTAAGGGTATTCTTTGCCATACCAACAATCCAACAGCCAAAACCACTGAAGAATGCTGGTTTGCCATCCATTTAACTTATATTTTTGAAAGGCAGACATGGGGTTGACAAACAGACCTGTAAGTGTTGGTCTCTCATAAATGAGATTAATAAACAGTAGAGAAATGTACAATATTTTAAGTGATTTCACATACCAAATCCATCCCTAAAAGGGCAATTATTAACTGAAATCTATAATCAGTTTCACTCCCATCCATAAGTATTTTTGTCATTGCTTTTAAAATAATTTGGATTTTGCATTAAGGAATAGATTTGGTTGACAGTATTTTTTAATTTTTGTATATTTAATCATTATACTGATTAATTATCTAAATGATCAGAGTTCTGTTGTCTTAGCCTCTTCAAACCAGTTCAATTTCAATTTTAAGGAGGGCACCACACATTTAGATAGGTGTGTTTTAGTACCTGGAATTAAACATTCTTTATTCAGGCTTAGTATTTTACTCTAAAAATGTGTCCTTATTATTTGTTTTTAGTAGTTATACATAGATTTTAATAAATTACAGTACACTATTTGTAATTATGCCACCTTATCCTAATTTTTCTTCAGCTAGTATGTTATTGAATTTAAAAGAAAATAAGATTTCTGGTATTGACAGTTTTTCAGGCTATTCGAAGTTTTATTACTATGCAAGCTATTATGTTAACATCATATTCAAGGACCCTGCAGCACACAATAAGCAGAAATGACTTGCTATACTGCATTCAGTATGCCCACACATATTTTCAGTTATAGGTGTGTATTTTATCAGAAAAAATGGCATGCAGTCAAGAAATCTCCTGTGTCATATTTCCCCTCCTTTGAATTTTATAACAGAGACAAGCCATTTCAAATCTTGCTCCTGGGCTGACGCTGCTTTGGAAATTGGAGCCCATCTTGAACTCTCAGAGCTATGTTATAAACTCATGTAAATTGGAATTTATAATGGGAACAGCACCATACTTTACTGTAACTGCAAAAGCTAGGCTCCCCTTGGATAAAATAAAACAAAGGGCATGGAAGACTACCCTCCACTGTGCTTTTGTTAAGTTTATATTTCCAACATAAGAGTGATCACATCAGTAATGAAAGCATTTCAGTTGACTTTCCAGAAAGCATTTTGATTTTGATTTGTAAGTCACTGAATGTGGCGTTCTACTTCATCAACCACTGTGCTTTTGAGAGCCACTCAAATGTGAGAAACACAAGTCTAAGTCTCTCAGTAAATATGCAGAGAGATATAACTCTTCTGCATTGAATTGGAAAGCTGAATTTGACAGATCTTGGGAATAAAAGAAAAGTCATTTCTTTTATGTTCGAGAAGTATAAAACTTCACTTTTTTGTATTAGTTCAAAAATGAAAAGATATTAGGTAAGTACAGGGATGACTTCCAGCTTCCGTGATGGAGAATTACCAGGAAGACTGACTCTATAGACTGAGATTAAGTAATTCAAAGTTTCTGTCTCATTTACACTCATGTGTTATTTGGTGGGTCAGTTAGACCCTCTCAGAAATCAGACTCTTATGTCTCGGGGCATTAACCCATTCAACACAGTGAAGTCCTCTGCTCAGGCTGTTGAGTGGATAGTCAAGGATGTCTGTATGGAATATAGGAGGAGCTCACAAATAAGAAAAGCATTTGTATGTAAGTGCATATAAACCCATGTTATAATGCAGACACTCAAGTTCAGCTTGGAGATACAGAGAGCTGGAAGGAGTGCTGCTCCTGTAAAGACCAGCAAAGCCGGGCGTGAGGTAAAGTGATCAGGACACATCTTAACAGTAATAACTCCTGCAATAGGGCAAAGGTTCAATGAACTGAACTCAACTGCAATTTGTACAGAGGTGATGGGCATTTTAAGGAGAATGAGGGAGCAGGGGATGGGTTCAACAGGGGTTCAACAGAATCAGGGAAGTGGAAAGTTACAGAAAGTGGGAAGGGGTGTTTGGAACTGTGACACCCACCTGGGTTTGCTACCTGGCACTTCTGGACCATAGACTCCTCCTCTCATGCAGAGGCTGGGGGACAGAGGCCCCATCTTAGGTGTTGGCTGGAACAAACATTAAATTCTCTGCCAGCCTTGAGTTTTCTCAGGCAGGTGCTTTAAGGGGGGCTGTGGCCACTCTAGAGATGCAGCTTTGAGCTTTTAGAAACAATGTCAGTGTCTGTCCAAGTCTTCAGGGTCCAGGGGGGAGGACTAGTCGAGAACAGAGCTCAGAGGACCCTGGCTGGAGTCTGGTCAAGGAGAGAGTCTCTGCCAATTTCATCCAAACAACAAGCAAAAAGCTGGACAAACAGCAAATTATAAATGCTTATCAGAAAACTGATGTCACAGAGCAAACAGCTCACCTGAAATCTAGAAAGATAAGTCTGGAGAGAGAAGTAGGACCTGGACATTTACTTACCTGGGAAGACATCATCAGAACCATATCAGCCCAGGGGAACGTTCAACCAGACACTTCTAACCAACTGCTGAAGGTTTAGTGTGGGCCAGCCTGTGTGTGCAGCTGCTGTTTTCCACAGATGTGGAGGGATTTGCACCCTCTTGCAGGCTTTTCATCAAGGTGGGTTTGCACACATCAAGTGCTCACAGGGAAGACTGGGGAGGATCCTGGGAAAGCTTTCCATGTAGAACTAGGAGAGCAGAACAACAGCCTCTGGGAAAATTCTGCCCAGAAGCATCCCCCATATTTCGTCATATAGAGCCAAAGCCTTAAACTGAAGGAGGAAAGGCAATAAAAACTAGTGAGAACACTGCTGAGGACAGAGTGAGAATTCACTGTAATGAGGAGAGGGGAGAAAGGGAAAGAAAATCTCTACCCCAGCTTAGGGGTAGGAATAGGTATTAGGTCCAATATTAAATACAGAAAAGAAGCAGAAGAAATTCCGGTTGACAGTGCCTTTCCTGTTCTGAGGCATCATCAGAACATCACAGAATGTTCTCCTCCCTGCCCCACACCCATACTTAACAAGTTTTAAGCAGAATACATCAGGGGAGCTGCAAGAGATGGATTTTCTCTGGGGAGGACCCAAGGTCAAGCCCGGAGTAGACACTGTGAGAACCCCTCTGTGGTTGGCCCAGACCATGAGGACTCATCTCTAGAGGAACTGGAAGCCTCTGGTGCCCTGAGGGTAACCATAGCAACAGCACACTTTCAACCCAGCCCAACTCCTAAGTAGATTAACACAAATCCACACAGCAAAGCCCCAGCAGAAGGAAATGTGTGCTTACCTTGAAGCATAATGACTTACCTGAGTACTATACGATGCTTCTGGCTTTCAACAAAATATTACAAAGCACACAAACAGGGAAGAAATAGCATCGTCTGAAGAGACACAATAATCATCAGGATCAGACTGAGACGGGGATTGTTGAAACTATTAGACAGAATTTAGATAACTATGATTAACATGTCAAAGGCTCTTACAGAAAATGTCAGCAACATGTGAGATCAAGTAAGTTGTTTCAGCAGAAAAATGAGAAGAATAAGAAAGAATCAAATGGAAACAGACATCCAGGGATCTTGAACTCTCAAGCCAGGCTACATTCAGCCTTTAAAGATGTGTTAAAAGTATACCTCAACTAAAAATAGAACTACCATATGACCCAGCAATCCCACTACTGGGCATATACCCTGAGAAAACCATAATTCAAAAAGAGTCATGTGCCACAATATTCATTGCAGCTCTATTTACAATAGCCAGGACATGGAAGCAACCTAAGTGTCCATAAACAGATGAATGGATAAAGAAGATGTGGCACATATATACAATGGAATATTACTCAGCCATAAAAAGAAACGAAATTGAGTTATTTGTAGTGAGATGAATGGATCAAAAGTCTGTCATACAGAGTGAAGTAAGTCAGAAAGAGGAAAACAAATACCGTATGCTAACACATATATATAGAATCTAAGAAAAAAAAAAAAAAAGGTCATGAGGAACCTGGGGGAGGGACGGGAATGGAGTCACAGACCTACTAGAGAGTAGGCTTGGGGATATGGGGAGGGGGAAGGGTAAGCTGTGACAAAGTGAGAGAGTGGCATGGACATATATACACTGCCAAACGTAAACTAGATAGCTAGTGGGAAGCAGCCGCATAGCACAGGGAGATCAGCTTGGTGCTTTGTGACCACCTAGAGGGGTAGGATAGGGAGGGTGGGAGGGAGGGAGACGCAAGAGGGAAGAGATATGGGAACATATGTATATGTATAACTGATTCACTTTGTTATAAAGCAGAAACTAACACACCATTGTAAAGCAATTATACTCCAATAAAGATGTTAAAAAAAAAAAAAAAGTATACCTCGAGTCTTCTTATCCACATCTAAGGCTGGCTTCAATTAGTTTGAGTACCATCTTTCCTTGGAACAATTTGGTTCTGAGTTCTTTAGAAACTTTAAAACCCCAGCTCTCTCCTAAGTTCAAAATGTTATAATTTTGTAGAATATGTAACTTGTTTTCATTGTTGTGGAAATGAGTAGTGCTTTTGTGTGACTTTCCCAATTTCCAGAAGTGAAAGTTCTTTGGCATTCATTTACACTGTTTACATTTAGCCAAATAATGCCAGTCTTTTAACATACTCACAAATTCAGTGCAATATAATTATACTACACACAAGGTAGATAATCATAAAATATAGTATAATTCATGTCCATCCACTGTATTCTGGTAATGAGGATATTACTTAAACTTGTGTGACATCTGCTTCCAGACCTAAAGCAATAACTTATGTTAGTCCAAATTTCCCTCTGAAAACTATCACAAAAACGGGGGGAAAATACATGAGAAATCTGTTTGAAGGCATTTGAGTTCTACCAATGCAACTTGCATTTGAGTAGGTCAAGAACTAGGAGAGAAAAGCCACTCACTGGGGTGAGCCACACATGCCACCCTACCTCCCCACCAAGGTATCAACAGATGGTTTAACAGAGGTAACAAGGCTGAGAGGCTGTCAGAAAGCAGTGCCTAAGAGGGACAGACACTCGGGAGGAATTCACTCATCTCTTGGGAAATAAAAAATTGAAATCTAGGAATGAGCAGTGAAGAGACATCTAGTAAAAACCAATTCTCCAATTATATATTTTTACCCCTGAAGCACCTTACAATAGGAATAGGTAAAAACTAAATGAAGATTAACCCTTGTAACAAAAGAGTCCATCATTATATTTGCTCAACTGACTGGATTCATGAGATCTTGTTATGTAGCAATTACTTGCAAGAAGCAAAAACAGTCTTATCAGAAGAAGGTAATCATCACCCAGAGCTTCTATCACTCAAGAAAAACCTATGAGGCATACCAAGAGATAAAAAAGAGAAAAATTGACAAGAGGAACAGGCCTTCAAGAAATCCAAATGTTGAATCCATCAGAGACTTTAAGATAACTATGATTAAAGTGATAAAAAATGTGACATAATAAAAAATACCAGAGAATTGGTATTAATAAAGAAAAAAAATAGAAATTTTAAACCAGCAAAACAAAACAAATACTAAATAAATGATCAACTCAGTTGATGAGTTTAAGAGAAGCCATCAAAGAAAAAGATTTTATGACCTGAAAAATAGTTTAGCAGGAGGTGTTCAGATTAAAACAGAGAAAGAAAAAAAATAGGACTAAGATACGCAAAGTAGTGTATAATGCATGCAGAATAAAGTAAGATCTTCTAACATAAATACAATTGGTGTCCAGATAAAGAAAATATAGAATTAGTAATAAATCAAAGGTAGAATTATAATGGTTGCCAGGGAAAAAGAGGATGCAACAATAACATTGGAAGTTGACTTCAAAATAGAATTTGTGGTAACCAGGAGATAAAAGAATTATGTCTTCACACATTAAAAGGAAATAACTGCTAAGCTAAAATTGCATGCAATTGTGTCCTTCAGAAAATATGAACAAATTTATTATAGTAATATAAAAAACATTAAAGAATTTATCACTACCATATTTGTTTCTCTCCCTGCCCAGGATTGTAAGTTTGATGAAATATTTAAAAAAAACAATTGATTTAATTTTACACATTAAACAAATTTAAAAAAAATAAATAAATGTGTGATAATCTCAATAGATGTAGAAAAAAAATTGATAAAATTTAAAACTTATTTATAATTAAAATAAAACAGAAACAGACAGAAATTTTCTTAAACTCTATGATACATCTTCCAAAAAATGCAGTGCACATAAACTAAATGATGACATATTAAAAGTTTTCTCTCTGGGATAGGCAATAAAACTACAGTTATAGGTATCATCATATCTATTCAACTTTGCCATGGAGGTCTTAAGCAGGACATTAAATCAACACGAATAAATGAGGCTTTTTGCAATCATGTAACCAAATAGCCCTGAAGGTCTCTCCCTGTGTTAAGCCCTAATATGGTCTGTAAATTTAAGAGTAGAACATTTATTCTCTGTCTACCCATCTTTCTCTGTCTCTCTGCCTCTCTGTCTCTCTCTCTGTCTCTCTGTTTCTTTCTGTCTCTCTCACTGACATCAAAAGACACCTTCCAGTTTCCTGAGAAAAGTGATGATAAATTTGAACAGCCTCACTTAAGGGGAGAATTTAAAAAGTCTTTCTAGGAAGGTGAGGATTGTTTGCTTTTCAACCAAAAGAATTAAAATAAAAATTTGTCTTAGAAAATACATTTCTATTAGAAAAGCCAGTTATGCTGTGAAGCTCAATTTGGCCTGTCTTCTGTTCTCTGAAGACCATGACATTGGTCTCGGAAGCCCTTCCGAGAGTCAGGTGCAGCAAAGGAAGAAGCTCTTAAGGAACATGAGGAAAGTGGATGCTCAAGCCATCGGGTAAGTTCCTTTCCCCTTCTGGGTCTTTCTGTCACTATCTGAAATAGAGGGGCTGGGTCACATGACCTCTGAAATGATATGGTGCTGTGATCTTCAAGAGAAAACCTATTTACTGTACATAAAGATCTGTTGCAAGCACAGAGCTCTTACACTTGCAAATAAAGCGCTCTAATAAAAACCTAGTGAGCTAGTACATGCCTCTAAGGCTTTGCTTTAAGACCTGTGCTTTTCTCTCAGATGAAAGAAACTTTGGTATTTCTATAATATAAACCAGAAAAAATAACACTATTAAACAATTAAAACCATCAAAGAGATGAGTCACTTTCTTGAGCATGATATATCTTCTTTAACCTCTGTTAAGTTTCCCTTTCTGAATGACCTAGATTTTTCAGAACAAACGAAGTGTAGATTCTCCTTGGGGGAAAAAGCTGAGTGAAACTTTGTCTTCCTAATTGCACAAGTATTTATGGAAGATCTGGGAATGGAACATGGGAAATGCATGCATTTTTGAAGTCATACTTGAAGTTGAATCATATCAAGCAAATTTCCTTATCTCATAAAGTAAGTTAATTTTCAGTCTCAGTGTTCTTATTGATAAAATGGGCAAAATAGAAGCTACTTCTGGCAGCTGTTGATTTGGGGATACAGGGTTGTATGTGTAAACTTTCCTGGGTCTCATGAGGTGCTCAATAAATAGCAATTGTGTTACTACTTTTAATCCTGTGTATCACTTTCTCTCTACTTTTTTAAAACCTTCCTCTCCTCAGGGATTTTTCTTTGTATTACCTGGGGAGGCTACTTGGCTGAAACAAAATAGACCACAGAATGGCTCCAACGGAATACATGCTTATTTATCTCTCAGGTAACTATCAAAGTAGGTTGGGGCAGGAGCAGGAGGTATTGGGGGTGTACTTCTCCAAGCAGGTGGAACTATTCAGGAACTCAAAGCGAGAGCATCCAAAGTGTTTACCAAATGCATCCTAGAGGGGTAAAAAAGGGAAACAGAGCAAAAGAAGAGAAGGTGCCGGCATGGAAGGGGGATTTATTTTTGTTCCTAAAGATGCATCTGCTTCCAGCAAGGGAGTCTTGGAAATGCCCTGGCATGTTTCTGTGGTGAGGATAAAGGGGAAATGGGTCCTGATGGAAGGGAACCATCTCCTCTTAGGGAGTCCACACTGACCTCCCTCCTCACCTAATATCACAACACGTTTCTCCATGGATCTCTTATGCCCAGACTCTCAACGTTCAGACTCTGAAACACAGTGCCAGAAAAATGTTCTTAACATTTTACATCTTTATTTCTCATTTTAAGGATTCAGGATAATTTTAATTGTTTATATATGTAAGCCCAGATCCTGATGGACTGTCTTTAAAACAATCTCACTGCCCATAGCTAATATTCCATTACATCCTCCTGCAGGTGCTTTTTGGATCTGGGGCTAAGTTCACACTCATTCTTACATGATTCGTGATTGAATTCATCCTGGCTTGAAAGGAGGGAGGGAAGAAGCTGAAATCCTGGCCAACGGATATTCTCCCTCTTGTATGTCTAGCTCTTCAGTTATGTTGTTCTTAACTACACTACCTTTTTCTCTCTCTTTCCATGGAAGGCAACAGAGGATGAGCCCCTACAAGTCAGACTGCAGTACAGTAACCAGGCTGGGAGGTGGTGTTCTGGTGTCATGCAGAGCCTTACAGATTTTTGATGCTGATTAAAATCTTATATCTTATTATATCATGAATGTATAATGGGGGAGAGTGAAAAAGTCATACATTTCAAAGAATGTTCAAGAAGTTTAAGAGGTCATTTGCCATTTCTAGGTAGCTGGTTTGATCCATCCTCACGATATTTACTCTCTGGCAGCAAAGCTACTGGGGAGAAAGGAGAAATGGTGGATAATGGGAATAGGTAGGATTCTGAGAACCAGCAGCCTTGGACCTGGGTTGGAATCTGGTCTCCTCCTTCACTTACAGTTGGTTAAATCTCTCCATCTCGCTGAAGCTTAGTTCCTGCTAAATTCAATTAAACTGAAGTGTGCTATAAGGGAATAATATGAGATACTGTACTTGGAAGCAACCCAATAAATGTGGGTACTCTTTTATACACTCAGGTAAGCATCCCTAAATATCCCTAACCTATAAAATTTGCCAACCCTCAGAAATAACATAAACCTCCTTAAATATCCCTAAAGTATAATATTTGCCAACCCTGAGAAATGTTCCCCATGTTGTGTATTTAATTTTTTCTTATACTACACCTTTACATGTATATTGTTTTAATTTTATGTATATATGCCATATAATTTGTGTATTTAAATGTGTCTGTTGTATATGTACATTTTTATCATATTATATTTTTACATACATGTTGTTTTGGCTTTTTTCATGTGTATATGCCCCCTATTTTCAGTGGGATTGGCACTACTATCTTCTATTATACAGGTTCTGTTACTGATTATAAGACATTGAAAGAGTATCATTAAATATTAATATTTAATATTAACTTATTAAAATGTTCTGGGGAAATTGATGCTTATGAACTTGGATATATGTGAGTGTGCACAGAAGAAAATTTTGATCATGAAAGAGGGATGAAACTGATTAAAGCAGCAAACTAAACATCAGTAGCACCCAAATAAAAGCCATCACAAATATTTACTGGGTACTTGATGCCTAAAGACTGGTGGATGCAAATTTCAGTTCTTCAAGTTCTTAAACACAGCTAGTCTCCCTTATTTCCACCCCTGTCTTTCACACACACACACACACACACACACCTCTCTGAATATATAAGGAATGACGTCAGATTACCTACGAGGTGTGTGATGAGAGGCACATGGACATAATCACCAGGCATCACTTCCTGGTAACATGGAAGATCAGAGAAAGCAGACAATCTTCAACAGACAAACAACCTCCATGAACCAGAAGAGGAGAATTTACATCATCCTTCACAGTCTGAACCTAACAACTTTGGTTATTCAGCAGAGAACCTTGAATATTTAAGTGAATAGATCCTGTCTTTGATCTTTGTTAACCTTTCTTTCTACCCTCTTACATGGAATTCTTTTTGTCTATCTTGATACTTTTCTCAAGGGCAGTGCATTGATTTCAGTGCTAATGTATTATCATCTTTATATTTCCTATTTCAGGCCTCTGTCCCCACTGACATTCTTCCAGAGGCATCCATTTGCCTCAGAGACATAATGCCTTCTAAAGGTCTTTTGACACGTGATTGTGAATAGGCTACAGTTACGAATAATTCAACCTATCTCTAATCCAGATGTTGCTGTGAAGTATTTTGTAGATGTGATTGAAGATTATAGTCCATAATCAGTTGACATTAAGTAAAGGAGATTACCTTAGATAATCTGGATGAGCCTGATTTAACCTGTTGAAAGGCCTTAAAAGCAGGGCTGATGCTTCTCTGAGAGAAGAAATTCTGCCTGGGGACTGCATTGTTGGCCTGTGTGTTCCAGCCTCTTCTTCCTGACAACCTGTCTTACAGATTTTCCATTTGCCTAGCCAGTTCTTTGTGATAAATCTCTTAGTGAATATTTCCTCCTGCTTCTGTTTCTCTGATTGGACCCTGCCTGATACAAATCTCATAGCAAATGCAAAGAGGGGAGTCACTCCTTAGGTTTTGATACCTGAATAGGATTGTTAAATCTGTGACAAAAGAATAAACTCAGAAAGCTTATTTTAAGATATAAAAACAGACCTGACACATTGGCCACTATAGTTACAATATTCAAGTTTGGAGAGTTTTTAGGATATAACTGAGGCAGTCCTTCTCAATTTTCATATATGTAGGTTCACCTAGAATCTTTTTAAAATTCAGTTTCTGATTCAGTAGCTCTGAATTGAGTTTTTAGATTCTGCATTTCTCACTAATATACCTATGCTGCAGGGACTCTAGTCCATGGAATGCACTTGGAGTAGCAAGAACTCAAGGGAATCATGTGGTCAAGTAAAATGTCCTGAACTCCCTTCTTTGGGTCCAAGTCTTGTAATGGGGCAATGTGTCAATTAGACTGAAGGGGAAGACCAAACAGAGAATTTGCCCAGCTCCCAATCTGAATCCCTGGAAGAGATTGGCATTGGTAGGGTGCTACTCTCTCAGAGGTAAAAGCACTGGAAAAGAGAAGAGGTTTATAGCTGAGCTAGATAGTGGGGTCGTGGATTAAAAGTCTTTGTATTTCTCTTCGAGAAATCCAGGAGTCTTGGGTTCTCCTTTGAGAACCTCTCTGAAAGGCCACAGAGGTATTGCAAGCACAGATGGACTGAGTGAAATCTGGAATCAGGAACCAGAAGCTTTGGAACTAGGGCAGATGACAGAAATCTCAGATCCCATGATGGGTGACAGCACATCCCCTTGAGTGGAGGGACAAACTGACATCTCAGTGATCACCCAGCAGGGATGATATTGATGCTGCAGCCAATACCAAGAAGGACACAAGAACACTGTGGAACACTGGGTAGTATAGACCTGAGGCCTCCTTCCTTCCAGCTGACACAAGGTAATGGAAGCCACGTTGAACAGCCAACACACCATCCTTAAGAGAAGCTAGGTAAGAGAAAGGAAATGGGAATCTACAAACATTTCCAAAGTGACTAAAAGTCTTCATTATCACAAAAAAGTATGCTGTAATTCCACATAAGAAAAAGAGGTGGATTTAAATGATTAATGGGAGCATTACTGATACTATGGCTCAAGAGTGCTATAAATTAAAAGTACTTTATGCCTTGGCCTGTAACTAATCAATATTTATTACTTTATTTATTAGAGAAAAACAAACTAATTGTGAAAAGTGAAAGTTTGGAACTCAGCCCAATAATAAACTAGACATTGAATGAACACCATTGCTCAACACATATCTATAAGTTGAAAGTTGATTCAAATCACAGCTCTGCTTTTGGCAATAGCAGAATGGATTGTTTTGTACAGTCCCTCCTCCTGAAAACAACTAGCAAAGTTGGATAAACTGATTTCCAAGAAAACATTTGTTTGGAGTGTCTAAGACAAGTGAAGAATTAAAGGCTCAAAATCTGGGAAAGATTAGAAGACATAGTTGAAACCAACATTTGGAGTCTCTTTTTCTCTTTGAAGCAACTGCCTACACTGAAGATATTGTCTGAAGCTCAGAAACTTAGTAGAGTTTTATAAGATTCACTTAACAGGGAGCACAAAAACTGAGGTTCAGATCCTGTCAAGGAACAGAACCTCAGTAAATATCCAGGCTTATATTCTAAGTAGAAAGGTGAATGGGAAGCAGACTGACCTTTATGGGGACCGAATGCCAGCTTCAAGTTTTCTCCACCTATAATTGAATTAAGTTGATTGTGCTTATTAGTGTAGCTAATGTAGCCTATTCAAACCTTCCCCCCCAACACACACAAAAATTAAAAGGGGATAAAAAATAGAAAAAGTTTAAAAATGTTTAAAAATAATATTATAGATATATGTTCATCAGTAATTGCATTAAATATTGATGGCTTAAACATTCTAATTAAAAGACAGGTTGTTTCACTGGATCAAATAAAAATATATACTTCTAATAGGAGGAACACCTTAAATATAAGAAAACAGAAAGGTTGGAATTTAAAAGTTGAAATATGAAAACATGCAAACACTAAACAGAACAGACTTGTAGAGCCATACCCCAGCCAACATTAAAGCAAAGGGCATTTCTAGATTTAAACAGGAATTTTCAAAATGATTACATGGTCAATACAACCAGAAATTGGTTACAATTATAAATCTTTAGGTGTATAATAATACAGCCTTAAATGAAGCAAAAATTAACAGAATAAATAGGGAAAATACATATTCACAATTATTGTGGGATATTTTAATACCTTTATCAATAACTGATAGAATGACCTAAAATACAATCAATACTAATATAGAAAATTTGAGCAAGATAAATAATTGACCTAACTGATCTTAGCTAGAACTTCCAAAACTTCAGAATATGGTTTCAAGTGCACTTGTAATTGTACTGAAATTGACCACATGCTGTGCCTTAAATCAGGTAAAAGGGTTAATCTGGTACAGCCCTTCTGGAAAGCAACCTGCACAAATATTTCAAGAGCTTTAATATATTTTTATCCTTTTACTTAGTTCTTTTTGCTAAGAACATAATAAGAGATGAAGACAAATATTGATAAAGAAATGATTTTTTTAGAACATGACTTACTACATTTTCATTAGGCTAAATGTTCCAAATGGGTGGGAAACCACATTTAGATATATCTATATAATTGATATTCTACAGTCATTAAAATAATATTTTAAAATAAATGTAAGGTTCTCAGAGTATGTTCAGAACCAAGTCTTAAATAAAACAGAATATAAAATATAAAAATCACAAATATGTAAAGTAATTAAAATGCTATTGCGCAGCGTCTACCTAGTGACTCTCATATACTAGTTATTCAATACTGTGAAGGCATTCCCAGAAAAGAGTAGTTGTTCTCTGTAAAGTTCTACAGAACATTGTCCTTTTCTATTCTTTCTCTCAAATTAGAATCGTTTGTGAAGATGTGTTCCTCAATATTAATGAATCAGAAAGCCCAGTACTAAATTTAAACTAGATTATCATGTAGGTCCAACAAATCTTACTATGCCTCTTCACACTCTAGATGTGAGAACACTATTTATTTACTTTATTCTGAATTTAAAAAAGACAAAAGTACTATAATCCATACTTTAATGTGTACACAAATGTCAAGGCTATTACTGAGTAGCTGAATTTGTCATACACTAGCTTAGAAGTGCATACATGGAAATAATTCATTATGAATATCTTGTATTTTTGGCACTCTAGCCATCTGTTGATTCGTTCAACTAAAAAAAAAAAATGTGTGTAATGCATTTGTCAGTATTTCTGGGAGCAGACCAAGTCACTGAATTTTTCTATCCACTATTTCCTTTTACATCCTTACTTTGCCCTGGGTCGCGTATTAACTCAGAAAGGAAACCACACCATTACTCCAAAGTCTAGAATAACTCTCCACTGAGGCATTACCTGTCATGCATTTTGCCTTGTAAAGTGCTAGAGGGCATCACATTTCTTGGATATTCCTTTTGTGATGAAGACTTCCTCCAACTGAGGGGATTTATCATCATGAAACACTATTTCCTAGCTTTTTATAATCCATCTACAGGGAAAAAGTTACATGTTGTGATATAAGAAATCTCCTCTCAAGCACATAAAGAAGAGTAACCTTGTCACTTAGTAAACACACCCAGAGGAAAGCATCTTGAGTGATGAACACAAAGCATGAAGGGAAACTAATGAACAAAAGTTTCTTTAAACTGGAAATTTTCCTATTTTTGTCAGGTTGTTTCCATATGCAATTTTTCAACTTTCTTAATAGAAGCAAAACAAACACAAACGCTTCACATTAACACATTTCTGTCCCTCCATTCTTATATACATTCTGTAAGTACTGATCAATAATTTTCACTTAATTAACTTAACATACCAGTCAGCATACAGAGGAGGAATCAAGGAGGAATGCAAATAAACACCTAGATATTGTACAGGAGGGCACATGAGACAAGGGACCTTTGAGAATTCAGTTCAAGAGTTCTTACCTCTTTACAAATATAATAAAGAAAACTTGCCTTTGTCAACAGCTGAAAATCTCTTCCTAAAGCAAAGTTGAATTAAATTATAAATATAGCCCAGTTTCCACAGATCCCCACCCTCTACTCTTTCTATCATTTGGGGCCATAAAATGATCAAAATCCCATCAAGGTGGATGGTGCCTTATAGTAAGAAACTAAAAAAAAAACAAAACTTCATTTTTTTCTGGTCCCCGAATATATCTGTTGTTTCTGTTCTATTGGTGGAAGTTAAGGTTCCTGTGTTAGTTGTTTGGGGACACACAATTGCAATTTAACTGATGCAATTTTGAGAGCTGCCTGCTGACACTCTATTTTCATAAATTCTGAAATCAATTAATACAGGGAATCATTTCATTCAAAATTGAAATGTTGGGACTTCCCTGGTGGCACAGTGGTTAAGACTCTGTGCTCCTAAAGCAGGGGGATCAGGTTCGATCCATGGTCAGGGAACTAGATCCCACATCTATGCTCCAAATAGGAGTTCACATGCCACAACTAAGGAGACCGTGAGCTGCAACTAAAGAATCCACCGGCTGCAACTAAGACCCAGTGCAACCACATAAACAAATAAATAAAAATAAATATTAAAAAATTGAAATGTTGATCCATTTAATATGCCAACCTTGAAGTTGTGTGGTTCTGAAACTTGTGAAAGAAAAGTGAAGAGAAACAGTGCATTAAAAAGTAGAAAACATTTGCCAAATTTAAGTTGTACACACACAGACACAATGTTTAATGTATCGTGGTGAGATACTGTTGCTGTATCAATGTAATGAACATCTATAGGTAATATTAGTGACTGAATATTATTTGGTATGAAGTGAAGTAGAACTGAATAATGTAAGATGATTATTAATAAATAAATGCCTTATTATGGGATTTCTGGCCACATCTTCACAAATCGCTCTCTCCTCTCACCTCCAAGATATGATGATGTTGGGGAAGTTTAGTTCTTGGTATCCTATGGTGTCGGCCCTTCATCCTGTGTATGGGTCAACTTAGCTTTAATTGTCTGCTCTTTGTTGATGTGCCCAAAACCCATTTCACCAGCTCAGGTGGTTTCCTGAACTCAGGCTCATGAAAAAACAAGTACCACAAAACCCTTCCCCTTCTCTCAAATCTGCTGTTCCTCAGTGGTTACCGGCTTTAGGTAAGACGGTGTCAGTCCACACATCTGTCTCCACTGCAAACCTGGCAACAAGATTTCTTCCTCAATTTCAGTGATTCTCACACTTCTCTGTCTCAGGATGTTTTTACAGTCTTAAAATTATTGTGGACCCCGAAGTGTTTGTGTTGATGTGAGTTGTATCTTTTCAAATTTACCAAGTTAGAAATCAGTACCGAGATATTTTATAATGTTTTACTTAACAATTTCTGTATAAATAACGTTAGTAATCCATTTCACGTTAACAAAAATAACATTTTTGTGAAAACATTACTATAGTTTCCAAAACAGAGAAATTAGTGAAAAGAGTGGCGTTGCTTAACAGTTTTGTGAATCTCTTTAGTGTCCAGCTTATATTCAATTAGTTGAAGTCCGATATCTGCTTCTGAATTGAATCAGCTGTGATATAATATGTCATAGAACCTCTGGAAATCTCTACTATATTCTCATGAAAGAATGGGTGTGAAAAAGCAAATGGAGTCTTATTATTATTATGGAAATATCTTTGACTTTGAGAATGGCATGAAAGGGTCTCAGGACTCACAGGGGTCTTTCTGGGCTATAGAGCAGTTTCTATCTTCACTCTGTGTTGTATCAAGTAGGACAAAGTCTCTATAACACTATCTGAATAAATCTACCCATAGAAAATTTCATGGGAGTCTGAGATGAGGTTTTATGTGCGTGGGGCATTGTATAGAATTTTTTAAAACAGGAAAGAACAAAGAACAAAGAGAAAAAAAATCCCCATTGGACACTCACCATGTTCTCACTGTTCCCTTGTAATGTTCATGAAGGTCTTCTCTTTCACCACCCCACCCTCACTCCACCTCTAATTGTTTTCTGCCTTCAGGCTTTATTATTTTTCATTTTCACTCTTAATTTTGCAGCACAGTTTAGTTCCCTTGTGTATTTACCCATGCAGTTTTAGGGAAAGAAAAAGATGGCCATTATGAAAAGACAATAAGCATTTGATAGTTTCATTGCAGGCAATAAAACATTTTATAGCCTTACTCTATTCAGTGAAAATTTTACATAATGAGACCTGCTCTAAAATAATCTCCTAACTATTGCATTGCCAAGCTGACATATTTGAAAAGTAAGCCTGCAAACTAAACCTATTCTTTGTGAATTAATTTTTTTCTGACTTTGCTAGACATTGGGGGTAGTGGAGGATATATCTAGCACCCAGTTGATCCACTTGGTGTTTCTTGGTCTTGTTTTGCTTAGTTTTCATGGTAACGAGACAAGTGCAGCAGCTCAGCCTGAGAAGAGTGTGCTAGTCACAGCTTTAGACCCACCACTCCTGAGATGTATGTTAGAAATGTTGTTATCGACCCACAAGTCTTTGAAGTACTATTCATTTTTTAAAGTTTTTTTTCTCTGTGTTGTTCATATTGTATCATTTCTATTGATCTATCTTCAGTTTCCCTGACTTTTTCTTCTCATCTCTATTCTGCAGTCAGGCCCATTCAGTCAGTAATTCACCCATTTCTTCTTCTTTACTACCCCTTCTTCTCCTCTTCCTTCTCCTTCTTCATTATTATGTTTTCAGTTCTAAATTTTCTATTTGGTTCATCTCTATATATTTTATTTGTTTTGCTGAAACCATCTTTTTTTTCCATTTGTTTCAGAATGATTTGCAATTACTTGTTTGAACATTTCTACAAGAGCTGCTTTGTCAGGCAATTCTCATATCTGTCATCTTATCATTGACATATCTTGAATGTGTTTTCCTCGTAAGTAGAGATAATCCTTTTTCTTCATATATGGAATAATTTTGGATTGCATCTTGGATATTTCAATACTATGTTATATATATATTGCTTAAGTCCTATGGAGAATATTGTTTTTGTTTTTCTTTTCAGCAGGTGGTCAACTTACCTAGGTTCAGGTTGCAAGTTCCAAACTGCATTCTGTGATCTGCGGTCCCAATGTCATTTCAGTTTTCAAACTCTTTGTAAGTGTTATTTTGATCTGTCTTGCCATTCTATGTCTAGTCTGCACCTTGGGTGCTGTCTTTTATTTCAGGTCTCAAATTCTTCTGAATAGGATCATATATACACATGAGTAGCTTGTGGGTCAGCCCAGGAGCTCACAGGTGACTTTATGTGGTTGTTTTCCTGAGCTCCTCCTGGGTCATCTCCTCAGTGCTTTATAGTTCCCTATGCTTCCCCTTTTCAAGTCTCTGTCCAGAAAGCTGGTGCTTTAATTACCATCTGCTGAGTATTGTTGTTACTGTTTCTGCAACTAGAAACAAGTGGATAAAGGACACAGAGAGAGAAAAAGTAACAGTGGGGTTTTCCCATCATTTTGGGACCATAGCTTTTCTGATTTGAGAGGAAAGTTCGGCTCCATCAGAATTTTGAGGTCTGTGTGTTTCCACTACTGCTGCTGCCATAGAAATGTTCAGGGACAGAGTCTGAGAAGAGAAGAGTAAAAGACAAACACAACAAGGCATTTTCCCTCTATCTCTGGACACTAGAACATCCCTTTTTTCTCTCTGAGACAGAACTACAGGCTTCTCTGGAAGCTCAACTTCTAATGTTTAGCTATTTGAGATTAGTTCTGGGGCTGCCAGAAAAGAAAAAAAAAATGGCAAACTCATAGTCATTTAGGTGGTAGTTCAAATTCTGGTCTTTTTCCTTAATCAACTTGCTATTTGCTTTTGAATCCCACAATATCAGGCCCTTGCATTCTGTTCAGGCTTTATAGCTGCATTCTTTGAGAGACATTGAACTGAAACTCCAACGTTGTATGCTAATATATATATTTTTTAAGATTTTTTTTTTGATGTGGACCATTTTTTGTCTTTATTGAATTTGTTACAATATTGCTTCTCTTTTATGTTTTGGTTGTTTGACCTTGAAGCATGTGGGATCTCAGCTCCCTGACCAGGGATCAAACCCTCATCCCCTGCATTGGAAGGCAAAGTCTTAACAACTGGATCACCAGGGAAGTCCCTATGCTAATATATTAACAAATAATACAGAACGGTTATGGTGTTATTGCCATTGTTTGAAATTTGGTTATGTTATCTCATGCTTCTTGATGTTTTAATGAAGAGCTATATGTTGTTTGTTCAAAGCCGGGTCTCCTTGGAGAGTGTTCAAAACTTCATGGCAGCACTGGCCTGAGGGAGACCTGCTACTGTTGTCCTGAGTATCAGAGAAAACACCCCTGGGAGTAACTTTTCCGTCAGGAGAAAAAAAGATAGTCTCTCAGATAAAAAAAATCTTCACCATCGTTGTTATTAGCTATATCATATTTATTTACTCTCCTTCAAAATTTTTCCTTTTGTATTTTTTTGTTGATGGCCTCATTCAGTAAAAATGAAGCTTGAGTTAGATTTCAACAACTATCTCACCCGCCTAGTACCCTGAACTCTAACTCTTAGCAAACTTGCACAGCCATGGGTCTCCTGTTCTCTCTTTCATGAATGTTGGTATTTTACCAAGTGTCTTCCTTGGACATCTTACATTTTAACATAAGCACCATTTCTAAGCAGTTAATACTCTAGGGCTTTAGTTATTGCTTACATGCTGAGTCTCTTAAATATATTATTCTAGCCCTAACTTTTCTCAGTAATCCAGATTATTTCCTCTGGACAAACTTTCCTGCTTATCCTAAATTTCCCTTCAAATAAACATGCTTAAAAAAGAAATGAACTATTCATTGCTCATTCTGATTAAAACAAATATTCTGTCTTTTATTTTCTAGCTCTTAAGCCACGGCCCATCGATATTTGGAACAATTTAATTTCCTCTCTCAATTTTTTTTTTTCATTTACTATTTTTAAAAACCACTTTTTTTGTGGTATAATTGATATAAAAATATCTGTACATATTTAATATATACAACTTGATGAGTTTGGAGATAATTATACACTGGAGAAACCATCACCACAATCTATGCCATAAACATATTCATCACCTCCAAATGTTTTCTCATGACCTCTTTGTTATTATTATTTTTTCTGATAAGAACATTTAACATAAGATCTATACTCTTAGAAAACTTTAAAGTATACAATATCGTATTGTTAACTACAAACTCTATGCAATACAATACATGTCTATGACTTATCAAGCAAGGCTTACAATGTTTGAGTTATTTAAGACAAATTTCCACTTTTTTAAATTGGGAAAAAGTATCTAGAAAGAACAGGAAGAATCATCCAGACAAATAATCATTTCTTCAGAAAAATCTTACTCATAATAGACATAATTCACATCTTTTAAATTCCAAATATGATGACCAGTTTAATTCTAAGAAGAAAGTAAAATCATAATTAAAAAGGGTTTGTGAAGTATGCTACTACTTTACTTAAGCATTAATGTCAAATCTTTGTGGCTTTCAAATGTCTGTGCCACCTTTTTTTTTTTTTTTTTACTATTTTTTTTAAATTTAGAGGGTATATGCTTCACATGAAAACCTCTTACTGTGCATTTCTGTTCAGCATAAATATAAAGCATTTTAAAACTCAGCAAGAGATATCCATGTGTTAGTGCTTAAAGTTAAAAGCATGCTGGGATAAAATAAAACCATCTTATGCAGAAGGAGAAGCTCTGATCCTGTGACTTGACGTCACAGGTCAGTGTGAACCAGGCTGCAGAGGACTCACGGTGCAGGAGTCCCAGAGCGTTCTCACTGGGCTTGTGGGTTTTTGTTTTTTTTTTTCTTTTTAAATAAATATTCACACAATCTTCTGTTTACCTCCATCTAGGGAAAGCATGTAATAGAAACATTTACACATTTCTTTCCCTTTAAGTGAGTGCTTTCCTGCACTGAGTTTGTGATGCTCAGAATGCTTGTGAGTTTGAAGCAATGAGTGTTACTCTCATGTTATCAGTAATCATATGTTGCTCAGAGATAGCAAAAAGCACATCTAGTTGCAATTAGTGGAAAGGAGTCACAAGACAAGTCATCTTTCTCCAAGCGTGGTGATCTTTCTCCTTTATCAACTTGCATAGTAAATCATTGGATATGTGATCAATATTAACGCTTCACTTTGGAGAATGTTATAAATAACCTACTAATTTAACAATGAAATAAAAATGTAAACCCTTACAATGGTAATTTAGAAAACATATTTTATGTGAAATCAGTTTTGGTAGGCCAAAATTGTGGACTGCATTTAAAAGATGTCAGGTAAATCATCTGAAAGCTACCATCACTCAGGGTACTTGTGGGGAAGTGATAGACGGTAGGTCTTTAAGATGAAAATGAGATACAAGTAAAAGAACACTATATTTAACATATGAAACCAATTCTGAAGTCTCCATAGCAACTACTAAAATGTTAAGCATAAATTATGTGATTAAAGTGATCAAAGATAGCTTTCTTTAAGCCTAAGCAATTTCAAACCAGATGATGAGTATGGTTCCTTTTCAGAAAGCCCTACTAAGTACCCCTCTGAAAGATAAATAGAACAGCTTTTATCTATGAGGTACAATTCTGGTTAATAACCTTGGAAATTAATGTATTACTTTAATAGAAGCAGAATCTAGGACTATTCTCTCTATTAAAGAAGATGGGCTTGTATGGGTTTCGGCAACCATGGCACATGACAGCCCTGTGCTAAAGGAAATTAGGGGAAAAGCCTTTTATTATACCATACCATTTCAATGATGATAAACACAGTAAACACAGCTCAATTAATTTTAATTTTTATATTACTTTGTGTGATATTAGTGTGTTTGCATGTGTGTGTTTGTGTTAAATACATTTGTTTTGAGCAATTACATATTAATTCTTTGGTTTCAGTGTTAACTACATTCTAAATAATAAAATCACAGGCTCCTCGTGGATTTCTGGAACACTGTTTTGTGTGTTTTGTACAACATCTTTGCCTTGATCTATTACATGTATAACTAAACAACTGTGAAACATTTAATACACAGTTCCACGCAATTCTCTTTAGCCATGTATAAAGTCACCATAACTATTTCAGGTGTCCTTTTTGTACTTCTGTAGTTTGGCTAAATTTTATTGAGCTCTGTGACATCTAGATGGATCAGAGAAGTTGACTAGGGCAGTCTATAAAAATGTATCAAAGTAAATAATATTGATGGCAAAGAATATTGCATTTGGGTCTAATAATCAGCTATAAAAAATGAGGCAGACAAATTAGAAAGAAAAGGCTTCATGTGCATGCATATTCCATATGTGCCAATAGTATGATAGAATGACAAAAGCAAATCAACAAACAGAGCTCCACAGAAAACAATTTGAACCGAGACAGAGTGAGACAGACGTGGTGCCTTGTGAAAAAAATGACAGAATCTTATTTGTGTCTTGCTGGTAAGAATTTCCTTTCATGGTAACAGAAGTGTTTCAACCTCGGGAGGAAGATTAATTATTGATTTATTTTTGTTTATCTGTTTTACTTTCACACCCATACTAAATTACCATATTAATATTTATATTATTTCCAATAAGCTAGCTTAATTAGCCTTTGGAATTTTAGGCAAGAGCGTTTATTTGTAATCTCCAGGAAGAAGTACCTCCTGTGAGTTCTATTCTTCCAGCATCCCTTTGGGTGTTGTTTTTATCCATTATCTGTTGTCTCACTGTTGTCTGTAGTTCTCTTTTTCAGAATTTTGGTCTTCTATTTTATTGTCGTAACAGCTTTGCTCCTTCTTTCTTCTTCATCTTTGGAAGGTATCTTTAGTTTGTCTTCCAAATTTCAGAAGTGCTGATTTTACTTTTATTTTATGCCCCTTATTGATTTTTAACTTCCTTTCACTCCTTCAACCTTGCAGTCCATCCATGCTTTCATTTTTATTGCACTTTCTCAACTCTGCCTGTGTTCCCTGGTCCTCCTTTATAAAAACTTGGAGTATTTCCGGTGACTGTATCCCTTCTGTCCTGCTGTGGGAAGCAAATGGGTGTCAGCATCTATTTTCATCTACATAAAGGTTTCATATACCCTGAGTATTGAGATTTTCCAGCCAGCAGCTTGCAGTCCTAATAGGCTCTTCTGAACCCCCCCTTACTGATGTGGATGCTTATTTGAAAATCTCTCTCTAAATTCAGATGTGCCCTGTTGTCCTCCTCCTTTTATATCCAGCACTACTGCCAATTTTTATTTTTTAATGAGTATTGAGAAGTTTTTTATTGTGTTGGCCAAAAAGTGACTTCGGTTTTTAAGTAAAAATAAAAGACACATTTTTCATTTTGACCAAGAACTTTATTGAACAACGTATTCACCGTTTTGTTCCACTACCTTCTGCCATTGCTCAGGCAACTTCATAATTCCATCTTCCCAAAACTTTTAATCTTTTTGAGCAAAGAACTGTTCCAGGTGCCTTTTACAGTCTTCTAAGGAATTGAAATTTTTTCCATTAAGAGAATTTTGTAAAGACCACAGTAAATGGAAATCCAAAGGTGCAATGTCTGGTGAATTACAGTGGATGAATCAGAACTTCCCAGCCAAACTGTAACAGTTTTGCCTGGTCATCAAAGAAACATGGGGTCTTACGTTATCCTGATGGAAGATTATGCGTTTTCTGTTGATTAATTCCAGATGCTTTTCTTCAAGTGCTGCTTTCCGTTGGTCTAAATGGGAGCAGTACTTGTTGGAATTAATTGTTTGGTTTTTCAGAAGGAGCTCATAATAGAGGACTCCCTTCCAATCCCACCATATACACAGCATCACCTTCTTTGTATGATGACCGGCCTTTGGTGTGGTTGGTGGTGGTTCATTTTGCATACCCCATGATCTCTTCCATTCCACATTGTTGTACAGTATCCACTTTTCATCACCTGTCACAATTTGTTTTAAAAATGGAACGTTTTCATTACGTTTAAGTAGAGAATCGCACGTGGAAATATGGTCAAGAATATTTTTTTCGCTTAACTTATGTGGAGCTCAAACATCAAAGTGATTCACATAACCAAGCTGGTACAAATGATTTTCAACTCTTGATTTGGATATTTTGAGTATGTCGGCTATCTCCTGCGTGGTATAACACTGATTGTTCTCAAGTAATATCTCGATTTGATCGCTATCAACTTCAACTGGTCTACGCCACTGTGGAACATCGTCCAGCAAGAAATCTCCAGCACAAAACTTTGCAAACCACTTTTGTCACATTTGATCAGTCACAGCACCTTCTCCATACACTGCACAAATATTTTTTTTTGCATTTCAGTTGTGCTTTTACCTTTCTTGAAATAATAAAGCATAATATGCCAAAAATGTTGCTTTTTTCTTCCATCTTCAATATTAAAATGGCTATACAAAAATTCACTAATTTTGATTTTTTTTTTAATGCATGCTGATATGACAGCTGTCATAATGTAATCTAACAAAATTGTTTCAAACGAAGTTAAAGACAACTAAGGGCTTCTAGGTCCATCTTACGGAAAACACTGAACAAACTTTTTGGCCAGCCCAATATTTGCATTAACCTGAAAGTCTGTAACAGTTTCTGAAGATTTTTCTTCTTTTTTGGTGTGCAATGGTCAACATTAAAAACTATAAAAATAAAAATGAGTACATTTAATTGAGTCCTCACCACTTTTCAGACTTCCTCTAAAGAGCTTTATATGAATTCACTTGTAACGACCCTTTAAATTACGTACAGTCATTACTCAGATTTAAGGTATGAGAAGACTGAGTCAGGGAGAGGTCAGACAACTCATTCAAAGCATGTTGTTGCAGGTGGCAGGACCAAAGTACCAGCCCAGGACATGTGGCTCTAAAGTCCAGGCAACGAACACTCTGCCAGGCTGATTCTTCCATTTTTGGTGTATAAGCATCACAAATTTCTGCTATCTAAACTTCAAGTGTGGCCCTGTGTTCTGGTCCCCTACTTGTTCTTTCCTGTTTAAACCCCTTTCTATAATAATCCACTCCAGATTCTAACTCCATTTAAGGCCCACTGGTCACTGGTTAATGATATGCTCTCTATCCCTATAAAATCAGGGTTACAGTCAAGTCAATTTCTCTATTACTATTGCCCACATGACCTTCATCTCATCCCCCAAATGTTTCAGAAAATGTCCCAGAAAGTCCCAGAAGGTTCTATACCTGAGCATGACACTACAGCTTATTTAACACAATTTAAGTGGACAATTCTGCAAGTCTAAAACCATCCAGGAAACATGGACATGACAATGGCACCCACCTGTAATGACCCATAACCTGCTTCTAACCCATGTGTACAAACCCCCAACTACCTATGTCATATTTCTTGAAGCTCTAGTTCAGAAAATAAGGAAGAGAAAGAACATATACCTAAAAAAAGCAATTATATTTAACTAGTAGTTGGTGTAAAAACATTTGCTTGTACATATTGCATATAAGACATGCTAAAGCCTTGTTCAGAGAAAAAGGCATCATGGTAAATGATTTTGCAAAAATGAAAAATATATTTTATAAATGAGCAATATACTCATTGGAGGAAATTTGCAATATAAGTTGTGAACTTATGTCATGAGCTTTGGAAGGTTGTCTGGAAATTAATAGATATAAGAAACATTAATTAGGCCAAAACATGTCAACATTTAACAAAGGTGATACTCGTGGTTTGTTAGGTGAGGGAAGCGGCTTTCATATTTTAAGAGAAAAAATAAATTTTAAAATATAAAGGTAATGCAAAATAAAGAGAAGTCACTCGAATAATAGAGATGCACTGTTTTCCAGAAAAGTACCAGGCCACGTTGCCTCTCATTTGGAGGGAGATTGGTAGGTCCACAGGCTGCATATACTAGCATTAGTATGCAAGCCCAGATATCGTGTTCCTACTAACCTCTTAACAGTTGATTATTCATCTCAAAGGGCTGGGCCCACTCGACATTTTAAAACCAACCACATTAAAAATAGCGAGTTTCAGATCATGTGGTTTTAGTTTTTTATTCTGTTGATATGGGATATTAAATTAATTGATTTTGGATTTTAAAACACACTTGCATTCGTGGGATAAGTCTCACATGACCATGATCTACAATCCTTTTTATATATTATAGAGTTTTTTTGGTTAGAATTTTTCAAGGGTTTTTGTATCTGTATTCATAAGAGATATTAGTAGGTAAGGTTTTTTTCTTGTGATATCTTTGTTTGATTTTAGTATCAGGGTAATATTGATTTCATAGAATGAATTGGGAGTTCCCTTTTCTTCCATTTATTGGAAATGTTTGTGAAGAATTGGTATTTATTCCTCTTAAAATGTGGGGTAGGATTTACTAGTGAAGCCATTTGGGCCTGGACTTTTCTATTATTTTCTTTTCTTTATTTTTTGACATTAAATGTAGTAATTTTTTTAGTTTATACATTAGCTATCCACCTTTGCTATTGCTTATAAACTGTTCTGATAACATAAAATATATAAATCATCAGAAAATATCAGTATTCTACTTTTACAATTACAATGGTAACATATGATAACTGTAGAAACGCTTTTCTTTATAGTTTTTTGGTTACTAATCTAATTACTTTTTTTGTTCTAGGCCTGTTCACATTTTCTATTTATTATTGAGTTAGTTTTGTAATTTGTACCTTTCTAGGAATTTGCTCATTTCATCTAAGTCATATAACAGATTAGCAATTATTCATAGTATTCCTTTGTAATCATTTTTATTTCTGTAAGGTCAGCAGTTATGTTCTCACTTCCATTTCCACTGCTAGTACGTTGTCTTCTTTCTCTCTCTCTCTGTCTCCTTTTTTTTGTCTCTGTTTCTCTGGCAATTTGAATCTTTAATCAGACTAAAGAGTTGTCAGTTTGGTGATCTTTTCAAAGAACCAGCTTTTCATTTTGTTGAATTTCTCTAATATTTTTCTGTTTTCTATTTTATTACTTCCCACTCTAATCTTTGCTATTTTCTCCTTCAGCTTGCTATATGTTTAGTTTGCTTGTCTTTTTCCAGAGTCTTAAGGTACAAGGTTAGGTTACTACTTAAAATCTTGCTTCTTTTTCACTGTAGGATTTTTGCAGCTATACATATCCCTCTAAGTACTGCTTTAGCTACTTCCATCCCAGAGGTTCTTGTGCATTGTATCTTCATTTTCACTCATTTAAATGTGTCAAATTTCCCTGTGATTTCTTCTTTAATCCATTGGTTATTTTGAACTGTGCTCTTTATCTTCCACTTTTTTTGTGAGTTTCCCAAATTTCTTTCCATTAATGATTGTTAATTTTATTTGTGATCAGAGAACATATTTGTATTATTACAATTCTTTTAAATTTATTTATTTGTTTGTTTCATGCCCAGAAATAGTCTGTCATGAACATTTTTTTTAACATCTTTATAGGAGTATAATTGCTTTACAATGGTGTGTTAGCTTCTGCTTTATAACAAAGTGAATCAGCTATACATATACATATATCCCCATATCTCCTCCCTATTACATCTCCCTCCCACCCTCCCTATCCCACACCTCTAGGTGGTCACAAAGCACCAAGCTGATCTCCCTGTGCTATGTGACTGCTTCCCACTAGCTATCTATTTTACATTTGGTAGTGTACATATGTCCATGCCACTCTCTCACTTTGTCCCAGCTTACCCTTTCCCCTCCCACTGTCCTAAAGTCCATTCTCTACATCTGTGTCTTTATTCCTGTCCTGTCCCTAGGTTCTTTGCAACCATTTATTTATTATTTTTTAGATTCCATACATAAGTAAGTCAGAAAGAGAAAAACAAATATCATGAACATTTGATGAGACAATATATTCTGCAGTTGTTGGGTAGAGTGTTCAGTAGACAGGTCAAGTCTACTTGGTTTATAGTGTAACCTTGTTGAAGTTCTGCTCAGTTGTATATCCATTATTGGGAGTGAAAGTGAGGTATCAAAATTTCCAACCATTATTGTTGAATTGTCAATTTCTCCTTCATTTTTGTTTTATTGTCTATCATGTCCTGATATTTTAAGATACTCCAACTTCCTTATGATTTCTGTTTGCATAATATATTTTTTCCATCCTTTTACTTTCAATCTCTTTACATCTTTGAAACAAGAAGGAATCTCTGTAAAGAACATATATTTGGATCATTTGTTTGTTAGTTTTTGTATCAAATCTGAGAGACTCTGCCTTTTATTTGGGTTAATTCATTCACATTTAATTTTTGTATTGATATAATTGGTAATTGGACATATATCTACCATTTTACTTTTTGTTTTCTATGTCTCATGCCTTTTTTGTTTCTCTACTCTTTATTTACCACATGAGTTTGCATTAAGTGAATATTTTCTATTGTAATATTTGAATTTATTTAGTAATATTTCCTACTCATATACAGACTTTTTAGTTATTTCCTTAGTAGTTCCTTTAGGATTTACCACATACAACTTAATGTATCCAAATCTTCTTCAAATTTATACTGTCTTATTTCCAGTGAAATGTAGACATTATTCTTATATAACTCTACTCACCTTTTCTCCTTTTTGTCACTGTCATATATGTTACTAACCCAAACATACCTGTTATAATTATTATTTTATATAATTATATGTCTTTTAAAGAAACTGAGAAAAGAAGAGAGAACACTTATGTATTTATAGTTTTGGTATATTATTCTTATTTAACCTTTCTGGTTCTCCTCACTTGTTTCTGTAGATTCCAGTTACCATCTGGAGTAGTTTGCCCAAACAGCTTTGTTCCCACTCAACTCCTTTATGCTGTTCTTGGCAAATATGTTATGTTCTAAATGTTATAGGCTGAAAAATAAAATTATATTCATGTTGTTTTATATAATTACTTCTAAAATCACTTAAGGGAAGAACAGAGAAGAAATATGCATTTCTGCTATCTTGTATAATTCCATAATTAACTTTACTGCTCTTCTTTGTTTTTTATGTGGATTCATATTGCTGTCAAGAGTCTTTTACTTTGATCCTGAAGAACTCCACTTAGTACATCTTGTAAGGTGTGTCTGCTCACTAGAAGTGTCTCAATTTTTGCTTATCTGGGAGCAGCCTTACTTTGATTTTATATTTATAAGATAGCTCTGATGGCTCTGGGATTCTGAGTTGGCATTTTTTTGTTCTTTAAAAATTTGAATATGTTACCCCACTGCCTTTTGATCTTTGTTGTTTCTGATGATGAGTACGGTTGTTAATCTTACTGGGGCTCCTTTGTAAGTGATGAGTCATTTTTCTTTTATGTCTTTCAAGATTTTCTCTTTGTTGTTGGCTTTTAGCATTTATATATGATGTGTCTGTAGTGCATCTCTTTGAATTTATCTCACTTAGAATCTATTGAACTGGCATATGTAGTTTCATGTTTTTCACCAAATTTGGAAAGTTTTTAAGCTCTTGTATCTTCTAATATTTTTCTGCCACTTTCTCTCTCTCCTCTCTTCTTACAGGCACATTATGCATATGGTGGTGCACTCAAGGCATCCTATTTTCTTTGAGGTTCTGTTCATTAATTTTTTTTTCTTCATTCTTTAGATTGCCTAACCTCTAAGTTCACTAATTCTTTCTTC
Organism: Eschrichtius robustus; assembly: GCF_028021215.1. Taxonomy (NCBI): domain Eukaryota; kingdom Metazoa; phylum Chordata; class Mammalia; order Artiodactyla; family Eschrichtiidae; genus Eschrichtius; species Eschrichtius robustus. The sequence goes on from NC_090831.1 coordinate 4,161,204, forward strand.
TACCAATTCAAATATGCTACTCAACCTCTCTAGTGAATTTTTCATTTAATAATTATAATTTTCAATCCAGAATTTCTATTTGTTTCTTGTTTATACTTTTTATCTCTTTACTGATGCTCATACTTTATGAAACACAGTTCTCATCATAACTTTATTCACTTTCTTAAGCATGGTTTTCTTTAGTTCTTTGACTATATCTGAAACTGAGCAGGACCCTGTGGAGAACTCTTGGGTACAAAAACATTTCCATGTCCCCCATTTGTTGTTTGTAGAGAAAAGGTTTCAGTCTCCTAGACCTTCCCTGAGTTCCAAAGGGCAGATTCAAGCAGTTACTAATCAGGGAAGTGAGGGAATGCAGAAACAAAAGAAAAACAGTCAAGAAACAATAGTGCAGGGATAAATCAGAGTCCTAGTTCCCCCTCAAGGGATATACATAACAATATCTCTGAGTTCTTCTATAAGAACTAAGGCCACCACCCAGGAGGAAGATGGTAACTTCAGGCTGAGCACAAGATTCCTGAAGCTCCACCCTGTTACCTCACCACCCTCCAATCAGAAGAAAGTTACACACCCTGCAGGCCTCACACCAAATTTTGCCTTTAAAAACTCTTCTCTGAAAACCACTGGGGAGTTTGGGTCTTTTGAGCATAAACTGCCCATTCTTCTTGCTTGGCTTTGCAATAAACCTTCCGCTGTTCCAAACTCCAATAATTCAGTTTATTTGGCCTCACTGTGCATTGGGCACATGCACTTGGGTTAGACAACATATCTCTAATGACTATTTTGAAGTATTTTGCTGTTAAACCTGCCATCTGGTTGCTCTCACAGGCAGTTTCTGTTGCCTGCTTTTTCACCTGTGGATAGGTCAGGCTTTTCTATTTCTTTGCATGTCCCATAAGTTTTTGTTGGAAACTGGACATTTTAGGTAATACATTATAGAAACTCTGGATACTACCCCCCTTCAGGGTTTGTTATTATTATTATTTTTTGTTTTTTTGTTTAGCAAGTAGCTGAATTATTTTGTTGATGTCTATTCTTCCTCCCTGACTCCACTGTGTGAATCTTCTGATGCTTTTACTCATGGGTACAGCTTCAGCCATGGGCACAGTCAACCTGGGATGCAGTTTGGGCAGACTCTCTTTAACTGTCTTTTTCCCTGAACACTCTTCATTAATTACTGTTTGATTGCTTTATTGTTCTTAACAATGTCCTGTGGCATAAATTGTTCCTCAGACTGATCCAATTAAAATAGATTTCCTTACAGGGATGGATTTTTCCATCAGTGTTTGAGATTTGTTAAGATCCCAGAGGGTTATTAGTTGTCTGTTTCCGAGGTCTTTTCTGGTAAACTTGTGGCCTATGGTTTAGTTTACCTCTCTAACGAATCTACCAGTCTCCTCTTAATTTCTCCTCATCATAGCCTCCATTGATCTTGAGTGTGTCCTTAAGCTTGAATTTCCTCACATTTTGTTGCAAATGAGGTTAATTCCTTTGGCAAGAACTTTGGATCTTTCTACTTTATAGCTTGTTTCTCCCCCTGTACAAAATATAAGCCCAGCTGAGGCTGGGGGTGGGGACAGTTGGTGTTTCTATGTGACACCCCTGCTTGGGAATCTCTGTGATTGGAGGAGCAGGCAGGGAAGTAGCCTCAGGTCTTCCTGGCTTGCCTCCCAACATGCAACCCCTACCTTATGAGCTGGGATATGAATAATCACGTCCCCAGTACCCTCAGGGCAGAGCACTCTAATAGTATCCCTGCTGGGAAGATACTGTAACCTTCCAACATGGCTTCTTTTGTGTTGTATCCATCCAGAGTGGAGTTTTATCACACTGAGCTGGGAGGAGAGAGAGAACAAATACCACAGAGTGCTTTTACTGATTTCTAGTATATTTTCTTGAAAAAAATTTCTTTTCTTTTTTTGCTGTATACCATTAGGATCATTTCCAGAGACTTTTTTCCTATAATTTTCAGCAGTTTCTCTGGGGACAAGGTCTTTGAAACTCCTCCTGTTGCCATGCTGGAAGTGAAGCTCTTTAGAAATTTTTATATTTAATGAGTACCTTATATCTATCCTCCTCCCCAAAATTCCCCTTCAAGATTAGTGAGGCATAAAATGTTGATCTGGGTTGGGGTAAGAGTGTGGAGACCTCACCCAAAAGGAGAGCTACAGGATAGGGGAAAGTTTCAAACAAGTGAGAGTGAGGCTGAAGCAAGATAGAATGCGCACCAAGGAGAATCCAGAAGGAAAGGACCTAATACAGGGAACTAAATAATCCAAGAACTTTAGAAGGCTGATCCTGGAAAGATGCCCTGAGATGACATTGAACATTAGGAAAAAGCGTCTTAGTTATACAGTGGTAAGTCATGTGCAGCGAGGGCCCTGACAATTCACAAGGATTTTCTCAACTAATTTTTTTGACTCAAATGATAAATGTAATTCACATATGATCTTTCATTTTTTGTATGCTCCCATATTTTTCTTGATTGGATAATAGTTCCATTTGATGGGGAGAGGAGATGTATATTTATGATTTTCTTTTTTAAAAAACATAACTTAGGTATTTCTCCTACCATCATATTATATTTTCAGAGAAGTATATGTGTGGACTGTAAAATATCTACAGGTTTCCTGAAGGCCATTGACTTTATTACTTCAAATTTTATCTATGTCATATTACATTCTGAGAAGTAAGAATTACCTGGATGTTTTTCTCTTTCTCAAGTGTTGAACTTACTTTTGGAATGCCATATAAAAATTGTCATCAGAATTATTTATGACATTGAATGAATGTTTATTCTTCTTTTTAATGAATTAAATAAATAATCCAAAACAAAGAAAAAATACTCACACATACATATGTATTTATAAGTGCATGATTATGTATGTGTATGTGTGTGTCTGTATGTGTGTGTGTATTTGTATAAACAGCACAGACTTCCAACATTAGAAATACCCCTGTTAAGTAATTTATTATACTTACGTAAGCTGGAATATTTCAGAATATATACGAATAAAACTTTCAAAGAAATTTAATACCATGAAAATTCTTATATTATCATAGCTAAGCAAAACAAAGCACAATAAAAACAAACCAGATATAACTTCATATGTAATATGATAAAATGGTGTAACCTCCCCCCACCATCACTAAGAAAAAGAAGAAAGAAAAAAAAATCTATGCAAAATAAAATTTTGGAAAGCAGTATGTCAAAATATTTTAAAATATTTTCTTTTACTGGTAAGAATATGGATAATATATTTTTCTTTCATTTTTAGAGCTTTTACATGTTTTATAGTAAACTTGAATTAAGTGTGTAGTGAAAAGCATAATGAGGTAAACATAATATTGGCACTCTGGTAAGGTCACTGTTACATGTAGATGACCACACACTTGCTTCTCCTAATCGCTCCCCTTGCTTTTCCCGTAGTGATCAAAATTTCATTTTCGTAGGCACAGTTATTTGCACAGGGCAAAAAAGGTTGTCTCCACTTCATGTCACAGTGAAGTGTTTTGATAATCTAAGTCTGGATGATTGAAGTGCCCCATTAGAACCACCTGGTCCAACTTTGAAACTTCTCTAATTAATTTCACATTTATAATTCATTTGAGTAGCTAATTTGGATTTCAAAACAAATTTATGTTAAATAACAGTTTACTGTCACCACACCGCTTTGATGCACATGTAAGTATTTTCTACTCCTAAGCTCTAAATGATATTAATAAATTACTCCATTTACTCAATAATGACATAACATGAGGGGATTTTCTTAAGATTTTGTAAATTTCATAAATTTAATTACATTTAGTCATTATTTATAGAATTATAATTTATTAAATCTAATAGTGCTCAATATACATGTTGAGTTAGGTAAATAAGAATAGGGTGTAACAAACATGTGATAAAGAATACATGCCAAAAATTTAATTTTAATAGTTTATAAACACATGGGGCAGTGAAATGACAAATGGGTAAGTACAGGAAACATGCACCAAATACTAGTGACCTCAAGGTAACTGAGCTTTAAAGTTTGTGTAACAACTTCTGCTTCGCCGTCTTCATCAATAAGACCTGTGGTTTATTTCTATTTCTACTGCCACAGAGACCGACCTAAACCATCTTTACTTCCCATGTGAACTACTGAACAGCCACTTAAGTGGTTTTTCTACTTCTACTGTTTCCCGTAGTGCAATTCCCTCCACACCCCGGAACTGAGTTATATACACTGAGCTGTCAGGGAATCCCCTTTGCCCTTAGAATGGCCTGTAGGCACCGGACCTGGGCCCTGCCCCACTCTGACCTCATCCCCTACACTCTCCCTCTTTCATGCTCTTCTCAACTACTCCGTTCTTCTTTCTGTTTCCTGCTCCTTCTGTCCAGTCTTCCCACAAAACATTGAGTCCTTCTTATTATCTATGACTCAGAGACCTTCCTGAGCACTCCAGCTAATAAAGACTCAGGACCTTACTCTTTTTACTCTCTACCTCACCACACCAGTTCATCTCCTCATAGCGGTTGTCGCTACTAAACTTACTGTACTTGTTTATGTGTTTAAATGCACATTGGCTGCCTGTCCTCACCAGGATGTAGCCCCCATGGAGGCAGGGAGGCTCCCATTCTTGTTCCTTCTGTGTCCACAGTAACTTAAACATTGCTGGACACATTCTTGACCCTCATTAAGAATTGACTGTGCTCTTTAGCTGATCACTTGTCTGGAAACATTGTGGAATATACTTGTTGTCCTGGAAAACAGGTAAGAATCACACTCTTACCTTTTGAAAGATTTGAAAGAGCTGACAGTAAAGGTGACTTCTGGATTATAGCCAGGAAGTGCCAATATGGTTCCCTGTGGTCATCGGAGAAAACAATCAACTCATTCTAATTTGATTGATTAATGTCAATGCATCCTGAAATTTAAGTAAAACGATTTTTATTCTTAAAAAAAAAAAAAATTGACTGTGAACAGATAAGCTTAATTCAAATCCAAAACCTGCCTTATTCCTGAAGTCTTTACTGAAAAATAATTCAACCTTTCAAATTTTCATAGTGAATGAAACCCTTTTAATTCCTGCCTGTGGTGGTGAGAACAGGACTGGGAAGACCAGAAGTGTCAGAAGTGCAGATCTGGGTCCTTCTAGGACCATTAGTGATAGCTAAGTGTCCAAGACCTTATGTTGTGGAAGTAGCTTTAGCCTCCTTGAAACAAACAAAAGTGCAACCACACTTGCGCACTGGCTAGTTTACTGTAATATTCCTGTTATGATGCACAGTGGTTCACAGCCTTTGATGTGCAATCTGAACAAATAGACTGTTCTGCTCTCTTGGGTATGCTCTGGGTATTCATCAGGTTTGGGGTGGAATCAGGGTCTCTGTACATTGACTATGTTGCACAGATACTTTGATGAGTACAAGAGATTGAACTGCCTGCCTGAGAAATATAGCTTCTTTGCAAGGGGGGTGATGGTAAGCACACATTCTCTGCCCCGCCGGCCATCGTCAGAGACGATTTTGGTTGAATTCAAACGTAGGGTGGGCGTTTGGACCAGATGACTTTCACTGACACTTCCAACTCTGAGGTCTTGTGAATATATAAACAAAAGTCTCGAAAGGTATGATTTCCAAACCCCTTTAAATATAATTTCAGTGATAGTGCCGTTAGGCATTAAAAATCCCAGAAGCTACTTTAGAAGTCTTTTCTTTCCCAAAAACCAAAATTTCAATTGTGAGGAATGAGGGGTCCAGAAGATTTCAGCACTTTGCGTACCTAAGACTCTACAGCCATTAAACCACCCTGCTACAGCACTTCTTCAACTTCTTCTCACTAATAATTTTCCAAGTCTATGACAGATTCCTGGATCTGGAAACGTTATATTTATTTACCAGTTTGTGAAGCAGCCCTGTGATATGAATCTGGTTAATGCACTAAATTGTAAAATATTTTAACTTTACTATTGGTAGAAAGTTTATGTTATTTGGGATTAGAAAAATCATAGTGCTATCCGTGAGATTTGTTGCTGGAAAAGTATCACATCACTCTTTCCTGAGCTTAATCCTGGCCTCCAGAGTTTCCCTGCAGGTAAAATGTATGGTTGCTGTTTGATTTGGGCTGCGGCTGCCAGGTCTGTTTTCCATTTATTTTCACTGATTGTGCCTTGGAAACCTATAGATCCTTCTCAGTTGCGTGTCTCTCTGCTCTCCTGTCACTTTAAAGTTCCAATCTATATACATATATTCTGCTTTCTCACATTCTGATAACTAAACATTTTTAGTACACTGCCTAGTGACTAGAAAAGGCAAGTTTTAAGATTTTCTTTTTCTGAAATAAAGGTATCTCTGTTCCCTGGGTGGCATTGAGCCTGATAGCAAACTTTCTTTTTATCTCTGAGGGACACATCACTTTTCAATTCTGTTCAAGAGAGTGGGGGAAGAAAAATAATAAACTTTATTTTTTACTTGAGTTACTTTCTAAAATTCTTCAAACTTCAACACAACGACTTGCATTTTTATCTAAGGAATTCAAGCATTCATCTACACTCTTGGTAAACACTTTGAATTACATGGGAACTACAATTCTCAAACTTTCTTTTTCATAAGCACTATACCTTGACGTGCTATACATTGTATTTTTATTTTATTAACTACATTTCCTTTCCAGTTCATACTTACATGCATTTTTTAAAGCTAAAGCTCAATTAGCAATTGTTAATTTCATCCATTCAATAACTATTTCTTAAACACAACCACGTCCAGACACTGTGCTGGGGGTGACACAGCGAGACAGCACGCCTCCCCTCCCAGAGCATCATGACAGTGAGAACTACAGACAAATGAATAGACAATTAAGAGATGGCAATGCACTCCTTAAGGAACATCGAACCCTGGCATGGTTAGGTAGCACTGTTCTAACACTTCGAAGGAAATACATCTAGAATGACATTTGAAGTGGATGGTAGTGAGTGAGTGGGACAGAGTGGGTGTGAACCTTGGAGGGTGGGCTGGCTGAAGAAGGAGAGATGGGTGTTTCCAGGCAGAGAAAGCTGTGATCTGAAGTCCCGGAAATGAGAGTAAATGTGTTTCTTTCAAGATGCGTGGCTACCATGCAGGTGAGGGGGGTTCAGGGCTGCTTGGGAAGTAAGTTAGAGAAAGGGGAGGTACAGAAGGAAGTTCCTTAAAACCAGGAGGAGAGTTTTTGACTTGATCCTGAGGGGAGTGAGAGCTCAGGGCCAGTCCCAGCAGGAGGCACCACTGCCTGGAAGTGAAGGACAGACCTCAGGGAGCCTCGCAGCCAGAGCTCCTGATGGGATCCCCCACAGGAATCCAGGTGAGTGACAGCAGCCCAGACCTGGGCGGAGTCAGGACATATTTAGGAGGGAAACACTGATCACTTGTAATGGTCTGTTAGGGGTAGAGGGTGAAGGGGGAAGAAAGGGAGGGAAGGATGAGGCCCAGGGTGCTTGGACAGCAGCTTGGTGACTGCGGAGTTGGCTCCAGGCAAAGGCTACCTGTGATCTTCCAGGTCTGACCACCGGCAATTTACAAGTCTTGCTCAGCAGACCTCCTAGGGAAGTTGTCCTCCCCATACCATACTTGGTTACTGCTGATGCATTTCGGGAAGGAATTGCAGGCAAGGACTCACGCCTCCCACCTCCACCCTCTGCCAGGCTCCTATATATATCTTCATTCATATGCACACCTGCATTCCTCAGGAGACTCTTGGTTGAGGAATTTGTCTCCTCTTGGACTCAGTACCTTTCCACCTCTCATGCTTCCCTCTGCCTTCCAAGCTCATGTTTCCATAAAGACAGAGGAGGCTTAGAATGGGGGCTGGAGAAGAAGTCAGGGACCCCAGTCTTCATGAACAAGGATAAGGAGGGAAGTTCAGGAGGAGGAAATGCTGCTGTGATTCAGGGAGCTCTGAATGGAGCTCAAATAGGGTAGTAGTAATAGGAATGCAGATCCTAGGGCCTCCCTCCTGGTCATGAGCTACACAGAGAGGAAAACAAGTTCATATTTAGGTAACAGTACAGTGATGAGGTTTCCACTTATATCCAATAATTTCTATGTACATCCAGCATCCTTTCAAAGGAAAACAAGCAAGTGTGGGTTGGTTGCTTTGGTTGTGTTGGTTGTGTCCTCTTCTCTTTCAATCTTTTCAAATATGCATTCATTTATCTATCAGAATTTAATTATTTTGGGAGGGTTCTTTTTTTTTCTCTAAATATTAACATAGAGCTTTTTTAAAGTTTAGCTTTGTTCTAGTTATCATAACAAAATGCTATGATATGAATATTTGTGTCCCTCCCAAATTCATATGTTGAAATCGTAACCCCCAAGGTGATATTATTGGGAGGTGGTGGCTTTGCAGGTGATTAGGTGTTGAGGGAAGAGCTTTCATGAATGGGATTAGTGCCCTATAAAAGAAACCCTGAGAGCTGGCCCCTTCTGCATTTGAGGACAGTGAGATGTAAGCAGTCTGTGACTTGAAATAGGGCCTTCACCCAACCATGCTGAAAACCTGATCTTGAACCTGCAGCCTCCAGAACAGTTAGAAATAAATGTATACTGTTTATAAGTCACCCAAATGCCTTTAGACTTCAGATCCACATGACAAGCTCTCCTGGGACTCCACCTGCACCACTGGCTCTGCTTTGCTCTGCAAGCTGCCAGGGCCCACACTACAGATATAGCACTTGCCATCTTCCATAACCATGTAAGCAAATTCCTTATAATAAAACTCTGTCTATATGTGTATACACGTCCTACTGCTTTGCCTCTCTGGAGAGCCCTGACTGATACAGATTTTGGTACCAAGAGTAGTTCTGGAGCAAAAGAATCATAAGGATGAATTTTCTGTATAGGTTTTGAAGTTCCAGCAATTGGCTGTCAAAATTGATTAGATTTAAACACACAAATGACTCTATTTCCAACAGTAAAGAGAAGGCTGATTGCCCATGATATCATCTGACAATAGAGATACACAAATTGTCACCAATGGATACTCCTGATCAAACACTAATCGGAGGCAAGGATCTGTGTGACGATGTATATGATGTTTTCAAACAATTTTGTCAAATTAATGAGTATAATAAGATTGGCTGGGGAGAAAGCAGCTGGTGGGGGGGGGGGAAGCTTCAGAGCCACGGTGGAGAGTGCAGCAACAGAAATGCAGAGTACAAAGCGGAAAGATTCCCACACAGAGGATGGGTGCCGACCAGTACTCACCAGCCCTAGAGGCTTGTCTGCTCACCCGCCGGGGCGGGCGGGGGCTGGAAGCTGAGGCTCTGGCTTCAGAGGTCAGATCCCAAGGAGAGGACTGAGGTTGGCTGCGTGAACACAGCCTGAAGGGGGCTAGTGCACCACAGCTAGCTGGGAGGGAGTCCGGGAAAAAGTCTGGGCCTGCCTAAGAGGTAAGAGACCATTATTTTGGGGTGCACGAGAAGAGGGGATTCAGAGCACTGCCTAAACGGGCTCCAGAGATGGGTGCAAGCCACGGCTATCAGCACAGACACCAGAGACTGGCAAGAAATGCTAAGCCTGCTTCTGCCACCACCAAGAAGCCTGTGAGCAAGCACAGGTCACTATCCACACCTCCCCTCCCAGGAGCCTGTGCAGCCCGCCACTGCCAGGGTCCCGTGATCCAGGGACAACTTCCCCAGGAGAACGCACGGTGCACCTCAGGCTGGTGCAATGTCATGCCGGCCTCTGCCACCGCAGGCTTGCCCCTCATCCGTACCCCTCCCTCCCCCCCGGCCTGAGTGAGCCACAGCCCCCGAAGCAGCTGCGGGTTTAACCCCATCCTGTCTGAGCGAAGAACAGATGCCCTCAGGCGACCTATATGCAGAGGCGGGGCCAGATCCAAAGCTGAACCCCAGGAGCTGTGCGAACGAAGAAGAGAAAGGGAAATCTCTCCCAGCAGCCTCAGAAGCAGCGGATTACATCTCCACAATCAACTTGATTCCTGCATCTCTGGAGTACCTGAACAGACACTGAATCACCCCAAAATTGAGGCGGTGGACTTTGTGTGATTTTTTGTGTATAGCTTTGCTTTTACCATTTGTCCTAGGGTTCTTCCTATCCGTTTTTATTTATTTTTTTAGTATAGTTTTTAGTGCTTGTTATCATTGGTGGATTTGTTTTTTGGTTTGGTTGATCTCTTCCTTCTTTTTTTTAAAATACATTTTAATTTTTTTTTTAATTTTAATAATATTTGTATTTTTTGTTATAATAACTTTATTTTATTCTTTCTTTCTTTCTTTCTTTCTTTCTTTCTTTCTTTCTTTCTCCCTTTTCTTCTGGGCCATGTGACTGACAGGGTCTAGGTGTTCTGGCTGGGTGTCAGACCTGTGCATCTGAGGTGGGAGAGCCGAGTTCAGGACTTTGGTCCACCAGAGACTTCCTGCGTCCATGTAATATCAAATGGCAAAAGCTCTCCTAGAGATCTCCATCTCAATGCTAAGATCCAGCTCCACTCAACAACCAGCAAGCTGCAGTGCTGGACATGCTATGTCAAACAACTAGCAAGACAGGAACAAAACCCCACCCATTAGCAGAGAGACCGACTAAACTTATAATAAGGTACAGACAGCCCAAAACACATCACCGGACGTAGTCCTGCCCACCAGAAAGACAAGATCCAGCCTCCTCCACTAGAACACAGGCACCAGTCCTCTCCACCAGGAAGCCTACACAACTCAATGAACCAACCCTAGCCACTGAGGGCAGAAACCAAAAACAATGGGAACTACAAACCTGCAGCCTGAAAAAAGGAGACCCCCAAACACAGTAAGTTAAGCAAAATAAGAAAACAGAAATGCACAGCAGATAAAGGACAAAGGTAAAAACACACCAGACCAAACAAATGAAGGAGAAATAGGCAGTCTACCTGAAAAATAATTCAGAGTAATGATAGTAAAGATGAACCAAAATCTTGGAAATAGAATGGAGAAAATATAAGAAAGGACCAAGGACCTAGAAGAACTAAAGAGCAAACAAACAATGATGAAATTAAAAATTTCATTTCAAATGAAATTAAAAATTATCTAGAAGGAATCAACAGCAGAATAACTGAGGCAGAAGAACGAATAAGTGACCTGAAAGATAAAACAGTGTAAATAATTACTGCAGAGCAGAATAAAGAAAATAGAATGAAAAGAATGGAGAACAGTCTGAGAGACCTCTGGGACAACATTAAACACAACAACATTCGAATGATAGGGGGTCCCAGAAGAAGAAGAGAGCAAGAAAGGGACTGAGAAAAATATTTGAAGAGATTATAGTTGAAAACTTCCCTAATATGGGAAAGGAAACAGTCTATCAAGTCCAGGAAGCGCAGAGAGTCCCATACAGGATAAATCCAAGGAGATACATGTCAAGACACACATTAATTATCAAAAATTAAATACAATGAAAAAATATTAAAAGCAGCAAGGGAAAAACAACAAATAACATACAAAGGAATCCCCATAAGATTAACAGCTGATCTTTCAGCAGAAACTCTGCAAGCCAGAAGGGAGTGGCAGGACACATTTAAAGTGATGAAGGGGAAAAACCTACAACAAAGATTACACTATCCAGCAAGGATCTCATTCAGATTTGATGGAGAAATTAAAACCTTTACAGACAAGCAAAAGCTAAGAGAATTAAGCACTACCGAACCAGCTCTACAACAAATGCTAAAGGAACTTTTCTAGGCACTGTTTGCAGATGACATGACACTATACATAGAGAATCCTAAAGATGCTACCAGAAAACTACTAGAGCTAGTCAATGGATTTGGTAAAGTAGCAGGATACAAAATTAATGCACAGAAATCTCTTGCATTCCTATACACTAATGATGAAAAATCTGAAAGTGAAGTTAAGAAAACACTCCCATTTACCATTGCAAGAAAAAGAATAAAATATCTAGGAATAAACCTACCTAAGGAGACAAAAGACCTTTATGCAGAAAAGTATGACACGGATGAAAGAAATTAAAGATGATACAAAAAGATCGAGAGATATACCATGTTCTTGGATTGGAAGAATCAACATGTGAAAATCACTATACTACCCAAAGCAATCTACAGATTCAATGCAATCCCTATCAAACTACCAATGGTTTTTTTCACAGAACTAGAACAAAGAATTTCACAATTTGTATGGAAACACAAAAGACCGCAAATAGCTAAAGCAATCTTGAGAAACAAAAATGGAGCTGGAGGAATCAGGCTCCCTGACTTCAGACTGTACTACAAAGCTACAGTAATCAAGATAGTATGGTACTGGCACAAAAACAGAAATATAGATCAATGGAACAGTATAGAAAGCCCAGAGATAAACCCACGAACATATGGTCACCTCATCTTTGATAAAGGAGGCAGGAATATACAATGGAGAAAAGACAGCCTCTTCGATAAGTGGCGCTGGGAAAACTAGACAGCTGCATGTAAAACAATGAAATTAGAACACCCCTTAACACCATACACAAAAATAAACTCAAAATGATTAAAGACCTAAATGTAAGGCCAGATGCTAGAAAACTCTTTGAGGAAAACATAGGCAGAACACTCCATGACATAAACTACAGCAAGATCCTTTTTGATCCACAACCTGGGGAAGTGGAAATAAAAACAAAAATAAACAAATGGAACCTAATGAAACTTCAAAGCTTTTGCAGAGCAAAGGAAACTATAAACAAGATGAAAAGACAACCCTCAGAATGGGAGAAATATTTGCAAATGAAGCAACTGACAAAGGATTAATCTCCAAAATTTACATGCAGCTCATGCAGCTCAGTATCAAATAAAAAAACACAACCCAATCCAAAAATGGGCAGAAGTTCTAAATAGACATTTCTCCAAAGAAGAGATACTGACTGCCAACAAACACATGAAAAGCTGCTCAACATCACTAATCATTAGAGAAATGTAAATCAAAACTACAATGAGGTATCACTTCACACCATTCAGAATGACCATCATGAAAAAAATCTACAAACAATAAATGCTGGAGTGGGTGTGGAGAAAAGGGAACCCTCTTACACTGTTGGTGGGAATGTAAATTGATACAGCCACTATGGAGAACAGTATGGAGGTTCCTTAAGAAACTAAAAATAGAATTATCATATGACCCAGCAATCCCACTACTGGGCATATACCCTGAGAAAACCATAATTCAAAACTAGTTATGTACCACAATGTTCATTGCAGCAATAGCCAGGACATGGAAGCAACCTATTTGTCCATCGACAGATGAATGGATAAAGATGATGTGGCACATATATGCAATGGAATATTACTCAGCTGTAAAAAGTAATGAAATTGAGTTATTTGTAGTGAGGTGGATGGACCTAGAGTCTGTCATACAGAATGAAGTAAGTCAGAAAGAGAAAAACATATACCATATGCTAATACATATATATGGAATCTAAAAAAAAAAAAAAAAAAAAAAATGGTTCTGAAGAACATAGGGGCAGGACCAGAATAAAGACACAGTTATAGAGAATGGACTTGAGGACACGGGGAAGGGGAAGGGGAAGCTGGGACGAAGTGAGAGAGTGACATTGACATATATACACTACCAAATGTAAAATAGATAGCTAGTGGGAAGCAGCCGCATAGCACAGGGAGATCAGTTTGCTGCTTTTTGACCACTTAGATGGGTGGGATACGGAATGTGGGAGGGAGACGCAGGAGGGAGGAGATATGGGAATATATGTGTACCTATAGCTGATTCACTTTGTTATAAATCAGAAACTAACACATTACTGTAAAGCAATTACACTCCAATAAAGATGTTAAAAAAAGTTTGTTCCAATTTGCATTCAGTTTACTCTAGCATTAAATACGAGTTAATTTGCTCTACATCCTAAAAAGAAAAAAAAAAAAAAGAAAGATTGGCTAGTTGTACCTCGTGACATTGGAGAAAGGAGGGAAAGAAAAGGATGATCTCAGTGGTTCAAATTCCCATCTCAAGCACTGCACAGATGATCCGAAATCTTCCATGTCTGCCCTGAAAGAGACCTTTGTCTTCTGTAGCCTTAGAGCTGAGACTGTTGACAACCAAACCCAGCATCTCATCCTGAGTGAAGGATTTACAAGGCATATTGAATTCCTACCCTGTCAGAATGTCTACTGTTAAAGTTACAGCATTGATTGTGAAGGAATGGGATCTTGAAGTTGGAATGGAGGCGCCAGGGGAGACCCTGAGGAAGTGGGCGCTAAGGCCTGATGGCTCTCCTTTGCCAATAGAAGCAGAGTCTTCATGCTTGTCTGAGGAAATTCACCCTCCACTGCTAGAGGAAACTATAATGGAAGCTACAGTGTGGCAATTGCCTTGCAAGATAATGTTGCTTCTTCTCAGAATCCATGCCCACCACTTCTCTTTGCTTCTAGACTTATATTTTCACTAAATTTTCAGCAGGACTCTAAAAGTGAGGAGGAACTACTTAATTTACTACTCTGTGATTGCTGTTCTCTGTGGTCCAGATCTCACAGTGGGAACTTTGCACACTGAATTGGGAACCCTAGATGCAGTGGGAGTGATTGGATCCCAGGGGCCAAGCGGTGGTGGTGGTCCTTGACCACCAAAGACAAGGTGGGCATGGTTACTGCCATGGAGAGTGGAGTCAAGCAGCAATCAGGATAGTTTGACTCCCACAGACCTAGGGAGTTAGCTAATTGATCATAGTGTTCCTAGAAGTGAAATATATGGGAAGCCTACTAAATTCTTACTTCATCGGTGTAAGCAGAAAAGTTCTAGGTCGAGTGAGCAAAAGCCTCACCTGCCAAAGAGTTACAGCCTCAATCATTTCCCAAACTTGAACCAGTTTACAGACCCAGAACCTTTTAATGATGAGAGAATGTGTCTCCTCAAGGAAGGACCCTCATCTGCTGCCAAAAGTTTATACTGTTGGTCATTCTCCCAGCCTTCCCCAAAGGGACCTATGACCTTTTACCAGGGTAACTGTGAATTGAGAAAAAGGAAGTAATCAGAACTTTGGAGGACTACTGGACACCAGCTCTGAGCTGACACTCATTTCAGAAAACCCAAGATGTCACTGTGGTCTACCAGTCAAAGCAGGGACTTATGGATGTCAGGTAATCAATGTAGTTTTTGTGTAGGGCTATCGTACAGTGGGCCCACTGGCTCCCCATACTCATTCTGTGGTTATTTCTCTAGTTACAGATGAATAATTTGAATAGAAATACTTAGCAGCTGGTAGAAATCTCACATTGCTTCCCTGACATGTACAGCAAGGGTTGTTTCTGTGGGAAAGGTCTAGTTGAAACCACTAGAACTGTTTCTACCTAGGAACATGGTAAACTAAAAGCAATACTGCATTCCCTGAGGGATTGCAGAGGTTAGTTCCACCCTCAAGGACCAGAAAGATGCATGGGTGGTGATTTCTACCACACCTGCATTCAACTCTTTTTGGTTTATGCAGAGGACAAATCGATCTTGGAGAATGACAATCGATTATCATAAGCTTAATTGAGTGGTAACTACAATTGCATCCTTGATACCAGGTATGGTTCTTTTGCTTGAGCAAATTAGCACATCCTCTGGTACCTGGATCTCAGCTATTGATCTGGGAAATGGTTTTTTCTCCATCCGTGCTAATGAAGACCATCAGAAGCCATTTGCCTTCAGTGGCAAGGCCAGCAACACATCCTCACTGTTCTACCTCAGAGGTACATTAACGCTCTAGCCCTGTGTTATAATTTAGTTCATAGGGATCTTGATCAACTTTCCCTTTTAGGAGACATCACACTGGTGCATTACACTGATGTCGTTATGCAGATTGGATGTGGGGAGCAAGAAGTAGCAACTACTCCAGACTTACTGGAAAGATATTTGCATGTCAGAGGATGTAAAGTAAATCTGAATAAAATTCAGGGTGCTTTTACCTCAGTAAAATTTCTAGGGGTCCAGTGATGTGAGGATGTCAGCATAGCATGTTAGTTTGGATTTTGGAGGCAACGTATTCCTCATTTTTTTGTGTTACTCCATTTACTGAGTGACCTGGAAAGCTGCTAGTTGAGTGGGGCTCAGAACAACAGAACATCAGGCTCTGCAACAGGCCCTGATCACTGTGAAAGTTGCTCTGCTACTTGTGCCATGTGATCCAGCAGATCCAATGGTGCTCGAAGTGTCACTTAGAGAGAAGGACATGCTTGAATCCTTTGGCAGCCCCTACAGAAATTCCCCTACATACGAACAATTTCCGTTCCAAGAGCACGTTCATAAGTCCAATTTGGTCGTAAGTTCAACAAAGTTAGCCTAGGTACCCAACAAACACAATTGACTATATAGTACTGTAATGTAATAGGTTTATAATACTTTTCACACAAATAATACATTAAAACAAGCAAACACAAAAGATAAGAAAACATTTTTAATCTTATAGTACAGTGCCTTGAAAAGTACAGTAGTACCAGCTACCACTGCTGCTTTTACACTTGCTTCCAGAGGTCCTGGACTTGAAATAAAGGTACTATACTACTATACTCTATACAGTACTGTACAGTAAAGTACACAAAAGCACAACCACTTGTAGAGGATGTACACACGTGACAATGTACACCAGACACTTGAACTAACTTAGGTGATTGGACATGTAAACATGTTCACATCTCTGGAAGTTCGCAACTTGAAGGTTTGTATGTAGGGGACTTACAGTACAGGTAAATCACAGTGAAGGTCCTTAGAATTTTGAAGCAAAGTGTTGCATCCTCTGGAGAGAATTGACCTTTTGAGACACAGATCTTGACCTACTACTGGGCTTTAGTAAAGACTGACGCTCACTCACGGGCCACTGCATTACCACGTGACCTGAGCTTCCCATCATGAACTGGGTGTTATCTGACCCACAAAGCCGTAATATTGGGTGCCCACAGCAGCCATCCATCACCAAATGGAAGTGGTGTATAAGTGAGATCAGACACGAGCAGACTCTGAAAACACAGGTAAGGCACATGCGCAAGTGGCCCAAATGCACATGGTCACCACTGCCTGCTACACTGCCTTCTCTCGCATTCTGCATCTCTGGCCCCGTGGGGAGTTCCTGATGATCAGCTGGCAGAGGAACAGAAGACTGGGACCTAGTTCACAGATGGACAGCTGCAGCACTCAGTCCCTCTCTGGGACATCCCTGAAGGACAGTGGTGAAGGGAATTCCTCTCAGTGGGCAGAATATCAAGGACTGCACCTGGCTATTTATTTTGCTTGGAAGGACAGATTACCAGATATGTGATTATATACAGTTTCAAGGGTGGTGGGCAATGGTTTGGCTGAAGAGTCAGAAATTTAGAAGGAATGTGATTGGAAGATTGGTGACATGAAAATTTGGGAAAGAGGTATATGAACAGACCTCTCTGAACGGGGAAAATGTGAAGGCATTTGTGTCCCATGTCGATGCTCCCCAAAGGGTGGTCTCAGCAAGGGAGGATTTTAGTAACGAGTGGATAGGATAACCTATTACCAATCAGCCTCTTTCCCCGGCCACCCCTGTCATTACCCAAGGACATGAACCAAGTGGCCATGGTGGCAAGGATGGAAGTTAGATGGGCTCAGCAACACGGACTTCTACTCACCCAGGCTGATCTGGTTATGGCCACTGGTGAACAGCCAATCAGCCGGCAGCCGAGACCAAGACTGAGTCTCCAATATGGCACTATGAGATAATAGATAATATATTAATATACATTAGTCTCTACCCCTGGTTCCTGGCACAGAGCTCCTAAACCCCTTTTAAATTCCTAAGTGATAAGAGTACTGGGAGCATCTTGTGTTCTAATGAGGTGATTCTGGGTGTGTTCCTGGATGGCTTCTGGATGGGGGCTGGTCACCAGAAAGATTAAGCCATAATTAGAAGCTTAGAATTTTCAGGCTCCCCTCCATCACATACACACTTCTCTAGAGAGGGGAGAGAGACTGGAAAGGGAGTTAACAATTGATCATGCCCACGTGAGGGAGCCTCCATCAAAACCCCAATAATACGGAGTTCAGAGACCTTCCATGTTGTAAACACATTCACTCCAGAAGGGTGATAGATGCCAGCTCCACAGGGACAGAAGCCCCTGGTGCTCGAAGACCCTCTCATATCTCACCCTAAGTATCTCTTCATCTAGTTGTTCAACTGTATCCTTTATCATAGCCTTTAATAAACTAGTAAATGTAAGTATTTACCAGAGTTCTGTGAGCCACTCTAGCAAATAATTGAATCCATGGAGAAGGAGGTCATGGGAACCTCCAGTTTGTAGCCAAGTCGGACAGAGTTGTAGATCCTGGGAACCTACTACTTGTGACTGGCATCTGAAGTTGGGCTTGTGGGACTTGAGCCCTTAACCTGTGGGGTCTGATACTTTCTCCAGGTACATAGTATCAGAACTGAGTCCAATTCTAAGACACCCAGATGGTGTCATAGAGAGAATGGCTTGGTGTGGGGGAAAAGAATCCCACTCATTTGGTGACAAGAAGTCTCAGAATTGTTGTGAGTGTGGTATAGTGAGAGAATAAAGAGAAACACAGTAGGGACACATTAGTTTTTTTCTTTTTTTTTCCCCTAACACAGACACCATTCCTCAGGGTGATCAGCCAGCCACTTGGTGGCAGATTGATTACACTAGACTACTCCCACCATGGAACAGCAACATTTTGTTTTTACTTGAATAGACACTTACTCTGGATACAAATTTGCCTTTTCTGCACAAAATGCTTCTTCCAAGACTACCCTCCAGGCAGTACATCCAGACACTCACAGAATGCCTTATTCACCATCATGACATTCCATACAGCATTTATTCTGATTAAGGAACTCATGACATAGCAAGGGGCTCATTCTCATGGAATTCACTGGTCTTACCATGTTCCCCGCCATCCTGAAGCAGCTGGCTTGATAGAATAGTGGAATAAGCTCTTGGAGACTCAGTTACAGTGCTATCTAGATGACAATAACTTGCAGGGCTAGGGCAGGTTCTCCAGGAGATTGTGCATGTTCTGAACCATTGTCCAATATGTATGGTGCTCTTTCTTCCATAGCCAGAATTCACTGGTCCAAGATCAAGGGGTGTAAGAGGGAGTGGTACCATTCATTATTACCTCTAATGACTTACTAGCAAAATTTTTATTTCCTATTCCTGTCATATTGCACTCTGATGGCCTAGATTTAATTCCAAAGGGAGGAATGTTTCCACCAGGAGACACAATGAGTCTATTGAGCTGAAAGTTAAGATGGCCATCTGGTCATTTTGAACGCCTCATGTCTTTACATCAACAGGCAAAGGAGGAGTTACTGTGCTGGCTGGGATGGCTGATCCTGACTCCCAAGGGGAAACTGGGCTGCTACTCCAGCCCAGTGGAGGTCAAGAACAGTATGTCTGGAATACAGGAGATTTCTTAAGAGTATCTCTGTATCACCATGTGATTAAAGTCAATGGAAATCTACAACAAACCAACCCAAGCAGGACTACTAATGGCCCAGACTCTACAGGAATTAAGTTAGGGTAACTCATCAGGCAAAACACCCACAACTGGCTGAGGTGCTTGCTGAGGTAAAGGCAAAGGAAATTCAGAAGGGGTATTTGAGAAGGTAGTTATGAATACTAGCTACAATCATAAGACCAGTTACAAGGACAAGGACTGTAATTGTCATGAGTATTCTCTCCCTCATATATATATATATATATATATATAAAATTTATAGTCTTTGTTTCCTTCCCCCTCTTATCTTCTTTGTAACATAAGACATATTGACTCTGTATCATAATGTCATAGTATTTAAGTATTATTAACTTACATCTTAGTATTTAGGTTATGAAGGTCAAGAAGACTAAATGAATCCTTTCCTGGGGAAAAGGTTATTGTGTTTTTGCTTATATGCTGAATAGTTGTGTCATGATCTTTTTATCATCTCCATTTGGAAATTAAGTATTGCTTAAGGAGATTCATAGAGATGCCAAGTTGAAAAGGGGTGGACTTGTGATTGTTCATTTTATGTGTCAATTTGGAGAGTGTTTTTGGAAGAGATTGACATTTAAATTGGTGAATTTTGAATAAATAGATTGCTGTCCATAATGTGTGTGTGCCTCATACAATCAGCTGAAGGTCTGAGTAGAATAAAAAAACAGCCCACCAAAGCAAGAGGGAACTCTGAAGAAGACAGCCTTCAGACTTCAGCCACATCTTCGTCTTTCCTGGATCCCCAGCCTGCCGCCCACACCACTGGTTTTGAACTTGCCAACCTTCATAATTGTGCAATCCACTTTCTTATAATAAGTCTCTTTCTCTATGTGTTTCTCTGGAAACATCAGACAACACACCACCCCACACCTATGCAATCAACATCTCTCAGAGTACCTCCCAATTAGGATGGTTTAAAAGCTCTCCTGCATGATTCTAATATGTGGGTGAGTTGTAAAACTTCTGAATTTTAGCCCTCTCATTCAATTTTGTTACAACTTCAGAGAATAACACCTATTTTCAAACCAAAAGAAGAGAAAAATTTCTCAGGTGCTTAACTCTGTTGTCAAACTCCTCTAGTGATAATAACAGAAACAGCCCAGAAGGGTTAAATAAAAATAAAGTAGGTTTCTACAAAAGGGAATACTGCATCCAGAAATAGCAAGGGTTGAAATCTATGGTTGCAGACTTTTTATGTGTGTGTCTGTGTGTGTAAGAGCACGTATGTGTGCATGTGTGTGTGCTTGCATGTGTTCATATGACTATGATAAAAGCCACTTAAAAATTAGCTAAGAATAAGACTAAACATCATGATGTGAGATTTATCACATTTAAAATGTGTCAAAATAGTCTTTCAATTTTATCCAGTGACAACACTTTTGCTCTTAGAGGTTTAATATCAGGAAAGGGAAATCTATTTCTGATTAATAATTGAGTAGAGAGGGAAGATTAACTGTACAATATTGTCCTGAATATTAGACCCTTGACTCAATTAGTAAAGTGATGACTTAAATCAAGTAGGGTCCAATTCCCCCTAAGTTGTCTGTCTTGTGCCTTTGTCAGAACTGTAACATGACCGACATATTAAGACAATGTCTTGAAATTTTTGCATTTGTTTTACTTCAAGTTGAAAAATATAGAAATAAGGACTTTGTTCCAATCAGCTGTCTAAAGAATATTTGAACAGTAAATAATAAATAATAAATGTTACATTTTCTTATTTTTAATTAACATTTCATAGAAGTTATTACTGGATGGTGTTGGAGATCAAATCAATCTCAATTGATTAAATCCTTGGCTCTTTATAGATTCTGGATGAAATTAAATAGTTACAGCTTTAACCCTATATTGAAAAAATAAGATCTTTAAATATTATAAACATTTGAAAGTCAGGGGCAAAATCTCCTTCAACCTGACGTTGTCCCACTGCAGTGGAGAGGTAGCAGTTGTGCGCTTATACTAACCACTTAGCAGACATTTCACATGCTTTACTCTTTATCACAGTCACTTCAGGAAGTTAGTAAAAGACTCTGAAATAAAACAAAATCTGTGGCTTTCCACAGAATATTGATGTTAGGAGGATATCTTGAGAAAAACAATAAAGTTTAAAAGTAAATAGGATTTCAGGAAACTGTGGAATAGGAAATGTGGCTGCCTTTTATTCTGTAACTCAACTCCAGGTGCATGATATATTAGACATGCAATTTGAATCGAACACACAGTCTAATAGAACAAAAGCAATTGGCTTTATCTGACAAATTGAGGCATAAATAATTATAATGCTCAGTCTTGTTGAAAATAAAAAAAGACTTATTAAAGGAAGGGTGTGAACAGGAGTGCAACGTTAATTTGGTTAATATCCCTAAACCCATATTGATTTTTAAATTGCCATTCTTGAATGTCTGAAGTTCAAGAATCAAGAAAAACTTGGCATAATACTCAGTACCTACATTCTACAATTAATAAGCTCAAGTCTTTTAAATGAAGTAGCCTTTAGAGTATGAGTTGAACTACAGCAGTTGGAATTAATAAGTAGTGAGGCCTTTACGACCCCTGTAGGCAAATGTCGTTGAGGGAATATGGAGGCTTGTTACCAAACTGAAGCAAAGCACACCAGTTAAAGTGTAGGGTAATTTGGAGCATGTTAGAGGGTAAGGCATCTCTCCTAAAGACACCTCATCCTGATTTGGTGACTAGAATTCCACCAGGGAGCAACAGTCTTTATCTAAAACATTTCAAGTTGGTGACGCTCCCATCAGAAGTGACTCAAAGACATTGGACCTTTGCAAATGGATGTTTATGCTTTCTTGAAACTATTTTAGAAACTGCCTCAAATAATGGGAAATTTTATATAAATTGCTTTCTTTTATTGACAGAGATATGTTTTATATATTTAGGTGTCTTTCCTAACATTTTCTTTTCTTTGAACAATTTTTTTATCAATGAAGCCGTAGAGTATATTCCAATTTGTAAAGTATGCTTTACCCAGGAAGATGGTCTAGAAATGAGTTTAATGGTATGTGATAATGCTTATCACAGGATGGCTTATGATGCTTCTAATTAAAAAAAGAAATTTTCTGTAACTCATTACTCAAGGATTCTGGAAATGTGAAAAAGTAAAACATAAGCTTCTGGATAAGGAAAAAAAAAAAGGTCATTATGTTGCTTTATGGAGGTCACTTTCATGAAAAAAAAAAGTCTCTATTTGTTTACCAATTCTTCTGGCATACTATTCAAACATACAAATGGTGTTTGGCAAGTGCTATGAACAGAATAGTACTAGTTTTTACTAAAGAAGTTGAAATCCATCTTAAGAACATCCACCTATACCAAGATGTTAAGAAGGTAGCCTAAGAAATAAATGTCTTATTATTGGCATGGAAACAGAAGAGCAACAAAGTATGTAGAATAAACCCTGGCACAGAGTAAATACTTAAAAACATTTGTCATCATTGTTATATATGCATTTCAAGTGGTTGTTTTGGCTTTCCTTGGACTGTTTTAGATAAGACCCTGGTGAGAAGCCAGACATGGTCACAGGCTCTCTGGGTTTCTAACAGCCAAGTGTTGGGTTTTGATTTCTAGGCATGTCTAGACCAATGCCAAGTAACTAAATGAATTCAAGAGCTCGTTTGTTGAAGCTGTTATGGTCTGTATGGTAGGTAGCCATGTTCCATTTGATTATGTGTCTTGTTCATTGTTCAACATTCTCATTTCATAAAAGAAAACATAGATGGTTAGAACCTTGACATGGATCTTGGTGATGATTTTTTAGATCTGACAACAAAAGAAAAAGTTGCAAGTGAGTGGGATTACATTGAACTAAAACAAATGAACAAACAAAAAACCTTCTTTACAGTAAAGGAAATCATCAAATCATGAACAAAATGAAAAAGCAATATATGGAATGGAAGAAAATACTTGGAAATTTTATATCAGATAAGGGGCTAATATGCAAAATATATAAATACTCATACAAATTAATAGAAAAAACAATGGCAATGACAATCTGATTTTAAAAATAGGCAGAGGAATTGAATAGAAATTTTTCTGAAGAAGGACATATGGATAACCAACAGGTACATGGAAAAGTGCCAGGCATCACTAATCATCAGGGAAATGCAAATCAAAACCACAATGAGATATCACCTCACATCTGTTAAAATGCTATTGTAGAAAAGACAAGAAATAATAAGTACTGGTGAGGACTTGGTGAAAAGTGAACCCTTGTGCACCATTGGTGGGAATGTAAAACTGGTGCAGCCACTGTGAAAAACAAAATGGACATTTCTCAAAAAATTAAAAATAGAACTACCGTATGATTGAGCAATTCCACTCCTGGGTATTTAACCAAAGGAAATTAACTCACTGTGTCAGAAAAATATCTGCACCCCCATGCTCATTGCAGCATTACCTACAGTAGCCAACATGTGGAAACAACCTAAGTACCTAAGTATTCATCAATGGATAAAATGATAAATAAAATGTGATATCTATCTATCTATCTATCTATCTATCATCTATCTATCTATTTACCCATCTATCTAATATATATCTGACTAAATGAATTCAAGAGCTAATTTGGTCTAGATTTTATTATCTCCATGGAATAATGGAATACTATGCAGACATAGAAGAAGATCCTGCCATTTACAGACAGCAAGAATGGACCTTGAGGGCATTATGCTAAGTAAAATAAGTCAGACAGAGAAAAACAAATACTGTATGATCTCACTTGCATGTGGAATCTAAAAACACACACACAAAAAAACCCACAAGCTTGAGCTTGTTGATACAGACAACAGATTCATGGCTGCCAGAGGCAGGGATTGGGGATTGGGAAAAATAAGTGAAAGGGGTCTGAAGGTACAAACTTCCAGTTATGAGATAAAAAGTCATGGGTAGTAATGTACACCTTGGTGACTATAGCTATCAATACTGTACTGTCTATTTAAGTTGCTAAGAAAGTAGATCTTAAAAGTTCTCATCACAAGAAAAAAATTGTAACCGTGTGTGGTGATACATGTTAACTAAACTTATTTCGTTAATCATTTTGCAACATATAAATATATCAAATCATTCTGTTGTACACCTTGAACATATTTAATACCATTGTATCTTGATTTAAAAAAAAAATAAATAAACAGGCAAGTGAGAAACACAAATGGGTAAATAGCTGTCATTGTCCAATAAAGAAAAACATGCTAACACATTGGAGAAAGAAACATTTTTTCCTACATGAAATTCAAAGAAAATGTGTATGACTCTTCATATAAAACATTGAAGATCATAAAAAGCAGTGGCCTCAAAAGCAATTTTCAAAAGATGTTTTCCATGCCTTTTATTTTCAATTGTATTTACAACTAAGATTTATTCCAGCAAAAGGGAAAATAAGCAAAGGGAAATGGTACATGCGGTAAAAGTCCGGAGGAAACCAAGAGCCAGTTTCCAAGAGTCCTCTCCCAGGGAGTCACACAGAATGCATGCAATTCCTCAAGAAACAGACAATGTGTATGAAGTGCCATCTACCAGGGAAGTTCATTAGAGGCTCAGTGCCCAACATTTTTCCTGGGGACTGCTTATGTAATCTCCTCTGCCTAGCATATAGCAAACTTCCAGACTCCGGAAGAAGGAAGGCAGTTTTCACTATAAACTATGTTGTGTACACAATGTATGCACAGTGAGCTGTCTTATCATTTAGGGAAAGTTTTACATCAGTGTAGGAAAATGCAAACCACTCAAATTCATGGATTTTAACCCAGGACCCTACTGGCAATTAAGACTTTTAAAAAAAATTTTTATTGGTGTGTAGTTGATTTACAATGTTGTGTTAGTTTCAGGTGTACACCAAAGTGAATCAGTTATACATATACATATATCCACTCTTTTTTAGATTCTTTTCCCATATAGACCATTACAGAGTATGAAGTAGACTTCCCTGTGCTATACAGTAAGTTCTTGTTAGTTATCTATTTTATATACAGTAGTATAAGGATAGCAGTCTCAAGCCTGTTATGTTAACTCTTTTCTGCACAGATTCCATTAAAATAACATACTAATGACCACTATTTTTTTTTTTTTTTTAAGTGTTAGGCTTTGGTCAATGAGAGAGGCGGTCTATTTCTGTTGGATGTGTGCAAATATGGAAAATGCTGATCACTCACAGAAAAATCTTTGCATCACCCCCTCAACAGTTAATGCTATTTTCCCATGATATTATAATTTCAAAAATTTTTCCCTTTGCTGTTTTTATAGTTATTTTATCAGCACTCTTAACAGATGCCATTTTATTTTATTTTATTTTTATTTTTTTAACATCTTTATTAGAGTATAATGCTTTACAATGGTGTGTTAGTTTCTGCTGTATAACAAAGTGAATCAGCTATACGTATACATACATCCACATATCCCCTCCCTCTTGCGTCTCCCTCCCTCAGATGCTGTTTTAAACGTAAATTAGAGCTTTCCATTTTGAATACAAAGCCCCTTATTTTCTCACTTGTAAACATTTGAGGACTTTCACATTTTCAAAGTTTGAGAATTACGTTTCTGTTCAGTTACACTTTAAAAGTGTGATATATTTAGGTAAATTAACTCAAGGTAATTGATATATTAAACGTTCCCGTGTAATTAGTCTCTGAAACTTGGAAGTCCCATGACAGTCCGGCTAACAGCAAGTCAGATGCTGATGAAGCCTCCGGTAAAGATTATAATTTGGTGTCTCTATTCCTTCACTGCAAACCAGTTCATCTGTACCATTTTTCTAGGTTCCACATATATGCGTTAATATACAGTATTTGTTTTTCTCTTTCTGACTTACTTCACTCTGTATGACAGTCTCTAGATCCATCGAAATAGAGACACAGATGTAGAGAACAATGTATGGACAGCAAGGGGGGAAAGTGACGGGGGAGGTGGGTGGTGGTGGGATGAATTGGGAGATTAAGATTGACATGTATACACTAATATGTATAAAGTGGATAACTAATAAAGCACCTGCTGTATAAAAAAAAATAAAATTCTAAAATTCAAAAAATATTTAAAAAAAAATGGAATCATACAATAAAAAAAAAAGAAGATTATAATTTGGTGCACCCAAAGTGAGTGTTAATCAATTCTGTTGCAAAGTTAGAAGTTACAGACCATGATCATCTATTTAGAGACAAGAGTTCACGGAGGTAAAATTGTTTAGAAACGATGCTCTCACCGCCTAGTTCCCTTGGCAGCTGTAAGTCGTCAGGGGTGAACTAACTGCTTCGGCTGCATCCTGATAATATGGATGGGGTGCCTCTGGGACCGATATCCAAGCAGATCTAGCCACTGCCTAGCAGAAAGCATCTGTGATTTCTTGTGCAAAACACCCCAGGTAAAAAAGAACACAGAAAAATTATTAAACCTCCCCCTTTAAAAAAAAAAAAATGTTTATGAAACCCATACCCTCACAGAGCTTGTGGTCCAGCTAAGTGGATGTCAGAGACAATAAGTCATGAAGGCATGCAGGAGTCAGATAATGATACGGATATTTTATGGAGGAAAGTCGTCATTGACAATTAGTCTGGGAGTTACATTTGCCAAGGACGTTGGAGGTGGGATGTTGAGTCCACGGAGGATTAAGTTCCAGACTGACATTCTGAGCACCTCTCTCACTGCACCACAAGCCCCCTGGGATCTCCTTGTCACCCACCAGGGACTGCATCCTCATTGTGAGAGACTATGCTTTAAAAGACATGCCTACACAATGCTAATTTCTTGCTGGAGTTTTTATTACCCTTGCCTTAGAGTAGTTCCTAAAGTATCATAAAAGAGTATATTGATGCAACAGTAGCTTTGTGGTCCCCAAAAAGGTTTCAGATGACTGATGTTTACTCTGGAATCTGACGGCAGATATATCTCTCTAGGGCATAAAGATGGGAAAGAGAAAATTATGTTTCTTCAATCCTCAAGATGCCTCCCTTAATTATGAAAATGCACTGCATAAAAGAATATTGAGTTAAGAGCAAGGCTTTAAAAATGTTATAAATCAGTAGCAATTCATTCCCATCAAAAGTTAGTTAGGAAAAAAGAATGTTTGTCCAGTATCCCTGTTCAGAGACCCTCACTTGGCTGAAGGTGATGCTTTATCCAAAGAAAATGTTCATATTCTGCTGTCTTTCAGATCAGCTGCTCCTTGATGGTAGAGGTCAAGACCATATTCTTTAGCCAATATCTTCTAGCCATTCTGAGCACAAAGCTTGATTGTCACTCACAAGGTTGCAACTCTATGAGCAGCATCATAGATCTTGTTAACTTCCGGCCATGAAGTTTGCCCTAGCATTGCAATCAACACCTCAAACACACATACCCTGTTGGCGAAAAAAAAAAAAAAGTTTTCAGTACTTCCCTCTGTTCATATCTGTAACCCGTTATGTGCCATTAAAACCTGCAACAGACAGAATGTAGCACTATTCATACACTTCAGCAGATAAAGCTCCCATTACCAAACACCAGGGGAAACCCTACAGGTAGGTGAGCAGTTTCTTGTTGTTGTTGTTTTTTTTAAAGAACAGGCACTAGAGAGCAGTGGGTTGGCAGTCAGTCTCAGAAGGCAGGCGCCTGGATGGAAAGCTGTGCTCCATCACTCATTAGTTTGGACAGGTTACATATCTGTTCTGTATATTTGTTTTTCTTCACTGAGAATCAGTGATAAAATGGTCCTCATCTCATATTGCTGTTGTGAGAAATTAAATGAGTTAGTAATTTATACAATGTTAAAAACTGTGCTTGGCACAAAGTATGCACACAGTAAACATTAACTACTGTAGAACCTATTTCCCATGTGGTTGTAAAATCCCTGGAAGCAAGGAATTATTATATTCTATCCACTGCTTTTCACCAGGTCAGAGTACCTGTCTTATATTTGATGTTCAGTAAGCATTGAATGAATGAACGAATGAATGAAAAGAACACTTGCTTAGTTTTAGTGTTGACAGAGGCTGACATTTTCACATGTGCAAAACTTTATTCTAAACAATTTTGGTGTTTGAATATGCAGTGTTCATGAACTCTGCCTTCAAAAACTTAAGAAGTTGAATGTCATTACCAATATAATCCTCTTTTCAGAACCCCACACTCATTAAATCTGCCTTTATGTTATTTTCCAAGTATGAATAAAAGAAGAATTCAGTAAAAGTTTGATATAGTAACATTTTAAAATGAATAACACATTCAAATTCATATGAAGCAATACATTTACCCCATTAATATTTTCCTTGAAAATTAGGAGAATACTCTACATTTTTATAGAAAAGTTAGAAAATAAAGCTGCTAGTAGGGATTGGGTTCTTCCACATGAAAAGTTTGTTTGCTGGGGAGAAAAACAAATAAGACTCTGTCAACAGCCTACAGAATCTTAAAAACAGAAAGTGATCAAGAAATTATGTCAAAGAAAGAGGTATATAGTTGTCCCCAGGGATGGGAGGAGCAGCGTTCTCCCCTTTAGATGATGTATCATAATCTGAAAAACCCCAGAGTTTTAGTGGGGTGGTCATTAAGGCACTCACTTTGATTTCACTGCAGCCACAAATATCAGGCAGTGGATGCTACAGAAACTCTGGAATCTAAGATAGCAGGGACACCCCATTTCTAATCTTCATGGCCTGGTGAATTAAGGCAAAGAATAAATGCTCCCCCAAATAGCCAAGTTTTTCCTAAGACTTATACAATCTTAACTTTGAATGCATGACACATAATGACTATATGTTTCCTATTAAACTTAAAGGATTATTCTTTGCTAGGTGTTCGTAAGGGGGTCAGGATGGTATTCCTGCCATAATACTCACTGGTACTTGGGGATAAGGATGGGGGCCACATGTCAACACTGCTGATAGTGGTCACCTAGTGACCTTGGATAGTTGCCAGAAGCAGTTCCTTGACGTATGTGCTTTGTTACTCTTTTGTTATTTTTCTGGGCCAGGTATATTTCATCAGTTAGCTGAGTATATCTCCTCTCTGTGCAAGCTGCGACATTGCTAACTGCATTGTGGCTGATGCTTTGAGGCATTGTATTAAATGCCCTGCTGTCCTCCTACTGGTCACTGCTATAAACCACAGTCTGCTAACTCACGGTGTGTGTTTATCCCACGGAGGTATGGATTGCTTTCTGATCTGCTAACAGAGAAAATAATTGCACATACACCTAAATACAACGAGGACTATTTTACATGCTACTAAGAAGAGATCTCTGAAATTCATTTCTTATTTACAAGTGTCAATACATTTGCATTGGGCATGAAAGGAAAACATTATCCTACAATTTAGAAAAAGGCATGATTATACAAGAGGCTCATTATTCCCAATTTTTAATCATTTGAACAATATATTAGAACAAACAATCATTATTCGGGCTTTCTACATTTAACATAAAATCAAAGATTGGCAGTCGATTCTGGCTATCTTGAAAATGTATTGAGTCGTTTGAAATAATCCTTACAGGCATCTTGAAATATTTTGTGAGATAATATGTTCAATAAGCAACTAGGTCACCTACATTTTTCTTAAGACCCAAAGTTATACATCTTGTGTGTCAGGAGTTCTTAGTCTCAGAACATTTGTTTTACAAAAAGAAGTGCTTTTATATGGTAAAGATTGGGTACGGTATTAAATATTTTAAAAGAATAGCATAATTCTATGACGTTGAGGTACTTATATAGACAAAGGGCAGACAGGAGGGAAAGTAAGTTTGGGGTTGGTATCAGGATTGCTATAGCTAGTAATCAGTATCACATTACTGCCAATAACAGGCTCAATAAACTAACTTGGATGAATGTGGCAAACTGTGGCTTTGTAATACTTTTTCAGGAAGCACTGCTGATTCTGCAAATAAGGTCTTCAGAGTGTGACAAGATACATGATTTATGAGTTACCATTTGAAAATGGTTTGACTGGCAGACCTCGGTATTTCCAAGTGCTTCCAGGTACAATGTGAAGTTACGAACAAGAAATGGCTTAATGTCTTAACTGATGACCCTTCTAGTCAATTAACAGGCACATGAGGTAAAACTTGTTTGTGTGTTGCCACTTACAGTGTATTAGAAGCTATAAATACAAAGTAAAGGGGATTTTTAAAATGAGCCCATTAGAATGTATCATTCCCTTGAAGAGAATTGCACTGAGAAGCAAAAAATAAGAAACCGCAGCTGGTCCAAGGGTCCATGATGTCTGAACCTCCAGCCATGGCTCTGCTTCTCACCCGAGTTCAGCAGTGCTTTGGAGAAGGTGGTGCAGACTTGGCTGTTCTGTGCTCCCTACTCTAGCATTGAGGTGGTGCCCTGGGAATGCCCACCATGGATGAGGCCCTCCTGGGTTGATGAGGTGGCCCCCAGCACGTGTCTGGACAATGAACCGTCATGGCCAACTCCAGCTGTGTGCAGAAAGAGCTGGGCCTGAACGGGGAGAGTCATGCTGCCTGAAGGGGCAACCTTGTTCTCCTTGGTGCTCCTGCTGGTGAAGGGTTCTGAGCCGGGAGCTCTAACCTTCCTGGAATGATGCTACTGATTCCTCTGCTTGGCCCGACTGCAGTGACTTTGTACTGCTTCCTTAAAAAAAAAGAGTTTTTATTGATTCACCCAGGACCTGTCTACGCCACATTTGCTCATCAATCAACACAGTGCTGGCAGGAGATCTAATTATTCAAATAATGGTACTAAACTAATTCTCTAAGTTCCATTTCTGAAATGTTTGTGTTCTCTCCCCCCTTTTTACCCAACCAATCAATGGCAGATAGCGTGAATGCATGATTAAGACTTGGTTCTGCAACTTTACATTTGTACAAACATTCTTTAAAAGGCTGAATTATTTACAAGCAAATTTAGCACGGGATATAGAATGACAAAATATATTAGTTGAGTGATCTCATGGAAGGCATGGATTTATATTCTTTAAAGCCTCTGATTTTTCAGTCATTCTGGGTGTATGATAACAATAACTACCCCAATCTACTTCATGTTATAAAAAGATTTCTTTAAAAAGCGCATGATAGATACTTGTACTTCCTTTAATGCTGTGGTTGAGGGTTTTTTCTGGAACTGATAGAACTTTAGTATTAGATTAGTCAAAAATGTACCTACTGATGACAACATAGACTACCAAACAAGGATTCAGATCAGTCTATAAAACTATAAATCTAAGAAAGTGTAAACATACTAGTTTTGATGAAGTAAAATTCATATTTTATGGAAAAACATGAAAAATTTAAACATGAACATTTTCTCTGCCAGATTGGACCTCCTCTATCCCCTTTAGTGTGGGTTGTGCATCTGCATTAACCAGACCTCCTTGGGAGATAACCTTCTTTCTTAGTCTCATCAAGGGTCACAACACCTTAGCAGATAGCCTTCCTCCTTAATCCCGTCAGGGGACACGATGACCCAGGACTCACTTTCCACATGCAGATCTGGATTGTATAAACTGTCATTACGCCATTTGATGTATAACCCTTTGTCCAAAATGTATATAACTGTTCTTTGACCTCTAACGAGTGGAACAGTCCTCAGAGCTTTCTGAAGGACTGTCTCCTGGGATAGAATCCTCAGGTTGGCTCAGATAAAATTTTCTGTTTCTTTCTTAGATTGATATTGATTAGTTGTTTTCATGGACTGTTTTTATATTTATGTGCAGTGGTACAGATTAGAAATTTTGAAAAATATGGTCAAATTCTACTTTTATCATTTGTTCTGTACATTTTGAATGGTGTCTTAGTCTTTTCAGCTGCTATAACAAAATACCATGCACTGGGTGGCTTATAAATAATAGAATTTTTTTTCTTACAGTTCTGGATGTTGAGATGTCCAAGATCAAGGTACAAGAAGGTTTGGTGTCTGGAAAGGACCTACTTACTGGTTCACTGTGTCCTCACATGGCAGAAGGGGTGAGGGAACTCTCTGGGGTCTCTTATAAGGGCACTGATCCCATTCTTGAGGGCTTCACTCTTATGACCTAATCACCCCAAAGGTCCACCTCCAAATATCATCATATCGGGCATTAGGATTCAACATATGAACTTAAAGATGAGACAAATATTGGGTCTATAGTTTTTTGAAGGAGATTCTTGGGCAGAGGACATGGCCAGGAAGTGAGGCTTGGGATCATCTCCCCAAGCCTACGTGGAATGGTACATTTTCTCAGAGGCTGGGGAAATTTGAGAGATATTTGTGGCATGTAGCAAGGAATAAGAGATAATCACAGCTACTATATATTAAGAGATTATTAAAGGCCAGAGCATTTGTCATTTTAAATTTTCATAATAACCTTGTGAATAAGTCACCATGTTAGTGTCATGTCAATATAAATAAAAACTCAAAACTATTCCAGGTATATCCCTCCCAATCTTACATCAACATCTAACAAATAAATGAGCTAGTGCATAAATATTGGCATACCTGGGTTTACTTATGCCACATCAGATCTGGGAGTAAAGCTCTCCTTTCTGTTCTAAATGCTCTTGTTGGCTGGAAAATTAAATGTGAGTTTTATGTATTTATTTTAAATATGACTGTCTCTCTGTTTCTCTCTATATATATATACACACACGCACACATATACATCATTTTATGAACATACATAATCTCTTACTCAGTTTAATCTTTCCTAAGAAATGTATGATCTATTGGTATTATTATTTCAATCCATCTAATACTAATTCATTTACCATAAATACATTGAGAATCTTCTCTTTACCAGGAGAGGTCAAGATCCAGCTGAGGGCTGCACAAGCATTGCTTTCCGACTGCTTACCATGGGGTCTGTCCTGGAGCACACACAGGACACCTGAACGTCATGCCCTGAACAGGTGTGCCACTGAGATTGCAGAGGACACAGGGGCAGGGTTAATAGTGAAATTCAACTCTGATCATACAACACTGAACCTTCTTTTACATAATGCACTTATGTCACCAAAACAAGCACTTCAGAATAATACGGAGACAATAATGGCTAACACATTGGTAAGACTAACATTTGAACAAATTCACCATGTTTTACCTTGTTCTAGCTCTGAACAACATTCTGACCCTCACATATATACCTTGCATTTCAAGCTGATTTGTTTTTTTAATTTGGTGACCACCCCCTCCCGGTGACTTGTTTGAATTTCGGGAACCCATCTTCTCTTACAGATCCTCTCCTTTTGGAGATATGAGTGACGCCACCCGTGTCCTGGTATCTCTAGAGGTGAACCCTGAACTCTCAAGAAAACCCATTTCTTCTAATATTTGACAGTTATATTAAATGTTTGTCTCATGCTTTAAGTATAAGAAAATGAGCAGGATTATAAGGAGACATATCAGTATCAAAAAAGAAATATAAATGACTCCTAAGCATATGAAAAGTATTAGAAGTCAAAGAAATGCAAGATTACCATTGGGGAACTCTGTTCTGATTCGTGTATGTTGTGCTTTTCCCACTTAGAGCTCTGCACTTCCTGGTCCCTCTTCCTGAAACACCACCACTACACCTTCCATGATCCCTTAAAGTCCATCAACCTTGAAATCTTACTTTAGGTGACATTTACACCTCGCCCACGTCAGGCGAGGTCCATTGGTATATTTTATATGATTCTTTATATGTTTCCCTGTCTTCTCAAAATAGTAGTTAAATTCATAATAAGTATGATTATCTTTGTTGCTTTTATTCATTAAAATATATTTTTAGGCATTTTGTTAGCCATGGATCCAGATTCTTCTTTTTTCAAGACAGTTAAGTAATTGTTATCACATGATCTGGGTGATTTCTCCATAATTTGATGGATAATAATTGTCACATCATTCTGGTGTGGTCTGTCCGTTCCCCACAGATCTGAAAAACCTTCTCAATCATATGTCAAGTTTTCATACAAGCAAGCATGAATCTATTTCAGAGTTTTAAATTTTGCTTCATGGTCTATTTGTATATCCCTGCAACTATACCAAGTTTTAAAAACATAATTTATAGTATGTTCAATATCAGGGAAAATGAATTTCTCCATATTTACTTCTAGAAAAATGTCAGTCATTATTTCTTTGCCATTCCCTTCAACCCCTATAATCTCCTCTTCAGGAAATCTCCTAAGTGAGGTATTAAATTTTTGTATTCTACCTTCTTTGATTCATCTCCTTGTCTCTCTGTGCTATACTCTGCATATTTTATCTTGGTAAATCTACCTCCTGGTCCATTGATTTTCTCTTTAAATGTACATATTCTGCTGTTAAACAAGTTCATTTAGAATATCTTATTGATTTTCACATTTTCCATTTCTATGCATTTTGTTTGGTGATTTTCAATTCTTCCAGACATTTTTATCATTTCTTATTACGAATGGTTTTCATTTTCTCTTTTATTTCCAGAAACATATTAAGTATCTCTTTTCTATTCTGTACCTCATATAATTCCAGAATCTGTGGTCATTAAAAAAGCCGATTTTGTTGATTATGCTGACTTTTACTACCTTCTTTGTAATTCTTTGATTTAAAATGTGAATTCATATTCTGGATCCTTTTTACATTTGAGGAATTTCTTCTGTCAGTCACATTTGAACTATTGTACATTAAGTGACTTATTTTGTTTGTTTTGGGGGTTGTCTGTTTGCTTGTATGAGACCATGCAAGAATCATGATTCAGGCTCCAAACTCACATGAGAGATGACTTGCAGTATGGCTTTGAATGGATTGTGTGTCCACACACACACACACAGCCACTCCAAGATGGATACGTTCCCCTCATGCCTCTCTTTGTGGGATTACTATTACTATTATTATTTGTATTTGCATTTCAACCCTCACCGAGGGCCTGGCTCACTCCAAGATGGCAGCTTCATGTGGGATCCCAGATACAAGGTCCACTCATGTCCATTAAAACTAGAGTGACCATAAATCATGGTTTACTTTTGTTGTTCCAGATTTCATCATGTTACCATTTGTTCTAGATTTTTATTTTTTTTATTATTATTATTTGTTACATTCAGCTTCTGCCATGGTCTGGTTGATGGTGTGTGAGATAACACTGTGACCAGCAGAGCGGTCTTTTTGACACTATGTGAAGTCCAAAAAGTGAGCAGTGGTGACCCTTCTTCCTTCCCCAGCCCTTTCCGGACCCAGTGGAGCTAACATTTCTCTCTTAAGAAGAGCACGCAGGGGACTTTCTGATAAAGCAAACTGAGCTCAGGCTCAAGCAGAGGGGAGACCTGACACCTAACTTGGTACAGCTGTCCCCACCAGCCCCGTAGTAAATGGCCAGTTGTGACCTAACTTGTGCAATCTTCTTTCAGATTAATTTTGCTGATTTTCATTTTAAGTTTTATTATGTATGTAAGAAGAAGAAAAAAAAGTCTGTTATCATGTAGCTTCCGTTATTAGAAAAACATTGCAAAGACTTAAGTGATAACTTTTATATCAGTGTTATCAGTTGTTTCAAATAAAGAATCAATAAATTCTACTACATTTTTGATTTTTTCCAGGCAATTTATGGAATCAAAAGAAAGCTTTTGGATGTTTGTTTTCTTAAAAGTGAAATAGTATCACAAATGGTATTGTCAAATCAGATGAAAAGTTCAATATTAAAAAAAAAAAAATTTTTTTTCTGTGGCAAACAAATCCAAATACAGATTTTGGTGATTCACAGCATCATGGAAAAAACAGTGTTCTTATTATATTAAGAAACCTTTGGAGCAGAAATGCACTTGAATTGGTTGTTATAAAAATACAATTCATATTATGTTCCAACCAGCTACACTATTCTACTGATACAAGATAAAACCGTAGATTTTATGTGGTTATTATAAATATTATATACATATACATACACATGTATACACACGTTTATTGTAACTTAAATACCCAACTACCAAATAAATATAACAAAGATCTTAAATCAGATAAATAGATAGATAGTATAATATCTATTTCTATAAATGTATGTGTGTATGTCAGCATGTCAGAATACACTTTCTTTGCTGCCTATCAACAAATCAATTAGAAAGATGTGACTTTTGAAGAATTCTTTTTAAAGTCAACCTAAGTGTCTACAATTGTATTAAGTGATACAATTGTAAATTGAATAAAAGAGCCTTCTAAAGTTTGGTTACATACCATATTATATTTGTTAAATATTACCATTTTCTGTTGGAAAAATATAAACTATGTGGTGACAGAAGCCCCATATATTTTCAACTTTAGAAAAAAGGGAACATTGAAAAGAAACTCTGCAAAGAGAAAGACAACAATTAGCTTCAAAAAAAAAAAAAAGCAGGGAGGAACTGAACAAAGTAACAATAAAGCAGGTGATATACAAGAATTACTCTGGAATGCCTCAACCATCAGGAAGAATCTTCTGAAGAAATGTTAATCTTTAATTCAACAAATTGCATTCTGTAACCAATTAGAGTGAAGTTAAAAGGATCTATGATTTTGCAAAAATTGAGGAAACCTTCAAAAGCAAGACAAATTGATAATGTATTTGATGAATTTTGTTGTGTAATAATGTTTATGAAGATAGAGTCTCTGAAAAAGACAAATTGAAAACATCCTAAAAGCATTTGGGCTGAAATATTTACACATTTTGATATGAAAAGCATTTGAATTGCAAATCTTCTCAGTTTGGCAGATTTTTTTCCCTGAGCTCACCAGTTGTCGCAGCATCTGTAGAAAGAGCCCTTTTTTTCCCTGTGTTCTATGGAGAAGAGTCGATGAAACTGTCAAAATCTTCAGATTTATTTACCATAAATTGTAACTCTGAAGAGGACTGCTGGTACTTTTCTGAAAACAGGTTAAAAATATTGGAATATATTTTAAACATTACAAGTGTCAGGAAAATATCTATGAGCTAGTGTTAGAGACACATTTAGCTAAGGAGCCGAACATCAGGTGTGTTCGCTGAACAAGTTGTGAAAGTTCAACTGTGCCACCAAAGGCAAGCCAAACATTGGTGTAGGTGAAAATTATAAGACGTGTTAAGTGTATACGCTCGATTGTAAATGTAGATACTCAGTAAGCATCAATCCATGAGACACGCCAACAGGCTTAGATAAGTGTAACACAAGAGTGTGGAGCAGGAGAAGGACAGGACCAAGAGGAGCCACGTCCATGGGACACTGGATGTTTATGAGGCCTTTGGTGTCCTCGAGAGCTTAAGTAGTTCACTATTGGTGACACCTCTCTGGGCCAGTGTTTTCTATCCAAGAAACAGAGACAAAATCCATACCTGCTCCTCAGGTGAAGCAGAGTCACGTGTGGCCAGGCTTAACTCATACTCCCTTCTTTTCCTTCTGTCTGCTGAGCTGTTTCACATCCCCAATTCTGATTTTTGTAGCTCCTACCATTGCAGGGATGGCTGCAAGAGTGACAACTTGTGAGACAACACACCTGTGCTCCAGTGTTCAGGGGTGTGAGCCTTCCACCCTGTTGCTTCTCTCAGGACAAGATCTCATGTGAGCCTCCCTGGGATATACCAGGACTCAGGGGCAAGGGAAAGAAGAAAGAAGGAAAAGGAACCCTGAAAAACTGACTGATTATTCAAAAAAGGCCAATTTCACCAGGACAAGACTGAGATGTAATTTGGAAATGATGAAGGTAACTTCAAGAAAATTAGTAATTTACACTATCGAGAAGGTATAGGAGCTCATGAGAAAGTTGTGCTACTGAATGTAAGTTCATGTGTCTGACACACAGTGAGGCAAAACACTACTGAAACGTTGGAGTTTGGAGCAGGGAACAGTTTATTGCAGGGTCACACAAGGAGAATGGGTGGCTTATACCCCCCAAAACCCCAAACTCTCTGAAGGGTTTCAGCAAAACATTTTTAAAGTCCAGGTAAGGGAGGGGTGTGGTTGATCATTGCAAATTTCTTGGTGTTGGAATCCTTTGTTCTTGCAGCTGTCCAGGTAGGTCAGGACACCATGTTTCCGTAAACTTTATTCTCTGTTCTGCAACTTTTTTTTCTCTATGTGAATGGAAACGTGTTGTCCTTTAAAGGTCAGAGCCTTGAGAATGGGCTATCCTGTATATTTCAGGCTATAGGCAACATCCTTAACTGGAAGCAAAAGCAATAGAATACAAACGTTAAGGTAAAAGAAACAGATCCAATATGGAATCAGATTTGTTCTTCCCTCTTACAGTTGAACTTAGTTACAAAATCATATTCTATATTTCTGCACATTGATGTTCTGAGAGTGAATTCAAACCTTATTCTGCGTGCATGTAAATAGATCAAAATTATTAAGACATTTTCATGGTGGCAGGATTTTGGATAACTTTTATTTAGTATTTGATACATTTACTGTATACAATTTATCTACAATGTACATTTATGAAATTTGGAGCTATCAAACAAAGTAAATGCTACTCTTAAAGATAAAAGTTCACTAAAAACCTTGGTCCATTGTGGCATATCAAGCCCATTGGAAATAGCACACATGGTCCATTTTACAGGAACTTGACAGATTTCCTGAGTCAAAATCACCAAGTCATGATTTGATCCATCTGGGTGACTCATTCTGTCCTTGCCTCCTTGTGTCCTAGCTTCTCTATGTTTTGTTTGTTGTTTCAGCTTGGTGACCTATGTGATTGAAAGTCCTTTAGAAAAGGTCTGATTGAAAGTCTCAGTAACATACAGGACTTGGATAGCAGATGGCAGAGACAACAACCAAATATATAAAGACGAGCTGGAATCAATAACAGGCAAGGGAAGAGAGCCAGGGTGTGGCCAAGGTCCAGACTGAATGTGCCTCCTGGATGCTCCGGTGGACACTTAAAAGCTGGTCCAAAGTTTGTTTGGTTTTCTCCTAGAATATTCCTGAGAAGTGAGTGTTTTGCCTGTGTATTAGTTAGCATTCCTCTTATAGTTATGCCTCCTAAGCTACAATGACACCCATCCCCACTTCATTCTGTGTAATCAAGTGGGAAATCACAGCCCAGCAATTTGTCACTAGCTTTTGTGTCTTTCGTGTTTGTATCTTAACATTTGCTGGATCCAGGTGAATAGATGATTTTGATCCTCTCAAAAGAAATAACAATGTCAACTTCACACTTGTTTTATGATGGAAAATCTTTGCCATCATAGTTTTCACATGAAAGATATATTTACCACTTCCCAAATGTCAAGTCTAATAGAATGGGGATATAAATGATATATTTCTTTGTAGCCATCAACCCTCTAAGGTTATGATATGATGTGACATACCTATTTGTCATGATAAAGTAAACACTTTTACTGATGTCCTGAATTTTTGATGTTTTCAAATACTGAATATAGTTTGAGTTTTTCTTGGGTTCTACAAATTTTGCAGCATGTATCATGTCAGGATTCATGTACAGTTAATTAAATAGCTATTAGTAATATGCCTGCATTAAATATTTCATTAGAGAAGCAAGATTTATCAAATATTTATATTTTAAATGAAAATAAAAATAATCTTTCAAAAACAACCAAAAGAAAGAGATGTAATCTAATTGAGAAAACCCAAAATGGTAGCTGTAACTTCTTTTTAAAAATATAGCTAGTAAAAAACTTTTGTTTCTGTATAATAAATCAACTGCATATAAAATGTGGTTCCATTGCTTTAAATAAACAAAAGCATTAATTAATTGAACATTAAATGTTTATAAGATTAAAATAGCAAATATTCAAATATTATGACTGTATCAGTGGATTGTCATGAAATGAATATTTGAAAGAAATTCAGTGCATGACAACCTTTGTTTATTTTTCCTATGTTTTCTATCCACATTTTACTCTACTCCTTTATAAAATAAAGATATTATCATTAGTCACCACTGGATCACTTCCTACTTTTCAATTGTTGCTAAAGATAAGAACTTTATTCTCATGATATAAAAAAGTCATATCAGAAGGATGAGAATATTCATATTTTAGCTTTCTCTTTACTATGGAACTTGAATTTAAAATTGTTTCTGCAAATTGTCCCACATATACACTGGTTAATAAGCAGATTTTCTTTTTGGACATCATTTTTACTACAATTTTAAATAAAGCTTTACTTAAAACATATAAAAATGGAATCATGTTTTATCTGTTGGCCCCTGTGGCTTAACACCACTGCTATAAACGGCCACATTTCCTGCCCAACATATAGTACCTGCTGACAAGCTCATGGAATCTCTTCTGCAGAAAAACTCTGCAAAGTTGGGAATGTAAACTGGTACATCTACTACAGTAAATAGTATGCAGGTTACTAAAAATATTAAAAATAGATTTACCATATAATCCAGCCATCCTACTTCTGGGTATATAGCCAAAGAAATTGAAATCAGGAGCTTGAAGGCAGATCATGTTCATTGCAACATTATTCATAATAACCAATATATGGGAACAACACAAGTGTCCACCTATGGATGAATGGACAAAGAAAATGTAGAATATACATACAGCAGAATATTATACAGCCTTAAAAAAGAAGGAAATCCTTCCATTTGTGGCAACATGGACACACTTGGAGGACATTGTGCTGAATGAAATACGTCCCACACAGAAGGACAAGTACTTCATGATTCCACTGACATGAGGAATCTAAAATAGTCAAATTCTAAAAAGGCAGAGAGTAGAATGGTGGTTTCTGGGGGCTGGGAGGGGAGAACGGGGATTAATTAGCCAAATCTTGCAAAATTTCAGTTATACAAGATTAATAAATCCTAGATATCTACTGTGCAGCATGGAGGTTGTAGTTAACAATATCGTATTGTATACTTAAAATTTTTCTGAAAGGGTAGATCTTATGTTAAGTATTCTTATTATAAAAAATAGTAATATATAAAGAAGGAAGGAGGAAATTTTCGGAGGTGTTGGGTATGTTTATGACATAGAATGTGGTGATATTTCTACATGTGAATACTTATCTCAAAACTCATTAAGCTGTGTAC
The DNA here is from genome assembly GCF_028021215.1 of Eschrichtius robustus. Lineage (NCBI taxonomy): Eukaryota > Metazoa > Chordata > Mammalia > Artiodactyla > Eschrichtiidae > Eschrichtius > Eschrichtius robustus. Next base: position 4,202,528 of record NC_090831.1, read on the forward strand.
ATTAGATAAGTACAGCCTAACTCAATAAAGTGTTTTAAAAAACAGTCTGCAATGTACTCTCTTTATACAACTGAATTTACACAAAAGTGTGAAAAACTTTTGAAATCTAGTGAATCTTCTTTCTTAGGATGTAACCTGAGAGCCCTATTTTCATATCAGTGGAAAGTCCTTCAGTATGATCCACTCTTTTGTAGGAAGAGTATGTCATTAGCAAAGGTTTTCAGAGGGGGAATTTTGGCTTAAACCAAAATTGGCCTGAGAATCATATATGCATATATATAATATACAAAATATAATAAATATATTTTCTATATAAATGAAGTTAAACACAAATAAATTATACTGACTCATTCAAAAATATGAATATTTGAAATGCTGCCTTGTTGCAACATTGTGTCTGTTGCTTCTGCAATCTCTTATTATTCATGCTGTGAGTGGTGTTTCGTCATGAGACTGAGGTTGTGAAAAGAAACTGCTTTCTTTGAGGCCTGCTCAATTAGGTGAACTTTTATAATAGGTCTGCTTTTCCTTTCTATGTTCCACCTTGTAAGTTTTCTTGTTTGGAGGTAAATTCAGTTCTGGTCACTGGTGTGTCCTGGCACAGAGGGGACCCTCAGTAAACACCTATGAATGAATAAAAGAGCCCTTGATTAGTGACAAAAACAACATAAACCAATGACTAGATTTTTTTGTTTGTTTGTTTTTGGTTTATTTTTTAGGGAGATAGAAAGGAGGGTCAAAGTGTCCCTCTTGCATAGGCTGCTTCTTTTTTTTTTCTTTTTTTTTTTTTTTAATTTAATTTAATTTTTTTTTTATACAGCAGGTTCTTATGTCATCCATTTTATACACATCACTGTATACATGCCAACCGCACTCTCCCAATTCATCACACCACCACCCCCACCCGCTGCTGCTTTCCTCCCTTGGTGTCCATATGTTTGTTTTCTACATCAGTCTCAATTTCTGCCCTGCAAACTGATTCATCTGTACCATATTCTAGGTTCCACATATATGCATTAATATGTGATATTTGTTTTTTCTCTTTCTGACTTACTTCACTCTGTATGACAGTCTCTAGGTGCATCCACGTCTCTACAAATGACTCAATTTCGTTCCTTTTTATGGCTGAGTAATATTCCATTGTATATATGTACCACATCTTCTTTATCCATTTGTCTGTCGATGGGCATTTAGGTTGCTTCCACGACCTGGCTATTGTAAATAGTGCTGCAATGAACATTGGGGTGCATATGTCTTTTTGAATTACAGTTTTCTCTAGGTATATGCCCAGTAGTGGAATTGCTGGGTCATATGGTAATTCTATTTTTAGTTTTTTAAGGAATCGCCAAACTGTTCTCCATAGTGGCTGTATCAATTTACGTTCCCACTAACAGGGCAATAGGGTTCCCTTTTCTGCACAACCTCTCCAGCATTTATTGTTTGTAGATTTTCTGATGATGCTCATTCTAACTGGTGTGGGGTGATACTTCATTGTAGTTTTGATTTTCATTTCTCTAATAATTAGTCATGTTGAGCAGATTTTCATGTGCTTCTTGGCCATCTGTATGTCCTTTTTGGAGAAATGTCTATTTAGGTCTTCTGCCCATTTTTTTATTGGATTGTTTTTTTTAATATTGAGTTGCATGAGCTGTTTATATACTTTGGAAATTAATCCTTTGTCTGTTGATTCGTTTGCAAATATTTTTTTCCCATTCTGAGGGTTGTCTTTTCATCTTGTTTGTAGTTACCTTTATTTACAAAAGCTTTTAAGTTTCATTAGGTCCCATTTGTTTATTTTTGTTTTTATTTCCTTTACTCTAGGAGGTGGATCAAAAAAGATCTTGCTGTGATTTATGTCAAAGAGTGTTCTTCCTATGATTTCCTCTAAGAGTTTTATAGTGTCCAGTCTTACATTTAGGTCTCTAATCCATTTTGAGTTTATTTTTGTGTATGGAGTTAAGGAGTGTTCTAATTTCATTCGTTTACATGTAGCTGTCCAGTTTTCCCAGCACCACGTATTGAAGAGACTGTCTTCCCTCCATTGTATATCCTTGCCTCCTTTGTCATAGATTAGTTGACCATAGGTGCGTGGGTTTATCTCTGGGCTTTCTATCCTGTTCCATTGATCTATATTTCTGTTTTTGTGCCAGTACCATATTGTTTTGATTACTGTAGATTTGTAGTATAGTCTGAGGTCAGGGAGTCTGATTCCTCCAGCTCCATTTTTTTCCCTCAAGGCCGCTCTGGCTTTTCAGTGTCTTTTGTGTCTCCATACAGATTTTAAGATTTTTCGTTCTAGTTCTGTAAAAAATGCCATCGGTAATTTGATAGAGATTCCATAGAATCTGTAGATTGTTTTGGGTAGTATAGTCATTTTCACAATATTGATTCTTCCAATCCAAGAACATGGTATATCTCTCCATCTGTTGGTATCATCTTTAATTTCTTTCATCAGTGTCTTATAGTTTTCTGCAAACAGGTCTTTTGTCTCCCTACATAGGTTTATCCCTAGGTATTTTATTCTTATTGTTGCAATGGTAAATGGGAGTGTTTCCTTAATTTCTCTTTCAGATTTTTCATCATTAGTATATAGTAATGCAAGAGATATCTGTGTGTTAATTTTGTATCCTGCAACTTTACCAAATTCATTGATTAGCTCTAGTAGTTTTCTGGTGGCATCTTTAGGATTCTCTATGTGCAGTACTATATCATCTGCAAACAGTGACAGTTTTACTTCTTCTTTTCCAAATTGTATTCCTTTTATTTCTTTTTCTTCTCTGATTGCCATGGTTAAGACTTCCAAAACTATGTTGAATAATAGTGGTGAGAATGGGCAACCTTGTCTTGTTCCTGATCTTAGTGGAAATGCTTTCAGTTTTTCACCATTGAGAATGATGCTTGCTGTGGGTTTGTCGTATATGGCCTTTATTATGTTGAGGTAGGTTCCCTCTATGCCCACTTTCTGGGGAGTTTTTATCATAAATGGGTGTTGAATTTTTTCAAAAGCTTTTCCTGCATCTATTGAGATGATCATATGGTTTTTATTCTTCAATTTGTTAATAGAGTGTATCACATTGATTGATTTGCATATATTGAAGAATCCTTGCATCCCTGGGATAAATCCCACTTGATCGTGGTGTATGATCCTTTTAATGTGTTGTTGGATTCTGTTTGCTAGTATTTTGTTGAGGATTTTTGCATCTATATTCATCAGTGATATTGGTCTGCAATTTTCTTTCTTTGTAGTATCTTTGTCTGGTTTTGTTATCAGGGTGATTGTGACCTCATAGAATGAGTTTGGGAGTATTCCTTTCTCTGCAATTTTTTGGAAGAGTTTGAGAAAGATGGGTGTTAACTGTTCGCTAGATGTTTGATAGAATTCACCTGTGAAGCCATCTGGTCCTGGACTTTTGTTTGTTGGAAGATTTTTAATCACAGTTTCAATTTCATTACTTGTGATTGGTCTGTTCATATTTTCTGTTTCTTCCTGGTTCAACCTTGGAAGGTTATACCTTTCTAAGAATTTGTCCATTTCTTCCAGGTTGTCCATTTTATTGGCATAGACTTGCTTGTAGTAGTCTCTTAGGATACTTTGTATTTCTGCAGTGTCTGTTGTAACTTCTCTAATTTTATTGATTTGAGTCCTCTCCCTCTTTTTCTTGATGAGTCTGGCTAACAGTTTATCAATTTTGTTTATCTTCTCAAAGAACAAGCTTTTAATTTTATTAATCTCTGCTATTGTTTTCTTTGTTTCTATTTCATTTATTTCTGCCCTGATCTTTATGATTTCTTTCCTTCTGCTAACTTTGGGTTTTGTTTGTTCTTCTTTCTCTAGTTTCTTTAGGTGTAAGGTTAGATTGTTTACTTGAGATTTTTCTTGTTTCTTTAGGTAGGCTTGTATAGCTATAAACTTCCCTCTTAGAACTGCTTTTGCTGCATCCCATAGGTTTTGGATTATCGTGTTTTCATTATCATTTGTCTCTAGGTATTTTTTGATTTTCTCTTTGATTTCTTCAGTGATCTCTTGCTTATTTAGTAATGTATTGTTTAGCCTTCATGTGTTTTTATTTTTTATGGTTTTTTTCCCTCTAATTGATTTCTAATCTCATAGCATTGTGGTCAGAAAAGATGTTTGATATGATTTCAATTTTCTTATGTTTACTGAGGCTTGATTTGTGGCCCAAGATGTGATCTGTCCTGGAGAATGTTCTGTGCACACTTGAGAAGAAAGTGTAATCTGCTGTTTTTGGATGGAATGTCCTATAAATATCAATTAAATCTATCCGGTCTATTGTGTCATTTAAAGTTTGTGTTTCCTTATTAATTTTCTGTTTGGATAATTTGTCCATTGGTGTAATTGAGGTGTTAAAGTCCCCCACTATATTGTGTTACTGTCGATTTCCTCTTTTATAGCTGTTAGCAGTTGCGTTATGTATTGAAGTGCTGCTATGTTGTGTGCATATATATTTATAATTGTTATGTCTTCTTCTTGGACGGATCCCTTGATCATTATGTAGTGTCCTTGTCTCTTGTAACATTCTTTATTTTAAAGTCTATTTTATCTGATATAAGTATTGCTTCTCCAGCTTTCTTTTGATTTCCATTTGCATGGAATATCTATTTCCATCCCCTCACTTTCAGTCTGAATGTGTCCCTAGGTCTGAAGTGGGTCTTTTGCAGACAGCATATATATGGGTCTTGTTTTTGTATCCATTCAGCAAGCCTGTGACTTTTGGTTGGAACATTTAATCCATTCACGTTTCAGGTAATTATCGATATATATGTTCTTATTACCATTTTCTTATTGTTTTGGGTTTGTTTTTGTAGGTCCTTTTCTTCTCTTGTGTTTCCCACTTAGAGAAGTTCCTTTAGCATTTGTTGTAGAGCTGGTTTGGTGGTGCTGAATTCTCTTAGCTTTTGCTTGTCTGTAAAACTTTTGATTTCTCCATCGAATCTGAATGAGATCCTTGCCAGTTAGAGTAATTTTGGTTGTAGGTTCTTCCCTTTCGTCACTTTAAGTATATCATGCCACTCCCTCTGGCTTGTAGAGTTTCTGCTGAGAAATCAGCTTTTAACCTTATGGGAGTTCCCTTGTATGTTATTTGTCGTTTTTCCCTTGCTGCTTTCAATAATTTTTCTTTGCCTTTAATTTTTGCCAAATTTATTACTATGTGTCTTGGCCTGTTTCTCCTTGGGTTTATCCTGTATGGGACTCTCTGCACTTCCTGGACTTGGGTGACTATTTCCTTTCCCATGTTAGGGAATTTTTCGACTATAATCTCTTCAAGTATTTTCTTGGGTCCTTTCTCTCTCTCTTCTCCTTCTGGGACCCCTATAATGAGAATGTTGGTGCATTTAATGTTGTCCCAGAGGTCTCTTAGGCTGTCTTCATTTCTTTTCATTCTTTTTTCTTTAGTCTGTTCCGCAGCAGTGAATTCCACCATTCTGTCTTCCAGGTCACGTATCCGTTCTTCCGCCTGTTTTTCTGATATTGATTCCTTCTAGTGTATTTTTCATTTCAATTATTGTGTTGTTCATCTTTGTTTGTTCTTTTATTCTTCTAGGTCTTTGTTAAACATTTCTTGCATCTTCTCAATCTTTGCCTCCATTCTTTTTCCAAAATCCTGGATCATCTTCTCTATCATTATTCTGAATTCTTTTTCTGGAAGGTTTCTTATTTCCACTTCATTTAGTTGTTTTTCTGCAGTTTTATCTTGTTCCTTCATCTGGCACATAGCTCTCTGCTTTTCATCTTGTCTATCTTTCTGTGAATGTGGTTTTTGTTCCACAGGCTGCAGGATTGTAGTTCTTCTTGCTTCTGCTGTCTGCCCTCTATGACTAGATTTTTTTTTTTTTATTGAAGTATAGTTGATTTACTATATTGTGTTAGTTTCAGGTATACAACAAAGTGATTCAGTTACATATATATTTTTTTTTTTCAGATTATTTTCCATTATAGGTTATTAGAAAATATTGAATATAGTTCCGTCTGCTTTCAAATAAATCTTGTTGCTTACCTATTTTATGTATAGTAGTTTGTAGCTCTTGCTCCCATATTCCTAATTTATCCCTCTCCCCCATTTCCCCTTTGGTAACCATAAGTTTGTTTTCTATGTCTGTGAGTCTGTTTTGTATACAGATTCATTTGCATTATTTTTTTAGATTTCACATATAAGTGATATCATATAATACTTGTCTTTGTCTGACTTCCTTCACTTAGTATGGTAATCTCTAGGTTCATCCGTGTTTGTGCAAATGTCATTATTTCATTCTTTTTATGGCCGAGTAATATTCTATTTTATATATGTACCACATCTTCTTCATCCATTCATCTGTAGATGGACATTTAGGTTGCTTCCATGTCTTGGCTCTTGTAAATAGTGCTGCTATGAGCATTGAGATGCATGCATATTTTCAAATTAGAGATTTCTCTTTTCTGGATATATGCTCAGAAATGGGGTTGCTGAATCATATGGTAACTCTATTTTTAGTTTTTTAAAGGAACCTCCATACTGTTCTCCATAGCGGATGCTCCAATTTACACTCCTACCAACAATGTATGGTTTGTAGTTTTCTCCACACCCTCTCCAGTATTTATCATTTATAGATTTTTTGATGTTGGCCATTTTGACCAGTGTGAGGTGATACCTCACTGTGGTTTTAATTAGCATTTCTCTAATAATTAGCAATGTTGAGTATCTTTTCATATGCCTGTTGACCATCTGTATGTCTTCTTTGAAGAAATGTCTATTTAGGTTTTCTGCCCATTTTTTGATTGGTTTTTTTTTTTTTTATTGAGTTGTATGAGTTGTTTTGTATATTTTGCATATTAAGCCCTTGTTGGTCCCATTTTTGGCAAATATTTTCTCCCACTTCATAGGTTGGCTTTTCATTTTGTTGACAGTTTCATTTGCTGTGCAAAAGCTTTTAAGTTTGACTAGGTCCCATTTGTTTTAGATTTCTTTTTTTAAGTTCTGTGTCTTACTTGCTTGGGACATTTTTATATTAATTGCAAGTACAGACTATTACATTTCCAATAAAATAATAATGGTGTTTTATCGCTCATGCACTACCAGAGGCCAGGTATTGTGTCAATTATTTTGTATACAGCATATTATTCAATCGTCACCCAAACTCAAGTGAGGGGGTTGTTATACCCCATACATAGGTGAGGATGTAAGGTGTCTCAGCAGGGTCGCAGAACTTGCTCAAGGTTGAAAGCTAGTGAGTGTCAGGATGTGCACCCAGAATCCAGGCTCCAGCATCAGAGCCTAAACTACGAGATGGTCCTTCCCATTCCTGTTGCTGCACATCCTACAGTGATGACCTTCGCAGTCACTGGAGGTGCTCAACTAATGGGTCCTTATAAAGTTCACTGACTGGGGACATTGTGCTTTTATCTTCTCTACTTCAGGGAAGTTTTAATGTTTGTTGTGCCAATTTCTGTTTTTTTCCCACATGAATGTCTCTTGTGCTGCACTGTAATTGTGCTAGTTTTTCTATGCAGCATTTCACTAGTATTAAGTTGTTCCTGATGTTTCTATTTGCAAACTCTGGACCCCCTGTCAAACTTAAGATTTTAAAGGGATTGTAAACTTTAATTATGTCTTCTTAAAGATAGTTTAGATTTACTTTTGCTTTTCCACATTTAAAATCTAACAGCACAGTAAATATGAAAATATTTACAATAACTGCTACCTCTGAGCAGAGTAATAAAGAAAGGTGAGATTGAACTCACAGACTGCTTATTCCCAGGGAATCTCTGAGGTTCAGTGACTGTGCAGGATAAACATAGCACAGAATGCAGATGGTCTCTGAGCAGCTGGACATAGATGATTTTCACTAGTGGAGGTTAATAATGGATTCATATACTTAAATAGAGTCTCTGGCAAAAGTTTGCCATCCTGGAAGCTTATGTTATTTACGTATTTGTGAACATTCTCTGGTAACAGCTTCTCTGAATTATGATTTCCATAGCAAGTGTGACAGCAGATGTTAGAAAGCATCTTTTGCTTTGAATTTTCATGTGACATATTTATACAGTTAGAGTTTACTCCATGTACGAATTTCATTCTGAAAATTAGATGGTAATTTCAATTGGGAAATACAATATATTTTTAAAAAATTTCATAGCCTTGTTTAAAGTCATCCATAAATGAATATCTTAGAATGAGCATGATGGCTTTCTCATTTATATGATTATTATTATACAGAGTTACTATTATTACATTATTATAATACACAGTTGCTTAAACTTCTATTATTATACATAGTTGCTTAAACTTCCTGTTCCTCTTTTTTTAATAAAAAGCTGTTTCAGCTCACAGGATTACCTTCCTTTCTTCAGGACTGCCATAAAAATTACCCATATATGTATGCATAAAATATTTGGACATATATATATAATATTTGTATATATATATATATATATATATATATATATATATATATATATATATATATATGTTTATACATGTAAAACCCATAGATCGATAAATGATAGATAGATAGATAGATAACCCAAATATATATAAACCTTAAGAGAGGTTTGGAAAACACAGAAGGTTTTCATCAGTAACCCACATTTCTGAGGTTTTTTTGGATAAGTATAAGCAGATAAGCTTTTATTCATGGAACGGCAACCCTTTGAAACAATTTGGGATTCAATACAGGTAAAGGATGTATTTTCCTGGGAAGTAAGTGCTTGAGTTTCCCGACAACCATAAAATCACAGGAAAATTAATGGCAAGACATCAGGGCAGACCCAGTGTCTTGTGTGCGGGAACTGAGAGCATCCTTCGTACCCAGGCTTCACAAAGCTCCTTAGTGATCACTGCCTTCATAATCTTCTATCAGAGGACAGAGATGCAGAGAGAAGGGAGCAGTGTCTCAGCTCATTTCAAGCTGCCACAACAAACGCAGGTGTAGTGGAGGAAAACATATTTAAAGTCATAAATGCCTCTCGAGGATGAAGCCTCTTATTCAAGTAGCCAGTTAGAGGTGACCTCAGGGTTTCTGCTGGTTCTTTATGTTTCTGACACGATGGCTAAATGGTGTTTTTGTTCTGCTGAGCACATCGAGGGATTTAGATAAGGCAGTGTGGTCCTGAAGGTGTAAGATAATTTCTCTTGCATAACAGAAGGTGAAGTACTGGTATGCAGGTGGTGGACCAACTAGAGAGGATGAGAAGGAGAAGGAAAAAAAAAAATCAGAGTTGAGCGAAACAGGCAAGGGAAGCCTGCAACACACTAAGAGATCAGTGGGGTCGCACCTGGGCTGGCACCACCAGGAAAAGCTCGGCGTTCTGGTGGTTGGAAGGGCTATAAAGGTAGGGGAGTGATATCTAAGATGCTTCTCTTGCTGCTGTGTAAGTTCACACCAAGTCCTGAAACTTTCAACAAAAATGCTACTTTCTCAAATGCTTAGCATGGGTGTTTATGGTGCTATGTATTGCTTGTTTCTTTTTCCATTTAATAAAGTCAAGGAAAGGGGCCTAGTTTCCCTACCTGGGCCCTGGCTCAGGAAGCAAGACCTAAGAGATGAGGCTCCTGGGTAGTGAGGAGGTCCTTCAGCTTTAACAAATCATAAAATGTGGATCAAACTGAGATTTTTCTAGATATTAGGTGACAAGGGTGACATTTGGGTTACCCAGAGCAGGGGAAAATGAGTCAGCATAATAGTAAATCCAGGAAAGACACACTCTGGCTTTCAAGAAGGAAGCCTTTTTCTACATCCCACTAACATCTACTCATCTTGACAGGAGTGTCCAACCTCAAAAGTTATGAGAAAACTTAAGTGATAGAGACAAAGGTTGCATTTAAATAATTCAGAGGACATAGGGGCCCGCTTAGACTCAGAAGGCTGCTTGCACACAGGTGCACTGGCTTTCAGCCCAGACCTCAGGCGGTGCAGGCTGCAGACTGGAAGTGGTGGGAAACTTGCCCTACTGTCACACAGACAAAGGCCTCTTTAAAGCCCAAGCCCTCGGTTGGCTCCATTCAAGGGTCATGCAGTGAAGCTTTCCTAAGCCCTGTTCTTCCTCTTGCAGCTTTTGTGTTGGGGATACACCCACTGTGTTGTGTGTTTATTTAGATGCTAAGATTGGCTCCTTTGGGTCTTATTCAACATTTTTGCTCTGTCTCTCTTCTCCTACAAGAAATCTGGGGAGAAATGTGTGTAATAAACCCAATGCTTAAAAAGAAAGTACACCGAGCACCTGCTGATTTCCTCTCCCTGGCTGCCTCCCCTCCCCTCCGCCAAGATATTTAACAAATACTCTGACCTTGAAGTGGGCTTCCTTCCCAGGTGGGCAAGTGGTAGATTCCATATACAAAGAGCTAGTGGCCCCCGCTCGCCGCACCTAGCAGCAACAAAGCCCGCGTGCAGTGACGGAGACCCAATGCAGCCAAAAATAAATAAAATTAAAAAAAATATATATATATATATAAGAATAAATATATGGAAGAAACTGTTTAATACAAGGACTTCCCTGGTGGTCCAGTGGTTTAGACTGCACACTTCCACTGCAGGGGGTGGAGGTTTGATTCCTGGTCAGGGAACTAGGAGACCACATGCCACACAGTGTGGCCAAAAAACCATAAAAACACAAAAAAACTAAAAACAAACAAAAAACCCCACATACTGGTATAGGTCATGTGTCCAAACCATACCTTAAGCCTCAACACTAAGAAATCAAACAACCCGATTGAAACATGGGCAAAGGATCTGAATACGCACCTCAACAAAGAAGATGCAGAGGTGGTATATATGAAAAGATACTCCACATCATTTCTCATTAGGAAATCCCTGAAATACCACTCCATATCTATTTAAATGACTAAAATAGGTGTGGCAACCCCTGAAATACCAATGTGGGTGACAGGAATTCTAATTCATTGCTGGCTTGAATGCAGTGGTATGATCACTTTGGAAAACAGTTTGGTGTTTGCTTACAAAACTAAATATAACCTTACCCTGCAATCTGGTAACCGTATCCCCAGACATTTACCCAATTAATTTAAAAATATATGCCCACACCAAAACCCAAATGTGAGTGTTTAAAAAAAAAAAAAAAGAGTGTTTATAATAGCTTAATTCATAATCTCCAAAAGCTAGAAGTAACAAAGATATCTTCCTACAGGTGAACGGATAAACAAAGTGTCATACATGACATAGTGAGAGATTACTCAGCAATAAAAGAGGAGTGAGCTAGCAAGGCACACAAAGGCATGGATAGATTACAAGAGCACATTGTTAAGTGAAATAAATCAACCTGAAAAAGGTAATTATGGTATGATTCCATTTCTAACACTTTTGGAAAAGGCAAGTTATAGTAACAGCAAATAAACTGGTGGTTGCTATGGATCCAGGGCAGGGAAGTGGTTGAATAGTGAAGTGCACAGGATTTTTTTTTTTTTTTTTTTTTTGGTAAAGAAAGTATTCTGTATCATACTTCATTGGTGGATACATGACACTGTGCATTTGTCAAAAGCCCTCAAACTTCATAGCATAAAGAGTAAAGCTTAATATGTGCAAATTTTTTTAAAAAAGCATTTAGGAGGATGAGGAATCTCAGGATGGAATGCAGAATGTGACAAAACAATTTAACTGAATTAGAAAGGTATGACAAAATCTCACTGAAGGACGAGGGAAGAGAGATGTGGACCTAAGTAACTTTGGAAGTGAGTAGTGTCCGTAAGACTAAAGACAAAAGGAACTGTGTGTAAACACTGTAGTCCAGTGAATAAAGTTGTTTCCCACAAAGGTATGAGTTAACAATTCTGAAACCACTTTACATAGTGGAATTGAACGATCAGATAAATAGATGGTGGATATCTGGGGTCAGAATTCTCACTGTTAGAGTGGAAAGTTACAGAGGAGTAAGGGGAGGAGGCTAGAATAATCTATGTGGTAATGGATTAGAATTGGAGACCTCAGTGTCAACTGAGGCTTAGCTTCATGTAGATACAGATGGTTACATACAGCAATATTTATAGATTTGTGTATACACGTGGGTTAACATACACACATATATTTCCTTGCTTCCTCAAGGTGGAGGGCATAGAAGCAATGACACCTTGGAAGCCTCAAGCACACCCAGCACCCGAACCATAGTTTCTAATTCCATTTTCCAATACAAGGAACCAGAGCTTCTTGGAAAAGTGGCTGGCTCTAAGGTTGGGGCAGGGAATATGCAAAATGAGATTGGAGCATCCTGTAGACTAGAAAATGAAGATGTGCTCAAAACAGAAAGCAAAGCCCCACATTGATGGGAGTGTGTTACAAGGACACAAGAGCCAGCTTCGGTTTGTTCCCAGTAGCGACCAAAGTTGAAACAATTTGAAATAAAAAAATAATGTAGCATTGAGTCATAACCCAATATATAGATTAACATCCAGGAGTACAAACTGATATAAAGGATTGTGTCACTAAATAATGGATAAGGATAGATACAGTTCCTGCTCAGAATTCTAAATGATTTATGTAGAGAGATCACACTCAATCAAATGGAGCATATCTCCCCACTCCTTCAGCGTGGGCTACGCATAGTGACTTCTTTCCAAAGAGTGACTGATGGAAAGGGAGTAATAAGAATAATTTACAGTGGAGAAACCTGACAAACCTACCTCGGCCAGGTGATCAAGGTTAGAAGCAATAGTCATAAACCAAGTTGGTAGTATATAAACTTGATATGATGTCATAAAATGGCATTTTATCTCAGTGGTCTTCTTTGCCCAAATCCATAACCTCAGTCTAATCATGAGAAAAACATCACACAATTCCTAGTAGTGGGGCATCCTACAAAACCCCTGACCAGCACTCCTCCGAACTGTCCAGGTCGGCAAAACAAGGAAAGTCTACAAAACTGCCACAGACAAGAAGACATGACACATGATGGAAAAAATGTAACGTGGTCCCTGCATGGGATTCCAGAGCACAAAAAAGACTAAGAAATGAATATAGACTTTTATAATAATGTAATCTGCTCACTGAAGTGAGATGTTAATAGAGAAAACTGGATGTAGGGTATATGGGAACTCTTTGTCCTAACTGTAAATTTTGTGTAAAATGTATTCTAAAATTTAAAAAATTAAAATATACAAACCCATTATAATATTTTACTTAAAATTAATATTTTATCACTATATATCCTTGTGTATGCCTATACAGACAAATGATCATTTTCCTCCAAAAAAACCCACAACGTATGAAAACTAATTCCCCCAAACACGTTGCCATATAAATACTTTGGCAGTAGCCCTCTTCCAGATAGTATCCCTAACTGCTCCCAACTCTGGATTCCTTTCTCCACGTCTGGATTCAATCACTGTCCCAATCACTCACCTTGCATGTTCACTGCACCGCCTCCTGCATGACTTGTGTTCCCAAATGACAGCGTGCCCTGGGCCCGCGAGGGTCTTATGTCCCTCCACGTTCATTCAGTCCTTAGCTCAGTGATAAGGAAAACTTACTGGATACACATGTATTCTTTTGGTTGGTCACAGGGTTTGTTTGTTTGTTTTTGTTGCTGTTTATTTTTGTTTTTGTTTTTTTTTTTCTCTGCAAGTGTCTTTTCCAAGGTCTTGGTCATCAGGTAGCCAGAGATGCTCCAGGCAGCACACAGATTACGCGTTGTAGGGACCAGTGTGTGAACAGGCTTGATACTCTCCTTGTCTTCGGAAAACTGGGTAAAGCTAGTTTAACCATAACTTCATATAAGCTTCAAATCAGTGACATCCACTGGGGCACACCTTTCTCCTACAGCCTGTTGGAAATAGCTTTCTTCTTTTCTCCCAATGTAATACTGAGCTCTAAATATAACCTTAACGTACGTTTGGAATTGACCCTTGACATATGAATAGCTGCACTGGAGCCCAGCGGGTGTGTCTGCAGGAGTAGCAGAGAACTTTGCACTGAGACAACCTCTGCATTTTGAGGCTTTTTTTTTTTTTTAACATCTTTATTGGAGTATAATTGCTTTACAGTGTGAACCTAGGGGCAGGACAGGAATAAAGGCTGTTTGTTTTGATGCATGTTTTTCTTTATCACACTTGAGGTTTCCAGAATGTTGCTCCTTATGGCTTTTCTCTCAGGGTTTTAAAATAGCTACTATGGCTCCACTTGAATGTAACACTTTAAAGACTAAGTGCTAGCTACACTCTATACTGAAACATTCTAAATATAGGGTCCAGGTCATGTGAGAGAAATGCTGCTTTTTTTTCATTTCATCATTTTTAGATGCGGTATTTACAAAGCCATGCCATAATTTTAGTTAATTGTGTGCTTCTATCAGACTAGCAGAGAAGAGCATCTACATTTCTGGAACATGTTTAGGTTAGACTATGACATGAGTGGTCATGAAACATTTTAATGGCAAAACGTCAGCATCTTACACCCTGGAAAAAGGAGAAAAAGAGTATGAGGGAATAAGGGTATTTGATTCTAGATGTATTCAGAAAATTTTTAGAAATGATGTAAGATTTTGAGCTACAGATCCTCAAAGAATTTGCATTCCTTATTCTAAAAGAATAGCTTAGGGCTTCCCTGGTGGCGCAGTGGTTGAGAATCCGCCTGCCAATGCAGGGGACACGGGTTCGAGCCCTGGTCTGGGAGGATCCCACATGCCGCGGAGCAACTGGGCCCGTGAGCCACAACTACTGAGCCTGCGTGTCTGGAGCCTGCGCTCTGCAACAAGAGAGGCCGTGACAGTGATGAAGAGTGGCTCCCGCTTGCCACAACTAGAGAAAGCCCTCGCACAGAAACAAAGACCCAACACAGCCATAAATAAATAAATAAATAAATTTAAAGAATAGCTTAGAAAATGCAACCAAATGCAGCTGCTATTGAGGATAAAAAAAAAAAAAATGCTATTAACAAGTAACCCCAAGTAGTTTCATTAAGAACATAAAGGATTATAGCATTTGCATGGATTTTTCTGATGCTGACTTGAAAACAAAAATGATTAGAACTATTATAATAAAATACTGAAATTCGAGAACAATAATAATAAAATACTAAACTGGGGGATTAAGTCTGACAAATGACCACTTGTAGACATTTAGCCCTGATTTACAACAATTTTTATGTTTAGCACATTTTTTCATTTAAATTGTAGTAAATGTTTAGTTCATTTTCTTGGTTTTCCAGGGAAACAATGACATTTTTGAATCTATCATTTTCCCATTCTTTCTGTAATAGTTATACATCTTATATTCATTCATATTTTATTGTCTATATATATTTCAGAATCATTTAAAATAATAATGATGTTAATAATAACTACTGGTGCTAAATTTTAAAAATATTATCTCCAGGATTTTGCCAAAGAAAATAATAGTGATTAGAGATATACATATTCCTTGTTATGAAAAGGAATTATCTTTGTGTTCCACCCTTGAAAGATTGTTGTTTATTACTTTTTTAATCAGGGAGTGTATTTCATTGAGTTGAATAACTTCTGAGATAATGAAATATGTCTGTTAGTTTGTTGTACTACAGAAATAGATTCCCAAATATAATGTTAGCCTTGCATTCTTGGCCTAATCCTATTTAGTCTTGGTAGATTATTTTTTAATATACCATCAAATTTAATTATCATATTTTAATTTATTTTTTTTTAACAACTGTAATCCTAATTGAATTGGTTCATCATTTTCTATTTTTGTGCTTTCCTGATCAGGGATTAAAATTGAGCATTATTATATTATTAATATACCACTCGTAGTAAAACTAAAAGCCAAAATCAAAGCCCCAAATTATATCTGCCTCATATTTTATAGGTCTTAACTTTCCCTAATATTCAGTAAATTTAGCATTGGAAAAAATGAGAGCATGTCTCCTACTTGGATCTTGGCAGTGTGAATACCTGCTTGATTCTGCAAAGACGTACATCGACCACATCTTCTTTTTATTATTTTTATTTTAAAATGTACATTGAGGTCACCGCTGCATAAAGTGCACCATCAAACATCACCGGATGAACCTGTCATGAAAAGCAAAGCTCCTATTCTATTTCTTTCAAAATTTTTCACACTCTGCAGAGGCCACACTTTTAAATTATCTTTTTAGGTCTAAAGTATATATCCCTATAGCTCTAAAAAATAACACTTTACCACTGTACAGGAAGTCTGTCATGTCATCTCTCTTGCCTCAGTTTTAGGACCTACTTCTCTATCCTAGAGGTGATGCCAGAGAGCTGGGTTGAGAGCTAGGGTGCAAAGGATGATCCTGGACGAAGCACCACAACACCACAGAAGTGTCATTGCTCATCTGACTCAAAGTCCGTCACAGTCATGTTAGAGAGGCTATTATGACAGACTGTAGAGAGAAGATCTCTCCCCATCTGCCCTCATCAACTACAAGGACCACATCACCTGAATCGGCTCAGGGCCATTGCTCCCAACACAGAGAGTATGAGTCAGCAGGTACAGGCAACACAGCAGTGTCTGTCTCAAGACATTGGCTTTCACAGTCCCCTTGGTCCCTGATGACGTTCTGTGAGCATTCAGAGACGCTGAGACAAGAAACTAGAAAGTCTCTGGTCTTTTCCATTATTGAGACCAAAAATTCTCATTTTGTGTAAGCTAGTCTGTTATGGACTTCCCTGGCTTGCAACTGAAAATCTCCAAGCTAAGCAGAGACTGGAATACTACTGGGTTTGCAAATGACAGAAAGTCATTTGGGATTGACTTCCCTGTGGTAGGACACGGCAAAGAGGATTCTCTGAAGAGAATTAGCTGTTTAATCTTGCCTTTTGTGACAGGGGTCTACCAAGGCTGAAGCTTTAGGAATGTAATAGGAAAAATATCAGATTGCGGGAGTAGTTGGCTATTTGTTGCAGACTTGCACAGCGTCTTAGAAGACAGAGGCAAGTTTTAAGGAAGGCTGAGCCATCTGACATCAGTAAGAGAAACGTGTGGCATGGCTCATATTGACTACATCTGCATGTAGCCAGGCATCTAAGATAAATCTGTGGTTGTTACAGGAGCCAAGTCTTGGCCTTCAGCTGAGGTTGATGTAGGGAAATGCAGGAAAGAGGTACATGGTGGTTAGCTGAGACCCTGAGAGTAATAAATAAACTCTTTCTCTCAACACTGCCCCTCCACCCCATCACTGACCTCTAGACCCTGCTTGGCTAGAAAACAGTAACCCCTCTTACAAAGGGACCACACTAGCCCGGGCTCCTGTCTGCAGGCTTTATTTATTTATTTTTTTTAAGTCTTTATTTTTATTGAATTTGTTACAGTATTGCTTCTGGGTTGTTTTGTTTTGTCTTTAATGTTCTGGTTTTTTTGGCCACGAGGCATGTGGGATCTCCCTGACTAGTGATCGAACCTTGCACTAGAAGGTGAAGTCTTCATCACGGGGCCGCCAGGGAAGTCCCCAGTCTCTTTTGTCAACAGAAGAAAATTGAGAGCTAGGAGAATCAACAGTGCCAAGGTGTATTTTTCTCAGTAACTGAAACCAAAGGCCTGGGTTCCAGATGTAATGGACTACAATTTGACTATTTGTTTGAACTTTTTCATAAACTCTAAAGAAAACATGCGTTTTCAGCACACACTTACCGGAAAAACCCTATCCTTTCCAGGCACACCTGGGCTTATGAATGCCCAGTTCCCAGGTGATTTGTGGGTCCCTCAGGTAAGCAACAGGGAGTAGCCATAAAGTGCTCCTCTGCCCCTTGAATTATCTGCTGATCTTCATTATCCTTCATCTATTGATTGGGTCGTTGTCTTTTACACTGTTAAATATGTTCCTGTAGTCCCTGGTGTGTGTTTATCTAAATTTCAGGAGTTCTTGGTTGTTTTTCTGCTGGGTTTTTCCCTAGATTGAGAAGGCTCACAGAGATCCCTATGGGTGTGGGCATGGCTTGTTTATTGTCTTGGCTGTGACTTCACCAAATGTCTCAGGGGAGAGGGTTTTAAACTGGAGAGACCACTCACCTTTAGCAGTTATATTTCTACCTGGATGGAGCCCATTTTTTAGCCTGGAGACTTCAGGGCTCTCCTAAGTTCTATCAGGCAGATGGCTCCCACTTTCCTGTACCCTGATTCATATATGCTGAGCTGTGTTTTTTGTTTGTTTCTGATGAGTATTATGTTTCAGTTCATAAGGAAGGCTGGAAAGATCCTTCCAGGGAGAGTGAACAATTACAAAATTGAACATAAAATTTTCTAGGAGCAAAGAAGTCAGTGTGTTTGCGGTTCTGAGTGTGAGACAAAGCATGGTGCACGGTGAATCAGACAGGGAGAAACAGAGGTTGGCCCTAGACAGTGCAGGGCCCTGTAGACTAAGATGATGATGTTGGTATCTACCTTACAACCCTGAGAAAGGCAATTCCTTATCAAAAATACCAACTAACTAGATTGTGGAGAATAAGATTATGAATGGAAAAGAATTAGACAACTAGAGGAAAATTTGTGATATTTATAATTCATGATAACTCTTGAATGGTTGTGAAGAAGATGAGAATAAGTGGGAAAATTAGAGAATATTTAGCAGACTGAATAAACAAGACTTCATACAGGCTTGAATATAAAGAATCAGGGGATAGTTTCCATGTGGATCCCCAGATTTGTTTGGGTGGTGTGTCATCAACTGAGATGTGGAAGCTTGGAACAACACACTGTACATGTAAGATTTGTGTCTGTTAGATATATTACACTTTGGTAAGATTTTGTTCAAAAGCCACTGTTAAAGAAGAAATCTGCCTATTTGGATCAAAAGCAAAAACCCAAAGCTATAAATTACAAAATCCTTCCAGGGCTGAGAAAAAAGAAAAAGCCCATCTTCCCCCAGTGGCATGTAGATAAAAAGAACTATGTGGATTTGCAGGTCCAGATGGTCATGGCAATGCTTTTACCCATGAAATGCATCTTCTTTTGTTAATAAAAAAATCCCTTAATGTGACAACATACAAATTTTTAAAGCTCTATACTTAATTATATACTTTAAAATAGTTAAAAATATCATAACTTCTTTTGAAAGAAAAGTTAGTAGAGAAATATAATATACCACATTTTATATGACTTAAAAAACGTATCTTAAAAATGTCTTTCATTTGAACTGCATTAGCAGTCCTTACTTGTGCTTTACAAGTGCGTAAGTTTGAGAATTGGAAAAGCATGCCGTTAGAATGATTCCAAAGTAGCCAGAAGAAGAAAGATGTATGTCTCTACTTCCTATTTTTATCAAAAGTATTACAATGAGCATAATTTTGTATTTCATCCCAGCATGTGCTTTATCCCATAGATAATTTCTTGCAATAAAAATTATAAAACGTTTTACATTTTAACCTTCATAATTGACTAAATTATTTTATGTTTTCTTTTACTTTTTTCTTTTATTTCAACTAAGAGTTGGGGTATTTTCACATTTATTAGTAACTAATTGATCCTTTTTAAAAATAGTTAAGGTAAGATTGGGATAGAAATTTCAAAAGTTACAAAACTATGCACAGGAGAAACCAGAGTTAGCTTCTCCTTATGTTCCTTGCCTTCATTTTCCTCTTTGGAAGTTACTAGTTTCTTATGTTTCCTGCATAGTAAAATGCATGTAAGTACTATTTTAACGCAAATATTAATATATAATTAATGGTTTTAAATATGGCAATCTTCATGTTTTCTGGGAAAAATGTTGATAAAAAATATATTTAATGTAGTTATATTTAACTTTAAATACTTTGAGGCTGTCCCATAAAGTCATCACATTTTTCTAATTAATTGCTACATCAAGCTATATAATATAATTTATATGTCCAGGCCTATTATCTGCTATTATGATCAGTAGTGCTGGCAATAGATGGCTGTCTAGTGCATGTGAGTGCAATCAAAGTGTTTGATCATTAGTTTGCTTATATATTTATTAAATGTTTAATTACTTGTCTTTGGAGAGAGTTATACACTCTCTAGGTCAAAACCCAAACCTGCTCTATAGCACAGGGAGCTCAGCTAGGTGCTCTGTGATGACCTAGATGGGTGGGATGGGTTGGGGGGGGTGGGAGGGAGGCCCAAGAGGGAGGGGATATATGTATAAGTATAGCTGATTCCCTTCATTGTACAGCAGAAACTAACACAACATTGTAAAGCAATTATACTCTAATAAAAAAATAAATTAAAAAAATGAATAAAAGAATTGATGTTCTCACCAAGATCTGCTTCTTCTTTCCATCCTAGGTGTACAAGAGTTCAGGTGATCCACCCTTCTTGACATTTAACTGGGGGCGTGAGCCAATTTCTGGCTATTGGAATGTGAATGCTGTTGGTGTTAATCACACCCCAGATGGAAGAATGAAAAACTTGTCAAATTTTTCAGCCTTTCTTTGGCTTACATGGTCATGGAGAAGGCCTCCTCATGAGACAGAAAAGCCTCAAGACTAAATTGGTCTCGATGGAGAAAAACTGCCCTGAAGAGTCAGTCGTTCAGACTCATGGTGGACTTGAATGAGGAGGAAAGAATGTTTTGTGTATCACTGCACTGAGATTTTGGTGACCCTTGTTATTAGAGAATAAACTAGCCTATCCTGAATAACACTGGAGGATGTCTTCCAGTTTCCAGGGGATCAATGTGCTCAGATTGTTGTGTGTTTGTGCAGACACATAGTTTTCATACTTACATGTACCTATAACCCACCTATACACTGTCTATACCAGGCTTATTCATTATATAAATGTTTTTGAAACCATTTTACCTGAATGCTTAAAGTTCTTTATTCTTTACAATGCTGCATAATATTGTATTTGGATGTACCATGATTTAACCAGGCTATTTGATGAGTATTTATGGCATTTCCATAAATGTAAATGATGTAGGCAATTATAAACAAGGAATAAAAATAAGTTTTATACATGCAACCTTGATTTTTATTTGTAAGATACTTTGAGATAAAATTAATGGGGGCCTAAGAATGTGTGTATTTGGAATTTTGGTCCCCAGAAGCAGGCCCTAATTTTCTTTCCTTGTGCCTATTGGTATATTTATTTTTCATATAAAATTTGCAAATTATTATTAGTTTTATAAATGATTTATTTTATGTTATTATCAAATTATTCTTCATAGGTTTTATTCCAGATTGCACTCTCAAATGATAGATGTAAAACTGACTGTTTATATAGTACCCAACAAAGGGTGTTATCAGACTTTACAACATTGGCTAACATTGTAGGTGAAAAAAGTGTATGTCAGCTACATTTAATGTGTGTTACAACTGTAATAAACAAAGCTGAGTAATGTTTAAGAGACATTCATAGTTACTATTCTGTGAATGTATGTTCTTATCCTTTCTTTTTTAATCTTTTGGCCGCACCGCAGGGCATGCCTGATCCTAGTTCCCTGACCAGGGATGGAGCCCACGTCCACTGCGTTGGCAGCGCAGAGTCTTAACCACTGAACCTCCAGGTAAGTCCCTGTTCTTACTCTTTATTCATATTTTCTTTGGGGTTATTTTTTCTTTTCAGGAAGTTAATTATATATGACAGAAATCAGAATTTTGAACTTTTTGGAATTCAGTGTGGTATGACAAGTGTCAAGTGAGTCTAATTTGTTCATTTTTAATCTTGGCACATGGTTAATCCAATCCCTTTTACTAAGTAAAAGCAGAAATTACCAAAATTGAGAACACTCTTCACAGATGTCATGATTTCTCTTGATGTTTCAGTAATTGCATGTTTTACTGGAATTTTTACATTTCATATGTATTTTCAAATATAATGGATTTTTCCATAGTTTCTTCCTATTTTTTTTATATATGTTTAATGTCTGTAGGATCTGTAATGATATTTGTATTTTGCCCCCAGTTTCGGTAATTTGTACTTTCTTTGTGATTAGTCTTACTAGAGGTCTATAGTCACCTTAACAATCTTATCAAAGGATAAATTTTGGTTACTTTGTATGTTTGTTTTATTAAAAATTTACACTTGTCTACCCATAGTTTCCTTCATCACTCATTCTTTGAGTCAATTTTATGTTTTTATTCTAATTTCTTTAATTAGATACTTAGGACATATATTTTTGAAAAAATAAAATTTATTTTAAGAAAATGTTTAACTGATGGTCCATGGAACTGATATGATATTGTTTCACTATGATTCATTTAAAAATATTTTCTAACTTCCTTTATGATTTCCTTTGTGATCCATAGGTTATTTTTAAAAGTATTACTTAACTTACAAATAAAACAATTGAAGATTTTCTAAGTTATATTTATGTTATTTTATATGTATTGTATTGTATTGTATATTGTATCTGTTATATGTATATTGTAATCTGTTATTCAGATTTTTATCTGAATACAACTGTGTTAGAGAAAATGTAGTATATTATTTCAATTTTTTGTGTGATGAGACAATGACAATATATGTAAAATATCTGTATTTGTATGCATTATAGAATAATGTATATTCTATCATTATTGGGTACAATGTGTATTCTCTCAATCAGACATAATATTTTTAAATGGGTTGTTCAGATCTTAATATTTTGTCTGCTTCTTTTGGCACTGATTAAGATATATGTGCTAAAATCTCCAATATGACTGTGAATTTGTGTATTTTATTTCAAATTATTTTTTGCTTTAGTGTTTTAAAAATTAATTGTGGTAAAATGTAAGTAACAAATATATACTATTGTAGCCAAATTTTAGTGTACAGTTCAGTAGAATTAATTATATTACATTATTAAGTACATTAAATTGCAACCATCGCTACCATCCATCCACAGAACTTTTTTCATCTTTCAAAACAGAAACTCTCTACCCATTAATCAATAACTCCCCATTGCCTCTTCCCCCAGGCCCCTGCAATCAACCTGTCTCTATTTCATATGAGTGGAATCATACAGTATATGTCTATTTTGATTGGCTTATTTCATTTGGCATAATGTTTTCAAGGTTCAACCATGTTGTAGCATGTGTCGAAAATTCTTTCCTTTGAGAAGCTGAATAATATTCTATTGGATGTATATATCACATTTTATTTATCTATTAATAGTCACTTGGGTTGCTTCCACTTTTTGTCTATTGTGAACAATGTTGCTATAAACATGGGTGTACAAATATCTCTTCGAGACCCTGATTTCAGTTATTTTGGTTATATACCCAGAAGTTGAATTGCTGAATCATAGGGTAATTCTATGCTTTTTTGATTTTTTGAGGAACCACCATATTGTTTTCGATAGTGGCTGCACTACTTTACATCCAATCCACCATGCACAGGGTTCCAACTTCTCCACATCTTTGCAAACATTTTTTATTTTTTTCCTTCCTTCTTCCTTCCCTTTTTTGGTCCTGTAGTCCTTACATATTTTTTAAAATAATACCCATCTTAATGATGTGAAGTGTTATCTCATTGTGGTTTTGATCTGCATTTCCCTAATGATTAGTGGTTTGAGTATCTTTGCATGTGATTACTGACCATTTGTATATATTACTTGGAGAAATGTTCTTTCAAGTCCTTTGCCCATTTTTGAATTTTTTGTTGTTGTTGTTGAGTTTTATGAGTTTTCTTATATATTCCGCATATTAATCCCTCATCAGATAAGTGACTTTCAAACATTTTTCTCCCATTCTGAGGGTGGCTTTAGGTATTTTGAATCCGTTTTCATGGTTGAATGTATAATTTGAGTTGTTACACCTCAGTGGTTAAGACTTCTCAAATAAGCATTCATATAAATGCATACAATTATTATCTGATAGTAAGTTAAAAGTGCTATATTTTGGTTCCAGATGTAAAAGTTTAATAATTTATTTTTTCAGGTTTTATATATCAAATAGAGTTTTGTTTTTTTTTTTGCAGTGATAATCAAAAATATTAAATATTTACTTCCAGTTATTTTTATGTAGTTTCTATATTTATTTTCTCATTGCCTGAAATTTTTCCTCAAGTAGTTTAGTATTAGATTTCAAATATACAGCTACTTTTTGGAACATAAATAGTATCATTTAGAAGCTCAATATTTTCTCCACATTGTTGGTGCCAGATTCATTTTTTCATTATTTTGAAAGTAAAATGATAGAACTATTCACTGAGTTTATGTTAATAGATGATAAGAACATAATGTAAGGCTCAGTTATTTTTAACTTGACAAGTCCTTCAGCAGAAAAGAATTTGTTAAGAATATATTAAGAAATCATAGCTCATAATAAAATCCACTGAGGAATTCATTAGAGCACTTTTCTTCTTCTTCATGATATATACAATTTGGTATCATGAGACAATGATAAAGTGGGAGAGCAGAGAGGATTTAGCAAGTGAAAATTAACAAATGGAGAGACAAAGTAGCTTATGATAGACTAAAATGCATTTTGTTAGAAAAATCTTTACTTCAAACTAGCTCTATAAAACTTAGATTTGGAAGCTTTATGTCTTGTGTCTGGCATGTCATGCATGCATATCTCTTCCTCTAAATGAACATGCTTTTCCATTTAACATGTGGTATATCAGTCTGTTTAGGAATTTCAATGCAAAATCTAACAATTTAATTTTGTTAATGGGATAAAAAGAAAAGTAGAGCTGACGCTGCCAGGAGTAGCTGTGGTCACATGTTGTGTAGCTCTGGGACTGCAGGGGGACCTGGTCTCTCTCAGTGTCCACTGCATTCACTGGTGAGAATTCCCACTCTTCAGCAACCCTTGATGTCTAAGTCTCTTCATCTTCAGGTATGTACTAGTAAAATGAACTTATGCAAGTTACAAGATTGACTTCTGGCATTATAGTGTGAGAAGCTCTGCTGATTCCCTCCCTAATGAAAATAGTAAGAACTATTTTTTTAAAATACACTAATCATTGAAAACATCTTGAAATTTTCCTAAGAGCAAGCAGCAAATAAACATCTATTCATGAAAATTTGGCAAGAAAGGTGAGTATCTGTGACATTTGAACCAAGACCACTCTCTCTCTAGGCCCTCTCAGCTCATGAACTGGACATTACACTCTAGAATGCTGTAGCCAAGGTCAGAGGCTCCCTCTTTCACATTCCATTTGGAAGGCTGTCTTCCCAGGAAGAGCAGGACTTCATGGCTTCTCATCCTGTCCTAGCTACCTGTTACTGAGGCTATAGCCTGAGCAGTGCAGTTAAGAGATATGAGTTTCTTCCACACACTCCCCCACTCATGGGATGTAGGCGTTACCTTGGGTGCATAGCTCTGAAAATACTGATGCTCTGATAGCCTTTCCCCTGGATTATGAGGAAGTAGTTCTATTCCAGGAGAGGCAAGTCAAGGGAACCTCAGGCTGCTTGCACCGGCCCCCACCACCAAATGCTCGGCTCCTAGTACAGGGTGTCACTCCCAGAGAAGCTTGCCATTGTCCATCCTCCCAGCTCCAGAGCCCTGGTTCTGAGATATTACCTGGGAGGAAAAGCAAGCCACAAAAGAGATAGCTCAGGAAAAATTGGGAGGCACCCCTAGAGCATATAGCTCTAGGTGACTAGATGGGAATGTGGTGCTGGACCCCAAGGGATGTCTCCTACATAAGGCCATGTCTCCAAAATCAGGAAACGTGACCAACCTACCTAATAAATAGAAATAAACACAGAGAATTGGCAAAATGAGGATACAGAATGAGAATACAAAATGAGGATTCATTTCATGTTTCAAATGAAGGTACAAGAAAAAATCTTGTACAAGGCAGAATCTCAGAAAGAAAAGTAAATTAAGTGGAAATAAGCACTATACCCAATAAAGAGTTCAAACAGTCATGAATATGCTCAATGAACTCAGAAGAATGAAGAACATAGTGACAAGCTTGTACCAAGAGTTAGAAATATAAAGAAAGAACAAAGAGCTGAAGAATATGATAACTGATGTAGAATAGACCCTAGAAGGAATTAACAGTAGAGTAGATGATACCGCTGAACAGCTCAGCAAATGGAAGAAAGAGTAGTGAAATCAATGAAGCTGAACAGAAAAAAAGAAAAAAAATGTAAATGAGGATAGTATAAGAGACCTCTGGGACAACATCACATACTAACATTCACATTATAAGGATCTCAGAAGGAAAAGAAATGGAAAAAGGGGCAGAGGATTTATTTGAAGACATACTGGCTGAAAACTTTCCTAACCTAAAGAAGAAAACAGACATCCAGGTTCAGGAAGCATAGAAACTCCCAAAAAAGATGAACCCAAAGAGGTCCCCACCAAGACACATTATAATTAAAATGGCAAAACTTAGAGATAGAAAGAATTTTAAAAGCAGCAACAGAAAAGCAACTAGTTTACATGTAAGAGAACTTCCATAAGAAAATCAGCTTATTTTTCAGCTGAAATTCTACAGGTCAGAAGGTAGGGGCAGAATATATTTAAAGTGATGAAAGGTCAAACCTACAACCAAGAATACACTACCAGGCAAAGTTATTGTTCAGTTTTGAAGGAGAGATAAAGAGTATATCAGATAAGCAAAAGCTAAAAGAGTGTATTGTTTGCAAATATTTCTCTCATTCCATAGGTTTTTTTTTTCATTTTGCTGATGGTTTCCTTTGTTGTGCAAAAACTTTTAAGTTTAGTTATGTCTTATATGTTTATT
This sequence comes from Eschrichtius robustus, assembly GCF_028021215.1. Taxonomy (NCBI): domain Eukaryota; kingdom Metazoa; phylum Chordata; class Mammalia; order Artiodactyla; family Eschrichtiidae; genus Eschrichtius; species Eschrichtius robustus. Next base: position 4,229,044 of record NC_090831.1, read on the forward strand.
TTTGCTTTTATCTCTTTTGTCTTGGGAGACTGATGTAAGAAAGTATTGCTATGATATATGTCAGAGAATGTTTTGCCTATGTTCTCTTCTAGGAGTTTTATGATGTCATGTCTTATATTTAAGTATTTAAGCCATTTTGAGGTTATTTTGTGTATGGTGTGAGGGTGTGTTTTAACTTCATCGGTATGCATGTGGCTGACCAACTTTTCCAATACCACTTGCTGAAGACACTATCTTTTCTCCATTGTATATTCTTGTCTCCTTTGTCATAGATTAATTGACCATAGATGTAGGGGTTTATTTCTGGACTCTCTATTCTGTTCCATTGATCCATATGTCTGTTTTGTACCAATACCATGCTGCTTTGATTACTGTAGCTTTGTAGTATTATCTGAAGTCTGGAAGGGTTATGCCTCCAGCTTTGCTCTTTTTCCTCAAGATCAAGTGGCTATTCTGGGTCTTTTTTGGGTCCATATAAATTTTAGTATTATTTGTTCTTGTTTTGTGAACAATGTCATGGGTATTTTGATAAGGATAGCAGGAAATCTGTAGATTGCTTTGGGCATTGTGGTCATTTTAACAATATTGATTCTTCCAATCCAAGAGCATGGGATATCTTTATATTTATTTGAATCATTTTCAATTTCTTTCATCAATGTTTTATAATTTATAACATATAGGTCTTTCACTTCCTTGCTTAAATTTATTCCTAGTAATCTTATTTTTTTGATGTACTTTTAAATGGAATTTTGTAAACTTTCTCTTTCTGACATTTTATTGTTAATGTAAATAAATACAACAGGTTTCTGTATATTAATCTTGTAACCTGCTACCTTGCTGAATCCATTTATTAGTTCTAAAGGTATGTGTGGAGTCTTTAGGGTTCTCTACATAGAGTATCAAGTCATCTGCAAATAGTGACATAAAGGGAGAAATTGACAGAAATAGAATAACAGTATGGGAATTTAACACCTCACTGACATCAATGGACAGATCTTCTGACAGAAAATCAATAAGGCAACATAGATCCTTAATGACACAATAGACCAGATGAACTTAAATGATATCTACAGGAGACTACATCCAAAAAAAAAAAAAGCAACCCAGAATATGCATTGTTTTCAAGGCCACATGGAACATTCTCTATAATAGACCACATACTAGATCATAAAACAAGCCTCAACGAATTTTAGAGGATAAAAGTTATTTAAAGCATCTTTTCTGACCACAATTGTATGAAACTAGAAATCAACTGTGGAAAGAAAAATGGAGAAAAAATGATCACATGGAGACTAAACAACATGCTACCAAAAAAAAAAAAAAAAAAAAACAGTTATTGATGAAATCAAAAAATAAATTAAAAAATATCTTGAGACAAATGACAATGAAAAAATGACCTTACAAAGTCTATGCGACGCAGCAAAAGCAGTTATAAGAGGGATGTTTATAGTGATAAAGGCCTTACTAAAGAAACAAGAAAAATATCAAATAAACAACCTAACCTACCACCTAAAAAAGCATGAGAGAAAGAAGAACAAACAAAACACAAAGTTAGCAGGAAGGAAATACGAAGGATCACAGAGGATGCCCAATCTTACCACTTCAACATAGTATTGGAAGTCCTAGCCACAGCAATTAAACAAGAAAGAGAAATAAATGTATCCAAATTGGAAGGGAAGAGGTAAAACTAACACTATTTTTTACTTTTTGTCACTTTTTCATTGGCCGCCCAAATGGAAAAAAAAGATAATGATTTTCCCTTTTCCCCTAACTCTGAGACAGGAAGGAGGAGGGGAGGGAGCGAGAGAGAGGGAGAGACAGATTTGATGTTCATCCAAAACCATCATGACTATGAAATACTAATAACAGAAAAGGCATATTTTAGAATATGAAGTTTTCATTCTTACACTTTATGTGTCCTAGTGTTAGTAATCATCTTTGAGAATCTGGTCATTTATCTTTTTAAAGAACTTATCATGAATTAGTTCTCAAACACTCCCCCATTTCCCCAACTATGATGTCCTCTATAGATATACTCGACTACCCCAAACTATTTATCATTTTCCTCCACTTGATAAAATTTCTCCCAGTGCATTCTGACCTGCTCCAATCAGGACGTAATTTTCTTCAGACCTGCACACATATGCTTTTTCATTCTGGTTGAAAAATCACTTCCACTGGCTTCCTGAAAAGGAAACAAAATTTCTGAGACCTTTCATTTCTGAAAATATCTTAATTCTGCCCTGATCACTTTGTGATAGTTTGGTTAGGTATAAAAAAACAAATTTGCACATCATTTTCCTAAAGAATTTGAAGACAAATTATCTGAAGTAGCTTCCTGAGCTGCACTGGGGATGTGTAATTTGATTGTAAATTTTGATTTTTGTTATGCAGCTTGCTTTTGTTTCTTTTCTTCTTTTTCTGAAAGTTTCTACTTCTGAGTTCCTTCTGCTCTGAGTTTTCACAGTGGTGTGCCATAATCATTTATCTTAATCCCTTTGTGGTCACCCCATGGACATTTAAGATTATTTTCAAAGACCAAAGTTTTGAGTCACAGATAAATTTCTTCCAAATTGTAGTGTTGTAATCACAATTATTTTTCATGTAAACCTCTTTTACTAATTTTTGCAGGAATGAAGACTGAACTTAGTCAGTTTCCAAAAACTTTTTGAAGGATTTTTTTTAACTTATATTTTACATCCAGGATTTACCTCTGTTCTCTTTTTTAAGAAAACCACCTGATTGAGATATGGTTAACGTGTAAAAATTACATGTAATATATTTAATCTATATAATACTATGAGTTTAGGTATAAGTATACACTAATGAAACCATCACTACCATCAAGGCCATAAACATATTTATCACCTCCTGAAATTTCCCCTGTCTCCTTTATTGTTATTATTATTTTGTGGTAAGAATGCTTAAAGTAAGTTCTATCGTTTTAGCAAAATTTAAGTATATCATTAAAAATATAGCCTGCATATTTCTGTATGTGATTTCATCTATTATTAATGTTATCTGAAACACAGCTAGGGTTATGCCTGCTTTCTCAATTTGGAAACTATCTTCTATTTTATATTTGAGATTATTTCTTTTCTATTTTCCAGTTTCATTTGCATAATGAATTATTCATGTATTATTCTCATGTATCTATTTATCTATCTAGCTTCATCATCATCATAATCATCTATCTAATCATCTTGATTTTTAATTTTATTTTTCTCTTCATTCTGGTCTACCTTCTCAAACAGATTCTCCACATATTTTATTTTCCTTCAGCATCATTTCTATAATTTGTTTTCATGCTTGAAAACAATGTGGATTAAAATTCTGGCTTCTGTTTATCTCATCTTGATTTTTTTTACCTATCTAAATCTTTTTCTCATTTTTGCTTTCTTATTATTCTCATTTAATTTTTACCTCATTTTCAGTTTATTTGTTTCTATCTTTCTTGTATTTTGTCATGACCATGAATCCTTACTTTTTATACATGTCATTATTCTGAAACTTCCTTCCTATAGGAGTTTATATTTTTGTCATTAGACTCTTCTGAGTATCTTAGTTCCATTCATTTTATTATTTAGAAGCTTATTATTTAGAAGCTCAATTCATTTTATTATTTAGAAGGTTAACTTTCTCTAACCTTCAGAAAAGGCTGTATTTTCACAGATTTGTAATGTGCTAATAAAAGGAATCCATTTATTCTTTGTTCTTGTTGTTTTACTTCATGTGGGGATCAGATACTCTGCTCTGATATGATACAGAAACAGAAAGATGATGTACATACGCTGTGCTTAAATAAATTTGTCTCACATGATTTTACTTTGTGAAACTAGCATTATTTTTTTCTTTTTAAAAAGTCACAAGCAGATAGCAGTTACATAAATACTAACAATTTGTAGAGTTTGTTACTGCAGTCATGGTTTGTGCCAAGGTGCACTAATCACCTACCATTGCTTTGTTAACATCAGAGAAAAAGCGAATATGCCAAACAAAGCCCTAGTATTGATATAAAAATAATTTCCATACTGTGAACTCTCTGAAGGGTCTTGGGACCCTCAGGTGTCTGAGGGTACATTTTGAGTACTACTGATATTGACCTTAAATTTCATAATCAGTGCATTCATGATGAATATATATAAATAATTTTATGACTACCATTTTTTTCTCTCAAGTGTATTTTTCACAAATTGAAGCCTGAACAAAGTTTTATTAATTTATTTCCATATACCTTATAAATAATGTTTATTTATCCCAGATATCTTCAGTCCAAATATCCAAGTTTGTTAGCTTTTACATCTTTTTAAAGATGTTTTCCTGGCTGTTTAAAGCTGTGGAATGGAAACATTTACCCAGATGTCAGTGTGAGACAGAAGTGATTGACTTGAGAGGGACAACACTGGTTCTGCACTACAGCACGTAGGAACATAGGTTCTGACATGCAAGCAAACCTTGACCAAGTGGAATAGAGTCTCAACTATATTCAGTACTCTTGAAGACGTTTTGATAGAAATACCTCTTCACAGATTTGTTTTTTTTGTTGTTTCAGATGTTGAACAGAAACATGGCTGTACGTCCAGAAGCAATGGAGACATTATGCTCTAGTTCAATAGAAGAGTGTCCACAGGGACAAAGGAAAGGACACACAATCAGAGAAGCAGGCAGTTTGCAGTTTGTATCAGCTGAGATGTTTGTAGCTTAATAAATTTTTAATCTATTGCCTGGGCTTTTTCTCTCACACTTGAAATAATCCAAAACCTCAGTAAATATATTTTAATATGTAAAGTATAATAAGCATAAATGGGCTTTAAAAGGCTTAATGATACTTAAACTAATTATTTAGAAGTGCAAATTTCCACATTTATCCAAGATCATCAAGCCTCCAGGAATGACTGATTGGGCTACCCTATGTGCAATGCCATTTAAATGCAATAACTTGGAAATATTCAGTGAAATATGGTCTTTTCTCCTTGCAATCTATAATTAAAATGCCAATTTTATCTCAGCAATCTATGTAAATTTACATTTAGAATGAACAAATTAAGTTCTTATTATAGCCTGGAGTATTTATTGTTCCTTTTTATGTTTGGACATTTTTAAGGGAAGGAGAAAGAGCATTACACGAGAAAAGCATTTGAAAAATTACCCTTGCGAATTGGTAATGATATAGCAAGTATAGCTTTGTTAGATGACCTGTAGGTAGTTATGCAAAAACCAGCACAATATTAGATGCAAGATGGCTTGTTTAAACATGGGAAAGCCAATAGCATTATGAGTGAATACACCTTTTCAATGGTCATCATTTACACACTATAAAGGCAGCATCTGAGAAAATGTGTTAGTGTAAACTACAGACAGCTAGTCAGAAGATAAAATCAGCATAGGTTTCCAAAGTAACTTTATCTTCCTATTTAAGGATATTTTGCTCATGATAACAGCTGGGAAAACTCATTAAGTTACTGGAAATGAGCCTAGCTTTGCTTTTATTATCAGTTCTATGATAAAGCCTCCTGGACAGCATGAAAGAACTGTTAAAGGGTTTTGCAGCACTCATTTTTTATAGAGTTGCATATTTTTGCAATAACAAATGTAGTTGTAAAACACAAGATGTTTTTCATCCCCAAACTGATTGGGGGAAGGGTCTTGGAAAAGGATTTATGTTTGGTGAAATTTGTATATTTTAGGAAGATGCTTTACATATTTATATTCTCTCTTCTTTTGCTGGTTTCCGACTAGAGTTGTTGCCAAGTCTCTTTGCCCAGTGGTAGGACTGACTGGAGGTGGAGGATGGGAATGGAGTGAGTGGTCCTTAAATCAGAGGTAAACCATTTTCCCCATAATGTAACAGAAAATTCATGGTGAGAGGATGGTTTTGGGAAAGGAAACATTGTTATATGCAAAATGTTTTAAATTATTCTTATTGTAAAAATGAAGAAATTGAACTGAAGGGTATAATAAAATATCTATAAGCATCAATGAAGCTGGATTCAAGTTCGGATCCCTCTGATTCTGAAGTCCACATTTTTGGCATTGCTTCACATGCACCAACTTTCTTTCTCTGTCCACAAATATCCCCAAATCTCCCTGTCACCTTGCTCCCTAACTTCCTCCTTACAAGAATGGAAATTTTTATCCTAGTTATTAATGTTACTAACTGCAGAGTCTTCATGTTACAAGTGAATTATCTTAGGATTCTTTATGGGGATACAATATTCAATAAAAATATAGGAGTTTTACAGTTATTGCCCAAATATGTTTTTTAATAACATATTAAAACTGCCATTTAAAAATATCTATGTAAATTCTCTAAAATAGAGATATCATTAGGGGAACTTATCATAAATTATTCAAGAATTACTAAATTCTCACAATGTTGGAAACCGTATAGAAAATGCAAAAATGAATGTGTAGGGGTTCAAAAAACAATACAAATGTCTCCCTGGCCCAAGAATGATATAATAAGGACTACAATTACAGAAGAGGCTTATTATTATTATTATTATTATTATGAAGAGGAGATGAGACTTCTGTCTCTAGTAAACATGAAGTAGCCTTATTTCTCCCAGATCCTCCCTGTTATAAGTAAAAATTCCTGAACATAACACAATAATCAGACATGGGAAGATTCTGAATGGTGGAAAAGAGAAGATGGCTGCTTAGGGCCCTCAGGACTAGAGGAAAAATACAAAGCTGTGCTCACTGGGTTATCATTTTTCCTTCCATAGATATCTAGCACAGTGCCTCAGAAGACTCCTAATTGGAATTGCCAACAGGTGCAGGAAAAAAAACACAAGGTTTCAAGGAAAGTTCATTCCCCATAGACAAAGGATTTAGAGAGAGTGGTCTAACAGAACAGATAGATTTTTGTCAATATCTACTTGATTCTATCTAAACACCAATGGAAAACTGCCCTCCACCACAACCATGGTTTCAGCAGGACTGAGTGAGAGCTAATTTTCACCCCAGCACCATGACCCGTGGGGCAGGCAGCATCCTGAGTCCTCCCTGCAGTGATATCAGCTGGAAGGATCAGGCTGCTGTTCATCCATTCCCCAATCGGTGGAAGCCAGCAGTGCTCCAACCCGTGAGAGCAGCATCAGTAGAGCTGAACAGAGAGCTGCTCTTCCTTTCCCTGCCCAGTGGAAGCACTTGCTGAAGTCTGTCAGTAGGGTTGACTAGGGAGCTGGTATCCCAACGACGTGTGGCAGAAGCAGTCAGTGGTCTGATTACCCCACCTGTAGGGTCAGCAGAGCCCGGTGGCAGCCTGAGCTTCCATCCCCACCTGGCACAAGGCAAAGCTCATCAACATGAGGTTCACTAACATCCCGAGTGTCCTCGGGGCTCAGTGGGAGCTGCTCTCCATCCCAACCAGCAGCATGAGGAGGGGCTAATCAGCGCTGTCTCCTCTCCTGGCGTCAGCAGGGGGCTCTGAAAAGTCAGCCCCCAGCCCCACCTGGAAATCAAGGGGATGGCAGAGGTCATGGGAGGCGGGGCTGGCTGGCAACACACTCCCGCTTCCCCTCTTCTCTGGTATCAGTGGGGTTCCGGGGGGCTGAACATTTTCCCCCACCCTGTAGCAATAGGAAGTCTGAGTCAGCCCTCCATGTTCCTCTCCCTGCTGTGAATGGGGCCAAGAGGGGAGACTCACATCCACCCCACTCATCTACAGGAAGCGATTTGAGTCAGTGCCCCACTTTTGCTGGGGCAGTTTTGGCAGACCTAGCAGAAAGCTAAACATAGATAAGCACCTGTCCCTCATGCTACACCTGAGCAGGAAACGGCTAAATATGAAGATTATATAGGGTCTGCATTTTATAATAATATGATATCCAAGATGTTCAGAATATAATAAAAAAATACTTTCAGGGAGAGACAGATGGAGGGAAAAAGTAACTATTTCAAAATACTCCAGAGCATTCTGTTTTTAACAAAATCTGCCTTCAAGAGAAACTATTTTACAAGAGCCTAATCTGCTGGGGTTTTATCAGAGCCTAATTTACCTGGAGGAAGGGAGGTACCAACAATAGCTCCTTCTTGTCATCTTGTCCCACTTAAGGTGGGGAAAAAAATTCTGTAACTAATTAGTAACTATAGCAAAGATGTAGGATACAAGGATACAAAAGTCAATCTCTTTCTAATATACCAGAAATGAAAAGGTAGAATTTGAAATCTGAAACACATTATAACTTACATTAGCATCAAAGAATGGAATACTTAGGTATAAATCTGACAAATTATATGCAAGATCTGTATGAGAAAAAGTACAAATTCTGATGAAAGGAATCAAAGAACCAAATAAATAGAGAGATAGCCCATGTTCATAGATAGGAAGAATCAATATTGTCAAGATATAAGTTCTTCCCAACTTCATCTGTAAGATTAAATGAAATCCCAATAAGTTATTTTGTGGAAAATAGCAAATTGTTTATGAAATTTGTACAGAGAGGCAAAAGACCCAGAATAACCAACACATATTGAAGGAGAAGACAAAAGTCAGAGCATTGACACTACCTGCCCTCAAAACTTACTACAAAACTTCAATAATCAAAGAAGAGTGGTATTGGTGAAAGAATAGACAGATGGATTAATTTAACAGAATGGAAAGCCTGGAAATATGTCCTATCCCCATAAATATAGTCTGATGATCTTTGACAAAAAAACAAATGCATTATTATAGAAGAAGATTGTCGTTTCAAGAAACAGTGCTGGAACAATGAGATATCTACATGCAAAAAAAGAAAAAAAATCTAAACACAAACATTAGATCTTTTACAAAAATTTACTCCAAATGGATCATAGATCTAAATATAAACGCTAAATTATAAAACATTTGGAAGATAACATAGGCGAAAACCTAATTGGCCTTGAGTTCAGTGATGACTTTTTAGATATCACACCAAAGGGACGGTCCATTAAGGAAATAATTGAAAAGTTGGACTTCATTCAAATTAAAGCCATAGCCTGTTTTATGCAGCTGTTCAACAAGGATTCAGATTACAGGAGACCAGGAGGGAGCACCAGTATTATTAGCTGATGCATGCTGATGCCAGGCTAAATCATGCTTTCCATTTTTCTTGTAGGATGACGTCTATGAGAAATTTTTAAACCACAACTATTAATTCTAGGAAAATGTCACCTTGTGGCTTGTTGGTGCACACACCTTTGCGAGCTAGTTCAGCAATGGAAGGTTCCTAATCCTTTAACCATCAAGTTTTCCTGAGATTTTCTGTATTTAGAATTAAATTCACAATATTAGCCATTGTATTATTGAAATATCTTGTAAACATTTAGCTAATATTGGGGGCTTTCAGTTGAATAAATAATTTGCATCTCTTACATCAAGAAAAAAACCATTTGCAGTTGTACAATGGATTGATTTATGATCATTTACCAATAATAATGGACATTAATTAAAAAAAAAAACAACTTCTGCTCTGTGTAAAACAATGTCAAGAAAATGAAGAGACAACCCACAGACTAGGAAAAAAAAATTTCAAAAGTATATCTGATACAATTATTTTATTTCTATATAACAGAAAACACTGTTGAAAATAACTTTCTAAAAATGATATCTTTGCCAAAGCACAAACCATGTCAATGATCTAGGAAGAAATCTATCAAACAGGATAGTATTTCTTTACATAATGGTAACAAACATCATTGGGAAATCACAAATGCTTGGTAACTAGTGGACAAAGGCACAATTATGTATTGGATACAATTTATTTTTAAAACAAATTTTTAAAGTCCTTATTGAATTTGATACAATATTGCATCTGTTTTATGTTTTGTTTTTTTGGCCCCGAGGCATGTGGGATCTTAGCTCCTCCACAAGGGATTGAACCCACACCCCCTGCATTGGAAGGCGAAATCTTAACCACTGACCTCCAGGGAAGTCCCATGGATGCAATTTATATTCTCATCATTTTGGAAGGATTGTTCGGCACTATCTATGTAGTTGATATACACACACCCAGTGAGTCAGTAATTCCACTTCTAGGTATGTATCCAATAGAAATGCATGCAGCATATGTGTACCAAAATGCAGGGACATAAATGCTCATAGCGGCATTATAATAGCCCCAAACTGGAAATACCCTAAGGCATTTCCAAAGTTGAGTGGATACATAATGTTTGTAATAATGCTACAAGAATACAGTATATAGCTGTAAAAATAAATGAATCAGAGTTATATATACAAAGACAAAAATAAATTTCACAAACATAACATTGAATAAAAGTCAGACAATGCATACTCAAGTTTCCCACATATATAAAATTAAAAAAAAATAAGATATGATCTAAATTTTATAAATTTAGGATAATGAGTGACTTTGGGGAAGAGGGTGAGTATGTCATTAGGAGGGGACACAGTAGGGGAAGTGGCATTTGTTCTATTTCTTGATTTTGTTGTTGCTTCGCTATATTCATTTTGTGAGATTTCATTTTTGTGAGCTGAACTTTTTAGTTCGTGAACTTTTCAGTATGTGTTGTTATACACCAATAAAGATATTCAAAATAAGTAGAATGCAAACCTTAGTGTTTATTATACTTAGTTAAACTCATAAATACATATAACGAGGTCTTTGTTTAAGCCTGCAGGGTTAAGAAATGAAGATATTTTCTCAAACTGAATAACTTGAAGAAAGAATTGGAAACTTTTAAGATGTTGTCCAGTCTTTTCTGAAGCTGGGAGGATTCCTCAACCACTTGTGTGTTTTGAGGACGTATAAGTGAACAGAGGGAGAAAATTGTTACTTTTTCATAGATTCAGGTCTTTGTACATAGATTCTTATGTACTTAATAATTTAGAAAATAATTGAAGTTTACAAAAATACTTGAAATTATTAGGGCTAAGAAATATCCCCAAGTAATCTTTATTGGCTTTGACCAAAAAAAAAAAAAAAAAAAAAAATTAAGTTATTTTACTAAAAAAAGTTTTTCGTAAGTTTAAAATGAGCAATGGCTTAAAACTATTTCCTCTGTCTTTTTATTTTCTTTTTTAAGTCTGCTGCCTGACTGGTTGTAATTTGGAATATAGTTGTACTTTTTTAAAGATTTGTCATTCATGCTGTAAATCTCAGTATCTCTAGAATAATTTAAGAAAAAAGAGAGAGACACGTCATGCTATTGATTCTTTTACAAGAATTAGCTCTGTCTCATCCTATACCATTCCAGAGGTGCTCAGAAAGCTGTGGTTGTAAAGTCCTGGAGATAAGAAGATCCTCCCTTTCACTTGGTTCTTCCTTTTTATCCTGTTGTCTCTCTGTTAACTACCAATCATACGAACCAAATCCCCTTCTATTGAGAAATTTTGAAATTTAATATTTGGCTGTGGAAAACTATGGGGGACATTAAGAGGACAGAGATAAAGCAGAGGTAGTCTGCACTTTATGTATCTCTGTAATTTTTCAAATATTTTTGAAAAGTTTTTAATAGAAAAATAGAAAGAAGATCCTTGTAGGCAACAACCCATTTAGATAGATAAATAGATAGGTAAATAGACAGGTTACATCTTGTAACCACAAAGACTTGAATTGAAATCTCAATTCTGCCATTTTCTATTTGTCAGTTTTGGACAAGTTACCTAATCTCTCTTCTCTTTCTTTTTCTAGATAGGTAGGTAGATAGATGATCAAGATGTATGTATATATGTATATGTGTATATATAGATATATATATATGTGTATATACATAGTTGGGTTGACTAAATAGTAGATAGAGAAGCCTTTAAATTTTTGATCAGTTAAGTCTAGATTACATCCAGCTGCATGAATCTGAAATTCAGATGAGGTGCCTTAATCATTTAGAGTTTTATTTTTTCCACATATCATTAGTAGTTTCAATGTTGCCAGTCCAGGAATATATGTATGGTTCTGCCCCCAAGTTTTCTACATTTTTCTTCAGCTATATGCTGTAGGTTATTTTTATCTTTATGGTCACACAATAATTTCTCCATCTCTAGGCAAAAAGAAGCAACAGGGGAAAAAAATCAATGGTTGCTTGATACATTATTAGACAGACCCTTTTCATCAAAATAATTAAGGTGCTTCTCAAAGCAACTACTAGGATACGTAATCACCCCTACTCTTATTTTAACTAGGACATTACCTCCCTAAGCTAAATTGTTTAATAAGCAACAATAGAAGAATGCTTATTTTCAAACAACTGGCAGTGTTTAGCACACCTCCACCTTTATGACAAACACAAATGCCCACTACCACCCTTCTTCCCATAAACAGAACAAAGTCACTCTAACCCCAGCAACAACAATGCTCAAGTTTCATCCAGGTGCTGCACATCACCTGAAATACAAGGACTCTGGATGTTAGGAGAAGTTTCTTTTCATTATTCTGGAAGTCACCAAGGCTGTTCATAGTAGTTTATTTTTTCTCCCATTAAACATGTGGTAGGATCTTACTTCCCCACTCAAACTTAGCTATGACCAAAGACATGTGAGTGAATGGAACATCACTTCTGGGTTAAAGCTCTAAGAGGCAGCAGTATGCACTCATTTTCCCTCTGCGCAGCAAGACAGAACTTTCAAGAAGGTGGTTCCTTCCTCAGCCTAGATCTTAAAGGAGATGAGGTGGAGCAGAGTTCCCAGGTGGTTGTTGCTGTGTGTATAACAAAAGAAAGAAACAGTTTTTCTTCTTTTAGGCCACAGAGTCTCAGGAATTGTTTGCTACTCAATTAATTTAGAAGTTGACTCTTAAAGAACTCTGTTTCTATAATAGAAGCCTAAACTGTGAAGCTCTGGATTAGTGCTCAGTTGGGAGGTGAAGAAGAAATCTCTTTTGGAAGCTGGCAAGATGGGGATCCTTTCATACAGTGAGAAACATTTGCTAAAACACTTGCCTGAGATATCTTTGGAGGCAGATAATGTTCTCAATGAACTTGTAACTTTAAAAGAAGACGTTGAACAAACAGAACAGACAAGGTGTGAGTTGATTACTGTAAGTTGTGATTGGAGAGAAGCCATAAGAAATGAGCTCAGAGGAGAGATGGCTAGTTTGTAGGAAAGAATGAAAGCGATTAGAGCAAGTTAAAAATGTGCAGAATTACAGGACTGCATATGCCAATTATATTTTTAACCATTAACCTATGAAAAACAAACCTAAAGAGAGCTTTGAGTGGCAAAGGCTGATAAAATCATGTTTTGCAGGCCAAGATGGAGGAGCTCCATTCCCCCCAGGTCCTCCTTCTTAACGAATAAAAAGCCCTGGATATAATGCAATAAACCATTATGGGAAGACTCTGACATGTGGAAAGAAAGGCAGGTAGGCTCTCTTGGGTCCTGGGGCTTGAGAAATGACACAGTGGTGAGTTCCCTGGGTTTCCCTATTGCTTTCCATGTATCCCAGAAAGGATGCTGCAACAGCTTCCATACTGGAACCACCAAGAGGCACATATGCAAAAACTTCTATGAACGCCTAGCCCACTGGCCAAAGGGCTGAGAAGATGGTGGAGAAGAAGAACAGAAAATTTTTTGGCAATATCTAACTCAAACCAAGCAACAATGGAAAAAAAAAAAAAAACAAAAACTGCCCTTTCACCAGTTTTTGTGTAGTCAAATGAAGAGCTGAGTATTCACCCCAAAGCCCTGCCCCATGGAACAGTTGGCAGGCAGTGTTCTGATTCTCTCACACAGTGGTGTGTGAAAGACCCCTAAAAAGATGAATATGAACTAAAAGATGAAAGGAGAAATAAATCCACAGTTACAGTAAGAGGCTTCAGCACTCCACCCTAAACATTTAAAGGGACTTCTAGACAGAAAACAGGCAAGGATTTAGAACACTTGACAGCACAAGTCAACCAATAGGATATAAACAGACATATAAGACACTCCACCCAACCACAGAGGGCACATGTTTTTTCAAGAGTCCACGGAACATTTACAAAGATAGACCATAAAATAATTCCAAGAGGTCTACCAAAAAATTCCTAGAGCTAATAAGACAATTCGTTAAGTTTACGGGATATAAACTCAACACATGGAAAACAAACACAGTTCTATCTATAAATAACAAACATATGCCAACTGAAATAAAACAACAATACAATTTATAATTGCTTTCAAGAAAATGAAATACATAGGTATAAAACTATCATATCATGTGCATGATCTATATACTAAGAATTATAAAAACCCAGTGAAACAAGTCACAGGAGACATAAATAAATGGAGAGACATATCATTTTTATGGAGTGGAAGACTCAGCATAGCAAAGGTGCCAGTACTCTCCAAATTGCTCTGTAGTTTTAATGCAATTATGGTAAAAAATCTCAGCAAGGTTATTATAGACATACTCTAAAATGTATATGGAAAGGCACATATTTTAAAATAGATAAAACCAATTAGATAAACAAGAATATTTTTACTCTTGGCAGAAATTTCTTGGCAGAAGTCACTCTACTGTAACTTAAAAGTTAATATATAAGAACAATCATCTACAGGAAGTCACTGGAACTCACCAAAAAAGATACCCCACATCCAAAGACAAAGGAGAAGCCACAATGAGATGGTAGAAGGGCCACAATCACAATAAAATCAAATCCCATAACCACTGGGTGGGTGACTCACAAACTGGAGAAAAATTATACCACAGAACTCCATCCACTGGAGTAAAGGTTCTGAGCCTCACATCAGGCTTCCCAACCTGGGGGTCCAGCAATGGGAGGAGGAATTCCCAGAGAATCAACTTTGAAGGCTAGTGGGATTTGATTGCAGGACTTTGACAGGACAGGGAGAAACAGAGACTCCACTCTCGGAGGGTACACACAAAGTAGTGTGCACATCAGGACCCAAAGGGAAGGAGCAGTGACCCCATAGGAGACTGAACCAGACCTACCTACTGGCTTTGAAGGGTCTTTTGAAGAGGCGGGGGGCAGCTGCAGCTCACCACAGGGACAAGGACACTGGCAGCAGAAGTTCTGTGAAGTACTCATTGGTGTGAGCCCTCCTGGAGTCTGCCATTAGCCCCACCAAAGAGACTCTAGGCTCCAGGTCTAGGTCGCCTGAGGCCAAACAACCATGAGGGAGGGACCTCAGCCCCACCACTCAGCACACAAGTGGATTAAAGTTTTACTGAGCTGTGCCCACCAGAGCAACACCCAGCTCTACCCACCACCAGTCCCTCCATCAGGAAGCATGCACAAGCCTCTGAGATAGCCTCATCCACTAGAGGGCAGACAGCAGAAGCAAGAAGAACTAAAATACTGCAGCCCATGGAAAAAAAAAACACATTCACAGAAAGATAGACAAAATGAAAAGGCTGAGGACTATGTACCAGATGAAGAAACAAGATAAAACCCCAGAAAAACAACTAAATGAAGTAGAGATAGGCAATCTTCCAGAAAAAAGAATTCAGAATAATGATAGTGAAGAGGATCGATGACCTCAGAAAAAGAATGGAGGCAAGGATCAAGAAGATGCAAGAAATGTTTAACAAAGACCTAGAAGAATTAAAGAACAAACACCTAGAAGAATTAAAGAACAAAGGGATATGAAAAATAAAATAACTGAAATGAAAAATACACTAGAAAGAATCAATAGCAGAATAACTGAGGCAGAAGAATGGATAAGTGACCTTGAAGACAGAATGGTGGAATTCACTGCCTCGGAGCAGAATAAAGAAAAAGGAATGAAAAAAAATGAAGAGAGCATAAGAGACCTCTGGGATAACATTAAATGCACCAACATTCACATTATAGGGGTCCCAGAAGGAGAAGAGAGAGAGAAAGGATCCAAAAAAATATTTGAAGAGATTATAGTCAAAACTTTCCTAACATGAGAAAGGAAATAGGCACCCAACTCCAGGAAATGCAGAGAGTACCAGGCAGGATAAACCCAAGGAGAAACACGCCAAGACACATAGTAATCAAATTGAAAAAAATTAAAGACAAAGGAAAATTATTAAAAGTAACACATGAAAAACCACAAATAACATACAAGGGAACTCCCATAAGGTTAACAGCTGATTTCTCAACAGAAACTCTACAAGCCAGAAGAGACTGGCATGATATATTTAAGGTGATGAAAGGGAAGAACCAACAACCAAGATTACTCTAACCTGCAAGGATCTCATTCAGATTCGATGGAGAAATCAAAAGCTTTACAGACAACCAAAAGCTAAGAGAATTCAGCACCACCAAACCAGCTCTAAAACAAATGCTAAAGGAACTTCTCTAAGTCAGAAACACAAGAGGAGAAATGGAACTACAAAAGCAAACCCAACACAATTAAGAAAATGGTAATAGGAACACACATATCGATAATTACCTTAAATGTGAATGGATTAAATGCTCTAAAATATAATCAATATAACTAAAAGCTGGTTATTTGAGATGGTAAACAAAATTGATAAACCTTTAGCCAGACTCATCAAGAAAAAGAGAAAGAAGACTAAAATCAAAAAAATTAGAAATGAAAAAGGAGAAGTTACAACGGACACTGCATAAATACAAAACACCATAAGAGACAACTGCAAGCAACTCTATGCCAATGAAATGGACAACCTGGAAGAAATAGACAAATTCTTAGAAAAGTACAACCTTCCTAGACTGAATCAGGAAGAAATGGAAAATATGAACAGACCAATCACAAGTGATGAAATTGAAACTGTGATTAAAAATCTTCCAACAAACCAAAGCCCAGGACCAGATGGCTTCACAGGTGAATTCTATCAAACATTTAGAGAAGAGCTAACCCCCATCCTTCTCAAACTTTTCCAAAATATTGCAGAGAAAGGAACACTCCCAATCTCATTCTACAAGTCCACCATCACCCTGATACCAAAGCCAGAAAAAGGTACTAGAAAAAAAGAAAATTTAGACCAATATCAATGATGAATATAGATGCAAAAATCCTCAATAAAATATTAACAAAGAGAATCCAACAACACATTTAAAAGATCATACACCATGATCAAGTAGGATTTATCCCAGGGATGCAAGGATTCTTCATTATATGCAAATCAGTCAATGTGACATACCATATTAACTAATTGAAGAATAAAATCCCTATGATCATCTGAATAGATGCAGAAAAAGCTTTTAAAAAAGTTCAACACCCATTTATGATAAAAACTCTCCAGAAAGTGGGCATAGAGGGAACCTACCTCCACATAATAAAGGCCATATATGACATACTCACAGCCAAATTCATTCTCAAAGGTGAAAAACTGAAAGCATTTCCTCTAAGATCAGGAACAAGACAAAGATATCCACTCTCACCACTATTTTTTTTAAACATCTTTATTGGAGTATAATTGCTTTACAATGGTGTGTTAGTTTCTGCTGTATAACAAAGTGAATCAGCTATACATATACATACATCACCATATCTCCTCCCTCTTGCATCTCCCCCCCACCCACCCTAACCCACCTTCTAGGTGGAAAGAAAGCACCGAGCTGATTTCCCTGTGATCTGCGGCTGCTTCCCACTAGCTATATATTTTACATTTGGTAGTGTACATATGTCGATGCCACATTCTCACTTCATCCCAGCTTACCCTTTGCCTTCCCCGTGTCCTAAAGTCCATCTCTATGTCTGAACCTATATTCCTATCCTGCCACTAGGTTCTTCAGAACCTTTTTTTTTTTTTTAACTCCATATATATGTGTTAGCATATGGTATTTGTTTTCCTCTTTCTGACTTACTTCACTCTGTATGACAGTCTCTAGGTCCGTCCACCTCACTACAAATAACTCAATTTCATTTCTTTTTATGGCTGAGTAATATCCATTGTATATATGTGCAACATGTTCTCTAGCCATTCATATGTCAATGGACACTTAGATTGCTTCCATGTCTTGGCTATTGTAAATAGAGCTGCAATGAACATTGTGGTACAGGACTCTTTCTGAATTAAGGTTTTCTCAGAGAATATGCCCAGTAGTGGGATTTCTGGGTCGTATGGTAGTTCTATTTTTAGTTTTTTAAAGAACTTCCATACTGGTCTCTATAGTAGCTATATCAATTTACATTCCCGCCAACAGTGTAAGAGGCTTCCCTTTTTCTCCACACCCTCTCCTGCGTTTACGGTTTGTAGATTTTTTCATGATGGCCATTTTGACTGGTGTGAGGTAATAACTCATTGTAGTTTTGATTGGCATTTCTCTAATGATTAGTGATGTTGAGCATCCTTTCATGTGTTTGTTGGCAATCCGTATATCTTCTTTGGAGAAATGTCTATTTAGATCTTCTGCCCATTTTTAGATTGGGTTGTTTGTTTTTTTGATATTGAGCTGCTTGTATATTTTGGAGATTAATTCTTTGTCAGTTGCTTCATTTGCAAATATTTTCTTCCATTCTGAGGGTTGTCTTTTTGTCTTGTTTATGGTTTCCTTTGCTATGCAAAAGATTTGAAGTTTCATTACATCCCTTTGTTTATTTTTGTTTTTATTTCCATTTCTCTAGGAGATGGGTCATAAAGGATCTTGCTGTGATATGTCATGGAGTGTGCTGCATATGTTTCCCTCTAAGAGTTTTATAGTGTCTGGACTTACATTTAGGTCTTTAATCCATTTTAACTTTATTTTTGTGTATGGCGTTTGGGAGTGTTCTAATTTCATTCTTTTACATCCAGCTTTCCAGTTTCCTCAGCACCACTTATTGAAGAGGCTGTCTTTTCTCCATTGTATATTTTTGCCTCCTTTATCAACAATAAGGTGACCATATGGGTGTGGATTTATCTCTGGGCTTTCTATCCTGTTCAACTGATTTATATTTTTCCTTTTGTGCAAGTACCACACTGTCTTGATTACTGTAGCTTTGTAGCATAGTCTGACGTCTGGGAGCCTGATTCCTCCCACTCCATTTTTCTTTCTCAAGATTGCTTTGGGTATTCGGAGTCTTCTGTGTTTCCATATAAATTGTGAAAATTTTTGTTCTAGTTCTGTGAAAAATGCCATTGGTGGTGTGATAGGGATTGCATTGAATCTGTAGATTGCTTTGGGTAGTATAGTCATTTTCACATGTTGATTCTTCCAATCCAAGAACATAGTATATCTCTCCATCTGTTTGTATCATCTTTAATTTCTTTCATCAGTGTCTTATAGTTTTCTGCATACAGGTCTTTTGTTTCCTTAAGTAGATTTATTCCTAGGTCATTTATTCTTTTTGTTGCAACGGTAAATGGGAGGGTTTCCTGAATTTCTTTTCCAGATTTTTCAACATTGGTGTATAGGAATGCAAGAGATTACTGTGCATTAATTTTGCATCCTGCTGCTTTACCAAATTCATTGATTAGCTCTAGTAGTTTGCTGGTAGCATCTTTAGGATTCTCTATGTACAGTATCATGTCATCTGCAAACAGTGACAGTTTTACTTCTTCTTTTCTGATTTGGATTCCTTTTATTTATTTTTCTTCTCTGATTGCAATGGCTAAAACAAACAAGAAACATCTCAAATAAACAACCTAACCTTACACCTAAAGCAATTAGAGAAAGAAGAAAAAAAAAAAAAAAAACCCAAAGTTAGCAGAAGGGAAGAAATCATGAAAATCAGATCAGAAATAAATGAGAAAGAAATGAAGTAAATGATAACAAAGGTCAATAAAACTAAAAGCTCCTTCATTGAGAAGGTAAACAAAATTGATAAACCATGAGCCAGACTCATCAAGAAGAAAAGGGAGGAGACTCAAATCAACAGAATTAGAAATTAAAAAGCAGAAGTAACAACGGACTCTTCAGAAATACAAAGGATCATGAGAGATTGCTATAAACAACTATATGCCAATAAAATGGACAACCTGGAAGAAATGGACAAATTCTTAGAAAAGCACAACCTTCTGAGACTGAATCAGGAAGAAATAGAAAATATAAACAGACCAACCACAAGCACTGAAATTGCAACTGTGATTAAAGTTCTTCCAACAAACAAAAGCCCAGGACCAAATGGCTTCACAGGTGAATTCTATCAAACATTTAGATAAGCGCTAACACCTATCCTTCTCAAACTCTTCCAAAATATAGCAGAGGGAGGAACACTCCCAAACTCATTCTACAAGGCTACCATCATTCTGATGCCAAAACCAGACAGAGATGTCACGAAAAAGAAAACTACAGGCCAATATCACTGATGAACATAGATGTAAGAATCCTCAACAAAATATTAGGAAACAAAGTCCAAGAGCACATTAAAAGGATCACACACCATGATCAAGTGGGGTTTATCCCAAGAATGCAAGGATTCTTCAATATATGCAAATCAATCAATGTGATACACCATATTAACAAATTGAAGGAGAAAAACCATATGATCATCTCAATAGATGCAGAAAAACTTTCGACAATATTCAACACTCATTTATGATAAAAACTCTCCAGAAAGTAGGCATAGAGGTAATTTATCTCAACATAATAAAGGCCATATATGCCAAACCCACAGACAACATCGTTCTCAATGGTGAAAAACTGAAACAATTTCCGTTAAGGTCAGGAACAAGACAAGGTTGCCCACTCTCCCCACTATTATTCAACCTAGTTTTTGAAATTTTAGCCATTCTCACTACTATTATTCACATAGTTTTGGAAAGCTTACCCACAGCAATCAGAGAAGAGAAAGAAATAAAAGGTATTCAATTTGGAAAAGAAGAAGTAAAACTGTCACAGTTTGCAGATGAGATGATAATATATATAGATAATCCTAAAGATGCCACCAAACAATTACTAGAACTAATCAATGAATTTGGTAAAGTTGCAGGATACAAAATTAATGCACAGAAATCTCTTGCATTCATATACACTAACAACAAAAGATCAGAAAGAGAAATTAAGGAAACAATCCATTAACCATTGCAACAAAAAGAATAAAATACCTAGGAATAAACCTACGTAAGTAGATAAAAGACCTGTACTCATAAAACAATGAGACACTGATGAAAGAAATCAAAGATGACACAAACAGATGGAGATATATACCATGTTCTTGGATTGGAAGAAGCAATATTTTGAAAATCACTATACTACCCAAAACAATCTACAGATTCAAAGCAATCCCTATCAAATTTCCAATGGCATTTTTATAGAACTAGAATTAAAAAATCTTAAAATATTTATGGAATCATAAAAGACCCCAAACAGCCAAATCAATCTTGAGGGAAAAAAATGCATCTTGAGGAATCAGGCACCCAGACTTCAGACTATACTACAAAGCTACAGTAATCACGACAATATTGTACTGGCCCAAAAAGAGAAAAAATAGATCAATAGAACTATATAGAAAGCCCAGAGATAAACTCACGATCATATGGTCACCTTATTTTTGATAAAGGAAGCAAGAATATACAATGGACAAAAGACAGCCTCTTCAATAATGGTGCTGAGGAAACTGGACAGCTACATGTAAAAGAATGAAATTAGAACACTCCTTAACACCATACACAAAAATAAACTCAAAGTGGATTAAAGACCTAAATGTAAGGCCAGACACTATCAAACTCTTAGAGGGAAACATAGGCAGAACACTCTATGACATAAATCACAGCAAGATCCTTTTTGACTCACCTCCTAGAGAAATGGAAATAAAAACACAAATAAACAAATGGGACCTAATGAAACTTAAACGCTTTTACACAGCAAAGGAAAACATAAACAAGACAAAAAGACAACCCTCAGAAAGGAGACCATATTTGCAAATGAAGCAACTGACAAAGGATTAATTTCCAATTTTTATGAGCAACTCATGCAGCTCAATATCAAAAAAACAAATAGCCCAATCCATAAATGGGTTGAAGACCTAAACAGACATTTCTCTAAAGAAGGTATACAGATTGCTAACAAACACATGAAATGATGCTCAACATCACTAATCATTAGAGAAATGCAAATCAAAACTACAATGAGGTATCACCTCACACCGGTCGGAATGACCATCTTTAAAAAAATCTACAAACATTAAATGCTGGAGAGGGTGTGGAGGAAAGGGAACCCTCTTGTACTGTTGGTGGGAATGTAAAGTGATATAGCCACTATGGAGAACAGTATGGAGGTTCCTTTAAAAACTAAAAATAGAACTACCATACGACCCAGCAATCCCACTACTGGGCATATTCTCTGAGAAAACCTTAATTCAGAAAGAGTCCTGTACCACAATGTTCATTGCAGCTCTATTTACAATAGCCAGGTAATGGAAGCAACTTAAGTATCCATCCACAGATGAATGGATAAAGGAGATGTGGCACATATATACAATGGAATATTACTCTGCCATAAAAGAAACGAAATTGAGTTATTTGTAGTGAGGTGGACGGACCTAGAGACTGTCATATAGAGTGAAGTAAGTCAGAAAGAGATAAACAAATACCGTATGCTAACACAAATATATGGAATCTAAAAAAAAAAAAAAAAAAAAATGTTTCCGAAGAACCTTGGGACAGGACAGGAATAATGACACTGATGTAGAGAATGGACTTGAGGACACGGGGAGGGGGAAGCATAAGCTGGGATGAAGTGAGAGAGTGGCATGGACATAAATACATTACCAAATGTAAAAAAGATAGCTAGTGGGAAGCAGTTGCATAGCACAGGGAGATCAGCCTGGTGTTTTATGACCACGTAGAGGGTGGGATAGGGAGGATTGGAAGGAGACACAAGAGGGAGGAGATATGGGGATATATGTATATGTATAGCTGATTGACTTTGTTATAAAGCAGAAACTGACACACCGTTGTAAAGCAATTATATTCCAATAAACATGTTAAAAAAAAAGATTCTAGGGAAGATGCATGTTTATCTGGGCATATAAACTGAGGTTTTTATTAAGGAATAAGGTAAGAATCTATACCATGATTGTCATTAGAATCACTAAATTTGGCCAATCAACCCTATAGGTTATCTCATGAATATGTCTATGAAAGCAAAATTAATAAAAATAAAGTCCATTAAAGAAAGCAATAGTGTTCTAACTATCTTTAGTTTTTGGTAATTGCATGACATCAATTAGGTATGGATTTTACTCATGTGAAAACACAGTACTTCCCAATTATTTACTATATTTATAATCAATAAGTATGATATATCTAGATCTTTAATTGCAATTAACTGAGTGAAAGTATGAAGAAAAGTGTTAAGGGATGGTGAAATTTAATAAACATGAATTTTTTAACTTGACAAGTTGGTTAGGTTCTTAAAGGCTACTTTGTAAAGATCCCTCTCCAACAAAGTTCAGAAGTTTGCAATTAAATAAAATGTTAGCAAATATCTGTCCTCTAGGATAAAGATGAGAGAATTTTGGTCATCTGTTCATTTACTTTTTCCAAATGAGCAAGCATAAATGTTTGCCTTCCTCTTACTTGAAAGTAAAAGTAGAATATTAGTTGAAAATGACTTTATAATAAGAGTGGATATAAATGAGCCACTCTCTGGGCACCAGAATGAGTTCCAGAAAGATGGAAACATTTTTGTATTTGTTAAAATAGCTCATAATAGGTATTGAACTTAGTAGTTCCTGCATTTATTTACATATGCAATATTTCATCTACTGATATAACAGCATCTTTTGAGTATGTTCCAAAAAATCACACAAGTCATGAATATCAACATATTTCCCATTCTTGTAGAATTCAGAAAATAGTGATAAGACTGATAATCAAGTAACTATAAAACCATGCTGTGTTAGTTGAGATAAGTGTCAGCATAGGAATTTCTCTAGTTGGCATGAATTTGTTCTTTTCCCTTTATTGGATCTTCCCTCAGACATTGAGGAGCTGGGAGGGAAGGGTCAGCTCAGGAGACATAGAGAATGGAGGAATAAAGTGATTACTTACTAGTTTTCTGGCCCTTTCTCTGGAACAAATGCAAATGTTAAATTTTGAAAGTATAGAATTATTTGTTATTCATTTATTTAGCAAATATCTATGGAACACTTATCTTGAGAGAGGTATTCCACTATTATTAACAAATTCAGTCTCAAAAATCTTATTTATTTATTCCAAGTCATTATTCTTGTCCTTAAAGCATTATATCTTGAAAGTTGATATAAAGAGGCATTGATAGGTATGGATATGCCAACAAAGTCGACAACCTAGAAGAAATGGACAAGTTTCTAGAAACATACAGCCCACCAAAACTGAATCAAAATGGAATAATTTGAACAGATTGATCACTAGAAGTGAAATGGAATGTGTGATTAAAAACAAACAAACGAAAACCTCCTTAGAAATGAAAGTCCAGGAACAGGTGGTTTCACTGGTGAATTCTACCAAACATACAAAGAAGAACTTACACCCATCCTTCTCAAACTCTTCCAAAAGATTGAAAACATAAAATATCTCCCAAAGACCATCACCCTGACACTGAAACCAAAGATATTACCAAAAAAGAAAATTACAGGCCGATATAAGTATGCATAGGGCTTTTTATGTGAACACTAATGCCATTAATCAGACAAAATTAAAATTTGAATTTTTCTGAAATTTTTGGAAAATGCACTGTTAACATGTTAACTTTAATAGTGCCAATGATCTTGATTAGAGATAAAACTAATGTTTGGTGTGCGCCTATTATGTTCAAACTTTCATGCCCAATGCTTTAGATTCAGTCCTCTGATAGTGGGATAGATAGCTGCATTTTAAAGATGAATGAGTTTATCTGATTTGATGCGTAACTTTACTGACACAGGAAATAAGGGGCAGAGTAAGGAATCAGACTCAGGGCTTGCTGCATGTACATTACAGTTTCCATTAAATCACTGACGCTGAAACTTATTCTGAAGGGCAAGTATATGTCTTGTTTTTGTTATTCTTTCACCTACCTCTCTTAACCTCCATGAGGACTCTATGTGGAAAATAGTATTTTAACAACTTTCCAGAAATCACTGCTCAAAAGCATTTACTAAACATTTGTGTTATCATAGAGAGACCTCTCTTTAAACCTAGGTTTGCTGAAACCCTCGTGAAACCTGACCTTTGGCAAACGAATATCAAAGAAAACTGATTCACAGGACCAGAGTGGACAAATCTACAGTCCTGGGTAAACTCCATAACTCTAAGTTCCTGTATGTGTCAAATATATAGGCAAAGTTGGACGATAAGCAAAACAATTTTAAAACAATCTCTCCAATAATAGCATCAGGTCTCTGCAAAAGAGAAAAGATTTATTGATCACTTTTTAGCTGACCAGAATATTTGGTAATAAAAAGATTTTGAAGTGAGGAAAAACATAAGGAAATAAATATAAATTGTAAAATATTCACCCAAAAAATAAATAAAAGAAAGGAAAGAAGCATTATCATGTAATTCTGATAAATCAGACACAATTGTTAAATGACCATGATTCTTTCTGTTCTTCTTATGTTGTGATTAGGTACACAACATTCCTTGAATTTTACCCCTTATTATTTTGAGTTCATTTTCTTATCTCTTCAGCAAGTCACTCTTTGTTGAATGAATATTCTGAGTGTTCTGACATGTACCACTTAGAACTTATTTTGTGCTATCATTAGATGAAGGCTTAAATCTCTTGGCTTAATAACCCAAATAGGCATTGACATGAGCTTTCACTGCAATTATATTTCTCTCAGTTATGAACAATGAAACATCTGTGTACCACCTATTCAGGAAAATGTTGAAAGGTGTGTGGACATATCCTTCCCTCGCTCATCAAGCCATATCTTTCAGGAAGAAAAACAAACAAAAATCCCCATTGAATCTAGAGTCGGTTGTGCCCAGCACTGGTGAATGATGCCCAGTAGAGGTCTTGAGCTACTAGTGAGATTTGCTTCCTCCTCATGCCTTTGGATTTCAATTTTTTTCTGGCAATTGTAATCGAACTGCATTTAGACACAAAGCCATGTAATTAAGAAATAATTTCCTTTCAGTGAGGTCACACAGCACAGTGGGAAGGACCCTGATTTTATAGTCTGTGGAGCCTAATTTGGAAAGTGGCCATTTTCACACATTAGGTATGTGACCTGTGATTTAACCTACCTGTACCTCAGCCAATTCACTCAACTCAACAAATACCTAATGACAGTCTAAAGTGGTCTTACCTGTGATAGATATCAGAGAATCAGAGAAGAGCGTGGAGTAGTCCCTGCCTGAAAGGCTTCAAACATCAGTAGGAGAGGTTAGATTTTTAAACAGAAATGTGCCATGCATTGTAAAAGTTAATACTGCATAATTGTGTATAGAGAGGTTTAGCAGAATTTAGGAATGTGTCTACCCAAAAGAATGAAGAGAATTTTCACAGATTTATGACCACTTGAACTAAATGATGAAAGTGAATATGGGGTGGACTCAGGAAAGAAGGCAGTGTGAGCAGAGAAATTGTATGCTGAGACATCTTTAAGGAGATTGGTTTGGCTGGAGGATCGGGTCCTTTGGGAATAGGGGAGGGGGAGGAAGGAGACAGGGTGTGTGAGAGGGGCAGGAATGGGATGATGGAGGACTTTCCACATCAGACTCAAGAGGGGGTGTGACATGTTGCTCTATAAGCTTTCAGGAGCCAGAGAAGACATGGGTGGGATCATGCATGAAGGCATAGTGTTCTTGAACAGGAAATGGGCACCTTTCCTTGAGAATAGAGAGGAGGTGAAAAGGATAACTGTAGCTGCTAGAACATCTATTATACATGCTTAGGGATAGGAGGTTGAGGGAACTTAGACATATTGGCCCCAATTTCCTCTGTGAAAGAGATGGCATGACCATTATCCAGAGACAGAGACAGAGAGAGACAGGGGGGTGCACATAGGGTTGATTGAGAAAAAGAATTAAAGCTCAGGATGGTATGATCGGGAACAGCAAACTAGTGCTGTTCACTGTCTAAAGGCATCCAGGGCCAGCTGATAAAGGACTGATGATGGTAAAGACCTGTATAGTTTCCTCCAGCAGTGATCAGACACCAAACTTTAGGAAGGAAGGGGCATTTTCAACGCATCCAAAGCTGCCTTGAATAGCTCCAGCGTAGTAGAAGTATTTTCTTCCTGTTAAAGTAGTTATTTCTGTTTGTAGGTCTGAATAATTCTGTGCTTATTCTTGAAGTTCAGTGGACAGCTCATAGTATTAAATATTGAAATGGTTGATCAGGGAATAGATGGATGTACTTTAAATTTTAGATCAAACTATTCTTTTGTTTTAGCAGAAAAATTCTGTAGTATGCTTTAAAAAGCATATTATCTTGTATTCATTGGTTTTGTTATTTCAAAACTTAAACTTAACTTGGATTGGCCTCCATTTAAAATATTCTCTCCTTTTTTTTTCATCTTTTGTTTATTTCTCTTATTCAACAAAATTAACTCAAGTCATGAGAGTCGAGTTTCAGCTTTTGTCTAGTTTGTCTCCTAATGTTTCTAAGTTATTTCTACTCATGGTTTGCTTAGTTCTCAAATTATTTTCTTACCAATATAATTTCCTTTTAAATTTTCTTAAGATGTTTTACCTTTTCATCTTTGTTTTTACCTAATTTATGTCTTTTAAAGTATTTCTAAGTTGAAAAGGACTGAGACTCTTCTTTTACTTGGAACGTATTTTTTAAAGAATGGATCCGTTAATTTTTGTGTGCCTGTTAATCTGCTTTCATTTTTGGCTGTAATATATGTGCATAATTAAGAAGCTGCTTCTTTTAATCTTGTTCAAACTTAATGTTGCAGCTCCTTCTTGACATTTTATATACTTTTATAAGCTCTCTCCTCATTTTGCTGAGTCCTGTTCTACTTCCAACTGCAATTGGACAGTTAGGCACCAATTCTAGGGCCTGATATTTGTCAAGAATGGGTGGAAGGGTGGGTATTTCCCTGCCACTGTCTTTGCCATTTGTTAGAAAAATGGGTTTGGAATCCTCTAGAGATTTAGATAAATGTCCTGCTTCACAGTGACTTCATCTCCTTATGGAACATCCTCTTCCTGCAAAAGGTTGCTTTGGACCTTGAGTCATTTCAATCACTTAATATAAATAAAGCTCAGTCATCTTTCTGAGTGTTTCCAAGGTTTCTTTGTGCTTTGATTTTGGATAAGCTTTCCCTGATCTACACACTTTCCCCTCAGTTTGCTTCTCTTCCCGTAGAAGAAGAATAAAGACATCTTGAGAACTGTCCCAAGAGCAGTAACTGGAGACGTGGGGACAAGCTTTTGCCTGAATCTTTTGCTTGTCTTCTCAGCTAAAAATTTTCATTTTGTACCAGAGCTGCCTTTGGGCTGGAGGTTGAGGATGTTAGGAATAAATGTCATTGCTGGACTTGCCTATGAATTGTGAGTTCTGTTTTGTGTTTGAGATGAAGCAGGAGGGATCTCAAAGGTTGAGGAAACTCTCTTTGAGTAGAATTTTCTGTGTTAGAGCATGGTCTGCATTCCTGGATCCTTTATTTTTTTTTGAGGAGTCTGTTGTCAGTTCAGTTGTGTCCCTCCAAAAAGATATGTTGAAGTCCTAACCCTCCTGTACCTGTGACTATGACCTTATTTGGAAATAGGGTCTTTGCAGATCATCAAGTAATCAAGATAAGATGAGCTCACACTGGATTAGGGTGGCCCAGAGTCCAGTGAGTGATGTTCTCACAATGAGAGAGAGATTTGGAGAACACAGGGATAAGACAACCATGGAAAATGGAGCCCAAAATTGGAGTGATGCTACCATAAACCAAGAAACTCATGGAGCCACCAGAAACTGGGAGAAGCAAGGAAGGATTCTTCCTTAGAAGCCTTCAGAGGGAACATGACCTTGCCAACATTTTGATTTTGGACTTCTAGCCTTCAGAACTGTGAGAAAATGAATTTCTGTTGTTTTTTCCCCCTTGTTGATGATCATTGTTATAGCAGCCTTTGGAAACCAACGTGATCCAGGTGGTTTCTCAGGAGTGGGTCACAACGCTGGTCATGTTGAAAAGCGTGAGCTCAGTAACATCAACACCAATGTTTCAAGTCTGACCCTGTAATTTCCTCACTATGGATGAACTTGAATAACTAATATGACTCCATTAAGGCTGTTTCTATAAAATGGAAATAGACATCCCAGGTCATAAATATTAAGAGAATGAATGTAAAGTGATGAGGACTATCCCTGATTTCCTCAAGAATGCACTACATAAAAGGCTCACAGCTTCAGATGGGATTAACAAGGCCTCACCCCAAAAATATTATGAAAATTAAATGAAATAAATGCAGAGAATACTCCTGTCACATAGTATTTCTTTAGTTTCCCTGAATTTTAGTCTTAAAATTACAATTACAATCTCTAAAATTACAATTACAGGACTTTTCTGCATTTATGAAACAGTTATGTAATGTGTATCTACCATGTGTCAGACACAATACTCTGCACAGGTAAAGCAATAGTAGATTTAACAAACTTAGCCTCTGACCTTATGAAGTTTGCACTCTGTGGGGGTGACAGACAATAGAAATAATACAAACAAAAAAAGCACACATATTTTCATTAAAACTTGTGAAATATACTCCTCACCCTCTCTTTTGTAGAGGGTCTACAAAAGAAAATGGGAGAGTCTATATTGGCAAAAGAGCTTCCTGATAATGCAGCATTTAAACCAGTTTCTGAAAGATGAGAGGGAATGGACCTTGAGAAGGCCATGGATGAATGTTCCACACAAGATAATGGTGTGGATGAAGGCTTTGAACTGAGAGGGAAGATGCTTCCCCAAGCAGGGCACATGGCAAGAACCTAGCAGGTGAGAAGTGGGCTGGATGAGCTTATGGAGTTCATCAAAGGTCAAAGGACACAGGAAATTCTAAGGCTCAACAAAGACTTTGGATTTTATTAAATAATTATGTCCCTTGAACCATTTAAGTAGAAGCATCACGCTCAATTTATGAACCCGTGCTTTTTTCAAGGGTCAGCAGTATTGATGGAAATAATTGCTGTTGCTACATTGTCTAAGTGAAGAGTAGATTTGAGGAAGAAAGGAAAGGAAGTTGAGACTTCAGTAACAGACTATTGTAGCCATTCACCAAGAAATGGTGGTATATTTGGAAAATATGGTGGTAGATGGATTTAAATAAAAACAAATAAGAGATTCTCAAGATGTCAAGATGACTGGCCTCATTGAAGATTTGACTGAGAGAAAGAGAGGCTTGAAGGATTACTTCTCTGTTGGGACTTAGATAGCTGAGTGGTTGGGGCTTTCATTTCCTAAGAATTAGGTGAGAGACGACCGGGATGAGAATGGGTTCAAAATTGAGGGTGGGCTGTGGAGATTTATCTTTGGGGCATGTTATTTTGGGTTGTCTAGGTCATCCAAGAGGACATGCTGGACATAGACAAAACAGGATCAGGACACCAACATCAGATACCAAGTAGGGCAAGAAAATGGCTGAGATGAACCAGGGGGAGAATAGAAAGAGAAAGGAATTGAGGGCGCTGGGTTGAGAATGGTAATGGGTAACGTTTAGCTGTGGGATAAAAAAAACAGAAGAGGAGGGGCTGGAGGAAAACCAAGAGAATGCATCGTCAGAGAATCCAGCAGAGTTGACTGTTATGGAAAAGAGCATAGATGTCAAATCTTTTGAAGCTGCAAGTTTCAGTAGATGAAGAGAGAGGAGTATTTTATGTTGGAGAGGGTGTGAAGAAAAGGGAACCCTCTTGCACTGTTGATGGGAATGTAAACTGGTGCAGCCACTATGGAGAACAGTATGGAAGTTCCTTAAAAAAACTAAAATAGAGCTACCATATGATCCTGCAAACCCACTCCTGGGCATATATCTGGAGAAAACTTTAATTTGAAAAGGTACATGCACCCTATGTTCATAGCAGCACTATTTACAATAGCCAAGATGGAAACAACCTAAATGTCTATCAACAGATGAATGGATAAAGAAGATGTGGTACCTATATACAATGCAATGTTACTCAGCCATAGAAAAGAATGAAATAATGCCATTTGCAGCAACATGGATGCAACTAAAGATTATCATGCTAAGCAAAGTAAGTCAGAAAGAGAAAGACAAATACCATGTGATATCACTTATATGTGGAATCTAAAATATGACAAAAATGAACTTATCTACGAAATAGAAACAGACTCACAGAAATCAAGAACAGACTTGTGGTTGTCAAGGGGGAGGGGTGTGAGGGAGGGAAAGACTAGGAGTTTGGGATTAGCAGATGTAAACTATTATATATAGAATGGATAAACAACAAGGTCTTACTGTATAGCACAGGGAACTATATTTAGTATCCTGTGATAAACCATAATGGAAAAGAATATGAAATAGAATATATATATATATATATATGAATCACTTAGCTGTGCACCAGAAACTAATGCAACATTGTAAATCAACTATACTGCAATAAAAAATAAAGTCAGGGATGAAGGCCCTGGAAGAGGAGAGAGGAGTATTTTAAATCTGGCAACATGGAGGTTGTTGATGATATGGAAAAAGGAGTTTTGGTAAAGTGGGGAAAGAGAAGTTATAGGCACATTCACTCTATACACATCCATCAAACTGGAAACCTGTGAATCTATACTTTCCTGTATGTATATGTAATACTTGAATACATGTCATAAGAATTAAGAATGAAACTGGGGGAGAAAATCTACAGGCTGCTCAGTGTGCTACCTTCAGAATGCTGGGCTGATGTGGACACCACCACTCAGAGCTCTATCCCAAAGCAAAGCTCCAACACACCACTCTAGGCTGACATTTGGTGGGTGATGGGACTCTGAGAGCCAGAAAGGCCCCTTTATGTTTCCAGGAAAGCAGTGAACCCCATCAGGCAAAAGATTTAAAGCTGCAACAGCTCCAGAGTGCTGACATCCATCAATCCCCTCACCCAGAGGGGCCCTGGGAAGCAGCAGGAAGGGGTGCCGATATCCAGGATGGTCTACTTGGGGGATATTCATCCCTGTTCCAGGCTTGAGGTACGAGGGAGGCACACCACAAAGACAGTAACAAATACAAGGTGATGAGGGGTTAGAGGCACAGGGGTGCCCTCACCCAGCTTCAGGGAATCCGGGGACTGAGGTGTCAGGTAGAGGGCTGACTCTTAGTGGAGTACAGCTTGAGTCAACACGGACAAAACTATATTACCTCGAAGCAGCGGTGGACAGCAGGAGAACCCTACCCCAAGTTCTCAGAGATATAAACCTGTGGAAGGCAAACAATATAAAATTTAAAAAGTATATATATATATATATATAAAGGGAAATATATAGAAGAATATAATCAAGTTTCTGTAAAGTCAACAAGATAGTAGGAATTTCCAATAAACAGGTCAGGACTGAAGGGGATTTTGCTCATTACTTTAAAAATAAAACTATATATATATATATATATATATATATATATATATATATATATATATACACACTATATAGTATAATATACATATATAACATACATTTATATATTATAATATCTAATATTATTTATAATATATTGTTATATAATATATTATTATATATACTATATAACAATAGAAATTGCCTGGCAAATTTTGAATTGCCATATCAGTGTCTGGAATTTGAGGGTAGTCAAAAAAAACTGAACCCAGATATCAGAAGACAATAAATGGCTTTTAACCAATAATTAATGCAATAACCTTTGGATGAAGTTTCACCTGCAAAATAAATTCAATGTGGTTTGAATATGAGTTTTGACAGTAAAAAGAACTGAAGTTCAAAGACCATTAATGACAACTAAAATAAATGACAGTGTCTTTAGGAAGGAAGTATTTAATTAAGCGTCACAGAGGCCAACAATATGCCTGATATTAATTAACTTCTTAATTAATTATATGATGAAAGGAATAGGCTTCAAGTAAATGCAATTTCCTGTTGATGGCTAATGAAAGATGGTGACAACATTAGTAAAGATGGAAAATGCAAACTGACCTAAATAAATGAGTTAAAATAGGCACATTTTACAAGGAAATAGTTGCTTTTGTGAAGGACAAAATTAGGAAAAGAATATAACCTAATATATTGGGATTTGAAAAATCAGTGCAATTATTTATGAGATATGTGTATATATCAAGCTAAGAGAAAAGGCATGCAATTGAGTTTGCTATCAGATGACAAAACTGAACTAACTCAGACTAAGTTGAGGGTCCCAGCATAATTTGAATGTCAGGTAACACTTATATATATATTTAGGTATCAACTTAACTATTTAAGGCTGTAAAAACTTAGGTTAGCAAAGTGCTGACTTCTATCAGTTTTTATAAAAAACATGGAGTAGAGAAGGAATTGGAGGTGGTGCTGGCCTCTGGTTCTACAGTGGTACTTGTGTGGAGAAGTCACGGCTCAGTGTTATGCAAACAGGAGCCTGGAGGAGAATATTCCATGGCTCTACCCACAGATGGCCATGTGCCGGTGAACAGAGGAAACCCTGTATCTTTCCTATACTTCTGAGTACAAATTCCATCCAAAGACTTCTCACATTTTCTTTGCCACCAGCCTGGGCAAGGCCACCGTTTTCTTCTTGTCTGGGCGATTGAAAGAGCCGTGTAACTGGTATCCCAGCTCCCACCCTTACCTTGAGCACTATTCTCCTCCCGGGGACCAGAATGGTCTTCTGAAAACCGAAAGAGCATGCCAACCCCCTGTGCAACACTCTCCTACAGACTCACACCTCATGCAGAGCAAAGCCACGGAGGCTGACCTGATCCCACCCTCTTGCTTCTACTCTCCCCCTCATCCTTCTTCTTGTACGTCAGCCAGGAACATTTCCCACCTCAGGGCTCTTTGCACTGCCTCTTATACCTTCCAGAGCATCCTTCTCACAGCCAGCCACACTGAATTCCACATGTGTGGTCTTTGATGAAATGTCATACTCTGAGTCTGGCTGTTCTGATGCTCTATTTACAATTACAGTACTCCTCGGCACTCTTAATTCCAATTCCTTATGTAAATGTCTCCATACAAAAAAGGTCTGCTAGTACTTTTTTATTGAAGTATAGTTGACTTACAATACAATATTATATTAATTTCAAGTGTACAACATAGTGATTCAATATTTTTATAGATTATACTCCATTTAAAGTTATTATAAAATATTGGCTATATTCCCTGTGCTGTACAATAGATCTTTGTAGCTTATTTATTTGTACCTCTTAATCCTCTACTCCTATTTTGCCCCTCCACCCCCTTCCCTCTGGTAACCACTTGTTTGTTCTTAGTAACTATGAATCCATTTATTTTTTGTTATATTCATTTGTTTTACTTTTTAGATTCCACATATATGTGAAGACACACTGTTTTTGTCTTTGTCTGACTTACTTCACTAAGTATAATACCTTCCAGGTCCATCCATGTTGTTGAAAATGACAATATTTCATTCTTTTTTATGGCTGAGTAATATTCCATTACACACACACACACACACACACACACACACACACACAGTTTGCTTCCATATCTTGGCTATTATAAATAATGTTGCTATGAAAATTAGGGTGTATGCATCTTTTCTAATTAGTGTTTTCATTTTCTTTGGATATATATACCCAGGAGTGGAATTTCTGGATCATATGGTAGTTCTATTTTTAATTTTTTGAGGAATCTCTGTACTGTTTTCTACAGTGGCTGTACCAATGTACATTCCCACCAACACTGTACAAGGATTCCCTTTTCTCCACACCCTCACCAACACTGATTTTATTTACTATGTGTCTCTAGCACTTAAAATGACATCTGGCACAAACAGATACTTAATAAGTGCTTTTCAATGAATAAATAAATGCAGAAGAGAGAGGATAATATTGTTGGAATGACGTCATCAAGTAGCAAGAGGAATGGTGATGTTTCACAGTGGGATGCCTAATTTTAGGTAAGAACAAGGGAAAGAAGGAGAGGGTGAAGAATGTGCATATAGTCCATGGTTTCATTACCCAATTTGTTCAGGATGTTGATGTAAAAGTGGTATTTATTTATTCGACCCCTCGAAGACCCCCCCAGTATTTGGCACATGCTCTGGCAACATCAAGAAATAAAATAGAATATAAAGAGTGAAAATAATACATGGGCCTGTTGAGACTTTGCTGTGCTCAGGTCGTTGGGTTTTGACTCAGTGCATAAGTGGGACATTTTACCATGGGTCGTTGTGTGTGGGGGCAAATAGAGGCCTGGGTTCACTGCTTTAGCCTAGGCAGGAGACCGCATGCCCTGAGACACGTGGGTGAATGACCTTGATTGATGGCTACAGCTTTGCTCAAAGACAAGTGATTGTTTTTTAGTTGTAAATACCCTATTCAAGCAAAAGTGTGTAAGGGGTGAGCTTCAGGCCTTGTTGGAAGTTAGAGTTAGAGGTCTCTGCAGAGACATAGGTCAAGAGGGCCTTAGTTAATGTAAGCCCGTGGGTGACTTCCACAAATGCTAGCTTTTCAGGCATCCTGGCAGGCAACACCATGGCAGGACTTGCGTCTCTGTGAGCTGTGGCTATTGGCAACTGAGCAGGATGAGGCCTTGACCACACTGGGTATACAGATGTAGAGACCTCAGAATCCAAGCTACTAAACTTCCCATGCAGAGGCAGCCTTACCCAGGCAGGCTTGTCACAGGTGAAGGTTAAGCTGTAGACAAAGGGTATTTTCTTCTAGCAGCCTCATCCATATTAAGAAGAAGAAGAATTTATCCTGTTTTCAAACTCAAAGGCACCAAGTAAAGTCTTCTGTGCACTTATTACTTCTCAGCCTATGTAAGCAGCTGAAGACCAGCCAACTCAAACTCCATCTGGTGGTTACACCAAAGAGGGAAATATAAGGGGCTAACGTGGGATCCCTGTGACCTGTCCACGGGCCCAAATGACACCCTCTACTTAGACCTCATGGTCCCCAGTTATTTCTGGATTGCTGAATCACATGGGGTGGTGGGGAGAAACAGTCCTTAGTAGGCAGGTTTCCTAGCCCTAGACTATTCCATGGCAATCCCCTAGACAAATTTATAGCAAGAGTCCCATGACACAGCACTCTTGTCCCAAAGGAAGACTTCATGCTTTGTTAATAATCCAGAAAAAAACCTGCCTTGAAGTAGAGGTGACAATTAGCTGGTCTTGAATATATTAGAGAAAGAGGCAACTCAAACAAAACCTGTTGTCACTTTGCATATTTATCAATATTCAAATAAAACATTGAGACCAACGTCTCTGCTGTAGAAAGGAGATGGCAGGTAGGCACGTCTGCCTCCCAGGATAGTAAGTTCTGAGGCCAGCATTAACCACTTGCTGAGTCTTTGCTGCACAGCTTCTCAGATTCCTGCAGCTTTGTATCAAAAAGTACTGTTAGGTAAGGAAGTACCAGGAGGTGTTCTATTGAATCTACCAGATTCAAAACATAATTTAATAGCAATTCAATCTTCCTCTGGTAATTAATATAAATAAACATATCTTTCCACTCAAAGTGGACTGCTGAATTTGTCACCCCAAACCCTGCCTGCTGAGCAAGTTTACCACTGGGTAGGGTTGAAAGTCTGTGGCAGGTGCTGGCCTAGTTGCTGTCTGTGGCACTGGCGACCCAGCTCCAGGCCTGCTCGTCCTCTGCTGACAGCTGCAGGGCCTCCCCAGGAGGCTGCAGGGTGGGCACACATAAGGAGCAAAGCCATGGGAGCAGGTACCCAGAGTCTAAACAACCTCCTCATGCAGCAGGACTTTCTATATGCCTTTAACAACTTTTATATGGTATGTGGCTATGAAATTCCTATTATACACCTTGTTGTTTCAAGTCACATCTAGTTCCTTATGACAGCTTGGGTCCTGAAATGTTTCAGCATTCCACAGTCAGTCTCTACTATGGCCCGAGTAACAAGGTAAAAGCTGCTTTTTAATGAGAGAACGTCTGTCAGCATAGAAAGCCAGAGCCTTACTCCAAAAATCCTTGTTGTCTGAACTTTCTTTCTCCTTCTGGCATTTTTCAGAGACCCCTACACAGTACTTCTGCCTGCCCCAGACACCACTAATCCTCTCAGTGTTGCCGGGTCCTCAGGCCCAAGTGCCAGGGCATTTTCCAGCCCCCTGGGCTTGCTGTGGAGAGCTTTCATGCCTCTGCTCTTTCCCAGTCCAAACTGCCAGGCTTGACACTTACAAGGTAAAATGGGCCACAGCAGCACATCCCAAACCCCACCAAGGGCTGTGTGTCTTTATATTTTGCAGAGGGTACCTGTGCATCTTTATATTTTGCATCTCATTTGATTAGAGTCAATATCCTAACACTCCCCTGCCTACAATATCTCCATAGACTTTACCAATATGGCAGGTTCTGAACGTTCACCGGCCTTATTTCTCACCTCTTATTAAAGTATCTGAGTGCTTATTACTTCCTATTCTCTGGGTCAATGTTATCAAAGTAATGAACCAGCAAGAAATTATATAGGACCTTGTCGAGCTGATCAAGATCCCCCTGGCCCATAGTTTGGCAAGAGCAAGAGAGGGGACACCGACTTGAAACGAGACAATAAAGATGTTCTGCTGCCTATGCCATTGCAAACTGTCTCTGAATTCCCTTCCTGTTAAGAATTTCCAGGACAATAATTGCGTCTAGTGTCAGAAGCTAAGTTGATTTTCTGCAGGAAATGGGGACGTGGTAGAATTAGTCTTCAGTGTAACAATAATTCCTGGAAATTCCCCAGGGATGTAGTCATGTTCTGGGCTCATATGTGGATGTGCAGAGGGTTCATCTGAGGGGCTTCCATT
The DNA here is from genome assembly GCF_028021215.1 of Eschrichtius robustus. NCBI lineage: Eukaryota > Metazoa > Chordata > Mammalia > Artiodactyla > Eschrichtiidae > Eschrichtius > Eschrichtius robustus. Next base: position 4,266,624 of record NC_090831.1, read on the forward strand.
TGACTTTTCTTACCACAACGACCTTTACTCCATGGAACTGAGAAAAAAACTACACTGTGGACCCACGGTCCAACTGGAACCCATTCTTAGACAGAAGAGGTCAAGGCCCTATTCTAACCAGTGAACCATTGTTTCCTTGCAGGTATCTGGAAGTCAGAATAAGTTGATGTGAAGAAGAACTTTAATAGATTGACAATTACTTTTATTTCAAGAGGTATTATTGTCATTTGTTAGGGAACAATTGACCAAAACCACTTGCCCTGGCCAGGCACAATAATGATGTTTGCATAAGTTATATCACAACAGGAGGACCCGATAAGAAACAAGGAACCAACAAGCTACCACACGTCCAGTTGGAGGAATTCAGGAGGGGCCAAAAGGAAGAAGAGGCCAGCCCATAATATGTCCTGCCAACCTCCCAGAGACCTTTGCACTGGAATCCATCTTGGCTGAGAGATGCACGCACCACCAGGAAGGACCCTAAGTCAGACAAAATATGGACACGAGCAAGATGATTGACCAGAGATCACCTGGAAACTAACCCCATCACCATAAAACCTGAGACTGTGAGCCACATGGAAGAGTGGTCCTCCTGGGTTCCTTTACCCGTCTGCTCTCTGCCCGCACACTCTTTCCCAATAAAGTCTTTTGCTTTGTCAGTACATGTGTCTCCTCAGACAATTCAGTTACAAGAGCCTACTCTAAGGCCCTGGAAGGGGTCCCCTTCCAGTAACAATTTTGCTGTTGCCACAGATCTAGGCTTGCCAAATAAAATACAGGATGACCAGTTACATTTCAATTTCAGATAAACACAAAGTTTTTAGTTAAGTATTGAATGAAACATACTTATATTTAAAAGTGTGCTGTTTATCTGGAATTCAAATTTTACTGGACACCCCGTGCTCTTTTCCCTTAAATCTGACAACCCTGCACAAAGCTCTGTTCTTGTGAAAACTCTGATTAACAATGTGGATTATTTTGGTAAATCTTCCCACCTTGTCTCTGATGGTTCAGTGTGGACCCTGGGCCTTCACTGTCCTGGGCTCCTAATATGGCCATCATGATCACGGAATCAAATCCCTTTGCAGGATGCAGAGGAGTTCTTTCTGTCTGAGGCCTCCATGACACACAGTGTGTGACTCTGTGCTGGTATATTAACTTGGGGCTCTTGTGTGTGCTATTGACCTAAAGCAAAGAGACTGACAGTAATTCTTCCAGCAAAAGTAGCTTTATTTGAGATAAGAAAGAACTGCAGTTCAGGGTCTGCAACACCACAAGGAGAGGAGAACTCTTTTAAAGAGGGGAAGAGGGAGGTGGGAGGGCTGTGGTCCATAGAGTCCATTGGAGGAAGTGAGAGTTCCAAGCAGAGAGGCTTCTCATTGGCTGGGTTGTGACCGTCTCTCGTTGGCCGTGCTCTTGCCAGGAAGTAAGAGGAGTCTCTCTTCTTCCTGCTGGGCTCTGCTGTCATCATGGGGCATGAGAGCTTTCCCTTCTGACCCTCGACTCCATTTCAATTAATGTTTCTGTTTATTAATTTGTACAGTGCCTACCTACAATTTCTAGTGAGTTCACACAATATGAGGCCACCCTTAGCAATGGAGACTGGGAGCTGGTATCTAAATGTTCCATCTTTTCCACCCTTGAGTGCAAAACTTCTATATCCCCGTGAGATGAAACCTCAGTTCTCAATGGTGACAATTGTGTCATGCACGTCTGTGTGGCTTTCCCTCATTCCATGCTTCAGTCTCCCCTCTCCCCTTCTCTTGCCTTTGGGCGGGTGTTATTCCCGAAATGAACTGTCTGCACAAAAGCCCTGGTCTCAGGCTCTGCTTTTTGAGTAAAGACAAAACTTTGGTTAAAACACCTTACAATCCGCTCCTGGGCTTGTTTCCCTGCTACATCCACCTGTGACTTCTTCAAAGCCACTTGGAGATGAGGGACTTCTTCTAAGTTGTCATGAGAGCCTTTGGGTTTTCCTCAAGCTGCCTCAGGTGCCTGTTCAGAATTCTCCATTTCTCTTTTTCTCTATGTATGCTGCCTTTTTCTCCTCAGCAACTAAATATCACAGCTATTTGAGCTACTGTCACCTTGACCCCCCACCTGTTCTTCATCTCATGCTACTACAATGATAATTAGAATGAAATATGCTCATCACATGGCATAAATCACCCACTTTGCATCCTCCCACACAGAGATTAGGCCTCATTTTATATGAGGTTTCCTTATATAAGCCTTTCATTATACATGATTATATATATGTGCAATCCAATCTCAGAATTTCATTTCTAGTGTCCATATCCTGGGCTCCAATCTAATATCAATAATTATATTTGTGAGAGGTTTGATAAAAAAAAAACAGACAGCACATGTAAAATACAATAATTCAAGGAGGATTTGCATGTATAGTGAATTCTTGCAAAGGCTGGAATATAGTTGAACACAAGTGATCATGCAACAACTTAGAACTGGTAGTGGCCAAGCTGTCATCGTACCTGAACCCAAAGACATGATGGGATGGATTGGTTAGTGGAACCAGCGGGAAAGACAGTGTTCTCGTTAATTTTATATGTAACTTGTCCAGGCCATGGTGCCCAGTTTTTGTTCCAACACCAATCTAGATGTCATTGCAAAGGTGTCCTTTCGCTGAGGTTAACATTTAAATCAGTAAACTGTGAGTAAAGCAGATGACCCTCCATAATGTGAATAAGCCTCTTCCAATCAGTAAAGTCTTAAGTGAAAAGATGGCCATCCTGTGAGGAGGAAGGGAATCTGTCTCCAGATGGCCTTCAGATATGAGGATGCAACATCAGTGCTTCATTGGGTGTCCAGCTGGCCCAACGCCCTGCAGATCTTAGACTCACCAGCCTCTACATCATGTGAGCCAGTTCCTTAAAATCTTTCTCTGTCTTCTCTCATTCATAGATATAAAGGATACAGATATAGATATAGTACATATAGATATACATACAGTACATTCCTATTGGTTCTGGTCTCTGGAGAACCTGACTGAAGCAATCGTGTTCAATTCATCAGCTCATGAAGAAGAGCAGTGACCTTCAGTGAAGTGACTCAACATGCCTGAGCTGACCGTTCAGGGAGGAAGTCCAGGGAATAAATACCCACACCTATCTCTATTCCCTCTTTGAATTCCTCCTAGGGCTCCTCATTGTCTAAACTCAATGAAAAAAAAAAAAAATCTGACTCAATCTTTTCGGCTCAGTCCCCCAGGGTGAACAGTGGGGAGAAAGGGAAGAAGGGACCAGCAGGGGTGCATCTATGACAGCAGCAACATCACTTCTTTTCTATTCTGCACTTGCTTCACCCCTGCGTTTCCTGGAGGAGAGCAGCAACCCTGGAGCAGGACTCCTCTGCCCCTTTGTGCCTGAATATGCTTATGTCACAAAGCTGAAACATCAGCAGAGCTATTGCAATACTAATGGTGTTATTTTGAACTCCCTGGTCAATAAGCCTGGCTTATTTCTCAGTGTATTCGCAACTTGGGTAGAAAAATGGTTCCTATTTAATAATAATAATAATAATAATAATAATAATAATAATAATAATAGCAAGATATTGGTCATTCCATTATGCTATCAAAAAGTTATTTATTTAATTGTTCAACAACTCTACATGTTTGCATTCTTCCCATTTGACTGATGATAACTTGAGGTGCAGTGATGATTTCCCTTGAATATTGATTAGAATCCATTACTTTCTAATTCTAAAGCCACGCTTTTTCCTTGATACAGCACTCCCTCAATTTAGAACACAAAAGCAAATGTTACAGCAAGGAAATAAAATAAAGAGTATTTAGAAATTACATCATTTATTGAGATTTCTAATTTGAATCAAGTACATTCTACTATGTTCCTTTAAATAAAAACTTCCAACAAATGTGACCTATATTTTGCATAGAGATTATAGTAATAACACTCTGATGAGCTGAGAGTTTAAGACAGAATTGGGTCTATGTTGATGCTCTGTCCACATTAAATTTAAATTCCAGTGAAAGACTCTTGATCCATTTATTATCTTCACATACAATTTTTTAGAAGGAAAACACTGATTGACATTCCAGGGAAGCATGAAAACCGAAGTGATGTGCTGAACTCAGTGCAAAATGACAAAACAGGAAAATGATTTTACTTGGGGGCCTGATATTTTTTGCATAAATTACTCTCCATCTCACACTTCCTTCATTTGGGGTCAATAAAGCATGCTGATTTTCCTGAAGTAAAGTAATTGCACAGGACCAAGACACATCCTGGATTTCTGATTATTTCTTTAAACTGGTTTCGCTGTTCATCTGAATGCTTTGGCCAAGTCCCCAAGAGGTGAGTGGCAGTGACCAGATGGCAACACCATGAGATAATCAAGGGACACAAGTCTTGGGAAGGAGTCCAAGGGAATGAGGTCAGAAACAGGACAGATTCCAAACTACAGGGTACTGGGGTGCCATTATCCCAAATTATATTTAGGTCCCTGCTTCAGAGAAGATCTCTGAATGTTGAGGTCTTTCATAAAAACACCCAATCTCTTTATTTGCCCTTATAGCTTCTATGAAATAAGGCAGAACCAGGCATATATGTCGGCTTCCTTGGAGAGATGGGTGTGAGACCACGATGGGGAACAAGATGGTGTCTGAGCTCCTAAATCTCTCTCCTCAGTGCCCATATGGAGTCCTGAGTTTGCTGTTTCAAATTCCTAAAATATGGGACCCTTCGAATGAAAAGAATCATGAGGAAGGTGAATGCAGGGGCTCTTTCCAAGACATTCTCACCCCTCTCCCCTCCTCCAGAACAAAATAAAAGGGATCATGTGTCCTGATATGATGAACAGGGAGAGCTCTTTAATTTTTAATATGTAATTTAATGCCTTGTTAGGATCCAAAAATATAATTTAGCTGATGAGACCTAGAATTCAAACTGCCTTACATAAACAAATCATAAATCACAGAATAACAGGACAGGAAAATTGATTAATCAATCTGTTGTTGAAAACAGCAAACAAGCTCCCTCAAAAAGAGTCCCTAAAGTTCCAATGAAACAAAAAGTGTGATTCGTGAATTATGTTCACTCACTCAGTTTGAAGAAAGGAAAGGACTGACTGCCTTCTAGACAAATGAAGAAGCTTGAGAAGACAGTAGAAGCAAAATGCAAAGACCCTTCAAAGTATGGATTTCATGATTTTCTGGTCAATCTAAATGCTGGCCATGACCAGAGAAACCTTTCTCAGTGAAGTGGGGAGAAAGTCTAAGATCACTAATGCCACTGCTTACACCTTTGGCTTCCAAGGTGAGTATAACTGAAAAGTATGTACCAGGCATGACCCCATCTTTCTTGCCAGTGAGGGACTCATTGTGCATTTTGATGTCCATGGTTTGATGTTGTTGTCATTATTACTTGATCTTATTTCTTATTTCTCAAATGCCACATGAGTTGTTCAAAATATCTTGTTATAAGTCTTCTTTGATTTTAATTACAACGTTGAGAAAAGAGTAGAGGCCACCCTTTAAAACTGCATTAAATTTTCTAGAAGCAGATTCTGTGGGAATACGCCATTGCCATTTGGCCAGTTATATTCAGGCCTTTGAAGTTTAGGGTTTTATAACTCAAGATGGTTATCTATTTTTCTGGACCCAATTGCTTGCAGCTGTTTTCTAGAATACTGGCATTCAAGGATGAACAAGGCAAGTCAGAACATTAGTGATATTGATAAAAATACCTCGATAAAGTGATCTATCTTTTAAAAAAGTCCTGCTGCATTAACAATATCATAAGTTAAGTGGCCACACGGCTAGCATTGCTATTGCTAGGAATCTACAGTGGCAGTTGACTAACAGCCTCACACCAAGCCCCTTGTTTAATGATGGAGGATGGATTCCCAGGATGCATCCCATGAATCCTGTCTATGTCAGTTGTCACATGCTGTTAAAATAATGCTGCATTTAATCAACTGAAACTGACACCAGCAAGTAAAGAGAGTTGCAATCTCCCAATCATAAGATGGAGCAGAGCAGAAAGAGAGGTTTCTCAGCGACGTGCCAGGATTCATGGCATCAAAGAACAATTGTGAAGAACGAAAAACATAGGGTGCTGAGAGATGGGGGAAGCTGGGGACATGCAGCAGGGGCGATGCTTACATTATAAACAGCATCTACTGGGGCCTTGCTTGCAGCCTCGCCTTTCATCTGGGGAAGCCGAGTCGCAAACTAGGTGGTGAGTTACAGTGGTGTTCATTCCTTTGCACGTGTCCCTCCTGGAGGAGGGTCTCTGCACTTTTCATTATGCAGCCTGGACTTGTTTCTTCTCATTATATTGTTTCTGTGAGATTTACTGCCATTTTGCTTGTCAGTCCTGCATCCTGTTATTAAAGTGCAGAAGAAATGAGAATGATTTCCTTCCATACCCTTAACTCAAGGTCTTGGTGCATTTGTTTAGGCTACAGTATGTAATCAGCTAAATATTCTCTCCTGAAATGGAGAAACAACCTGAATTTTAACCCATTTGTCAAGTGTCATGGATTTTTAAAAGGCTATATTTAGTGTGCAAGCCTGCTGACCTTCTCACCAGAATATGACAGTGGAGAGAAGAAAATGTGATATAGAAAACCCTGAGGGAGTGCCAGAAAGTGTCCAGAAGTTTCCTAAATGTGGAGGGAAACAATTTAGGGTTTGCAGTCATTTTAATGTCATTACAGGGCATCACAGCTGTTGAGATCCATTTAAGATGAGCATCTGATAGGGGTGAAATGTCACACTGCTGTGTTTCTCCCCCTTGCCTGACAGAGAGCATCACCTTCAAGAGAACACTCGTCCTACAGATAGCAGATGGGATTCGGGTAACTGAGACCTCCTGAAGTGACGTCAAGGGCAGCTATCAGCCAAAGCACATTCCTATTGATAGTACCCGGCTCCTGCTTCACCATTTCTTGCCCAGAAAAGTACAGTTGCCTTGTTTCTTTTTATGTTTTGCCTTCAAACAAAAGTTCCTAGATTTCCCTCCTTCTGTTGTAATGACTTGCAGTTCCTCATCACCTTGAGGAGAAGAGTAAACATGTTTCCCGGCTCAATATTTTAGAGGTTACTATTAATTTAACACACTATTTTTATTTAACTCTTGAAATTACCTTGAAAGATAATAGGTAAGTTATTACTCTTTCCCATATGAAAAACCTATGTTCAGGGATATATAGTTTTTTACTTGACTCTGGACATACAGTTGATAAATAATATGTGCTTTTTAAATTGTGTGTGTTTTAGAAAATTCTAGGTGAGACACTAAAATGAATATATACATATAAGCTAATTGAGTGCATATATGTGTATATATACATACACACATATATATATATATATACACACTAATTGAGATGGTTTAGATTTGTGGGTGTGGAAGTAAGTCATCTCTGACAAAACTGGGTGTTTGTCAATTTACAGTAATGTTTTGGGAAGTCAATTTCCATTGTTTTTATTTATTTCTTTTTTAAGGATGCATGAAATACACAGCCTCCTTTAAAAGTGCTTCTAAATTTTCTGAAAGCCAGGTATGTCCCAAATAACTGGAAGAGTATTTCTTGAACCTGAACCCAGGCAATGATAAAGGGTGAGATCTTATCAATGAATTTAATTGTCTCCTGTTCTTCAAGACTTTTTTTAATGTCCATGTTCAGATCCCATCATAAATATCTTTTCTGGAATCTCTCATAAGTATGAAAGAGAGCACGCTTCACCCAAGGATGCAATTCAGAAGGAAGATACCTGACAGGTCCTCGGAGCCCCCTTTCAGCTCATTAACTCTTAAACTATCTGGAAAATGTTGTGTCCACCCCTCAGTCAGTGGGTACAGAATTGGTGGAAGGCTGAACCCCTTTGGTTGGCCAATACAGACAAGAAGGAAGTAGGAGGGGCTTCTCAGATTTCCGCCAGGAATCTCCCTCATGGGAAAGGTGGTCTAAGCCCCACACAAATGAAAGTCATTCTGTATTTTCATTCAGTTCAGCCCAATGGGTTTTCAGAAGCATGGGGTGTCTCAGGCCTTGGGATCCAGTGATGCCAGCTGCATGCCCCTTTCCTATCTTACCCCCAATGAGCTCTCCCCTGGGTCACGCCAGTGAGAGAAGTCTCAGCCTGCATGTCCACCAGGGATTCTTTCCTAGTTTGATCCCCATAACCTAAGCTAATAGTCACCTGTAGTAGTTGTTAAAACACTTCTCTGCTAGTTATTTCATGGTTAATGACAACCGCTGAATGTACTAGGAGGTGCCCATGCCCCTGCCTGCCCCTGTAGTCCTGGCTGATTCAGTCCTGGTGAGCCCCAGCTGGGCACCACAGAGTTGTTGCCTGGGCAACCACTAGCCTGCTGGTCAACTCTCTGGTCAGCTGGCCAGCCTGACACAGTTCCTGTTAGCTGGCCCTGTCCCCATGTGTTCCCAAGTGCTAACACAGAGCTAACCTAGAAATGCTCACAGGGTAAGACCCCATCCTTTGCCCCAGCATCCCAGGGGCAAATGGTCACCTGCTGCTAGATGGTCCTTCCCAAATTCCCCCTGGCACAGTTGAGATTTCTTCCCTGCCTTCCACACTGTGAGAGACCACCTAAATGAGCCATACATTATGTCCAGGCTTTTAAAACAAAAGCACAGGTAATACTAGCAGAGATGGGAAAAGTCTTTCTCCTTTCTCCTGCAAACTATTGATTCTGAAGGAGTGATTTTGCATGGAATGGGCCTCCCAGACTTGAATATCTGATGCAGAAAGAGTGATGGGAAATAATGCACTGTTCTCTGCAGGTCGGCACTGCCTGCCTGTGGAGAGGCTTACAGCTATTTGCCTAATGTGATATTCATCAGCAGTAGAGATTTGTGAATAATTTTTATTTGTGGAGATCACATATATCTCATGATCACTGTTAAGTTGATGCTTACATTTAAGAAATGCCTAAAATATATCAAGCTGATTCTATGCAAATAGGATACATCAATCAAGCAAAACAAATGAAACAACTGCTTTTATGTAGCACATACCCTTGTGTGAGACAGAGAAAACAAGCAGATAAATAAGTCATATATATATATATATATATAGTTAATTGTATGGTATAAAGGGCTACCTAGAAAAATAAACCTGATACAAAATGAAGAAGGTGGGGAGGTAAAGTTTCACTAATAAAGCTCATTTATGGAAAGGCCTGGAGGAGGTGAGGGAAGTGTTACTGCCAAGGGGGACATGAGAGTGAGTTCAGGGTTCTGAGATGAGAGCATGACTAGTGTTTGGAAGGAGAAGCAAGGAGGTTATCTTGGCCAAACTTGAGCTTAGTGAGGCACTGGGCAGGGAGGCTAGACCATGAGGTCTTACAGCTTTTGTAGGGCTTTGGTAATTACCCTGAGTATGATAGGAAGCCATTGAGGAGTTGTGGTCTGCAAACGGATGTGATACAACTATTTTAAAAGGGTTACACTTAGTGCCATTTGAAAATAGACAGTAAAATTACATGGGTAAAATCAGAGACCATTTAGCGGTTGACCCCAACAATCCGGTACAGGATGATGGTGACTTACGCCAGATGGCAGCAATGGCGGTGATAACTGGTCAGTTTCTGGATATATTTTGAAGGTAGAACAGAAGGTATTTTATTAGTGGGAATAAATGGAGTATGTGAGAGACATAGGGAATTAAAGACGGCTCCTATGGGCAAGACTCCATGATTGGAATATGGCATTGCTATCAAGTGAGATAGGAACCATGGAAGGAGAAGGGATTTGGGAGTAGGCTGGGGGTAGGGGGAAGAGCAGGAGTTTAGCTTGGGACATGTTGAGTTCGAGGTACTTGTTACCATCTGAATGGAAGTATCAAGGAAGCAGGTGGGTAAACAAGACCAGAGTTCAAGGGCAAGATCAGCGCTTCAGACAGGCACACGGGATCATCAGCACATAATTAGATGCATACAAAGCCTAAGCATGTAGTCCAGGGATCAAACTCTTGGGTATTCCAACTCCTGGGAGACCCTGGGAGATGTGCAGATGCAAATAATAAATGGAAAAGTAACATGTCATCAGCTAGGAAGAAACCCAGCAGAGTGGAGAGTCTTAGAAGAAAAGTAGGAGGGATATTTCCACAAGGATGGAGTGAACCACTGGGATAACCGTATTGACACTCAGTGGAGGGATATGAGGACCAGTCACTGGGCCCTCGGTTTGACAATGTGGAGGTCACTGGGTATCTTGCCAAGAGCACCCTTTAGTTTGATTATCTAATGGATAATACTAAAAACAAACCAGAAAAACAAACTACATCAAACAAAAACAAAAAACAAAAAGTCTACAAATAATGAATATAATCGAGTATATACGACAGTTGAAGGTATTACAGCTTTATATTTCATAACAAAGGAGGTAGCTAACAGAAGCTGCATCCAGGAAGGATTTCCAATTGTCCAAGTTGGTGCTCTCATCTGTTGTGTGTGGTTCCTGGCTTCTTTCTTTATGGTACTTTCACTCAGCTTTCCTAATCTCACCAAAGGCCAGTTCTGACTCCATTTAAAGATGGTAGTTTGTAGGGTGCACTCAGTGATCAAGGAGTTGCTAATGTTTTCCCACTGTCACGTCACTATTGTATAAAAATGTATTCATTGAGACAGCTCTAGAAAAACATTGTTTTCTCTATTTAACCGAAGTATCTTGTCATGTCTTTGAACAGAAGTGAATCAAAATTACCTTTATTTTTTTACAGCTTTCTCTCGGAGCCCATCATTAAGGAGACATAGTGTATAGTGTGGTGGACAACATGCCTCCCAGTCATTCTTACCTCCAGGTATTCATACTTGTGTGTCCCTCTCCTGCAGGGAATAGAGTTGACCTGAGAAAGCCATAGGATATAGCAAAACATGACAATGCTTGATACCAAGATGTATTAGTTGCCCATTGTGTCATAACAAATCTCCCTAAAATACACATTTATTATCTCCTAGTTTCTGTGGGTCTGGACTCAGGAGTGGTTATCCAGGACCTATGGCTCTGGCTCTCTCATAAGGCTGAATCACCTTAAGGCTTGACTAAGGGTGGGTTTATTTCCAAGCCCACCCCAGTGTTTCTTGACAGTATTCAGCTCTTCATCAGCTGTTTGACTAAGGGCCTCAGTCTCTCCCTCTCTGTTGGCCAGAGGCTGCCCTTAGTTCCTAGTCCTGTCATCCACTCCATAGTGAGGCTCCCAGCACGGCAGCCTGCTCTATCCAAACAGGTAAGTGGGAAGGAGAAGGAGACGGAGAAAGAAGATGAAAGAAAGATAGATAGATAGATAGATAGATGATAGATAGATAGATAGATAGATAGATAGATAGATAGATAGATAGGCAAAGGATGTGCTTGAGCAAGACAAAAGTCAGGGTATTTTATAACCTAACCTCAGAAGTGACATCACAACACTCTTGCCATATCCTATTCACTAAAGCAAGTTGCAAGGTCCAACCCACGCATAGGAGAATGGACTGCAGTTGGTATAAATACTAGCAGTGGGGATCACAGGAGCCATTGTGGAAGCTGGGTACCACCCGATTAGGTCATAGAGAACATTGCAGCTTCCAGCTTATTCCCTAGGAGAGCATCACGTAGCTCCATGGGGATGTCCATGTGGCAAGGGGCAAATTCCTGCATGAACTTGCCAGGCATAGAAATGCAGTACCTTAGAGGTAGACCCTTCAGGCTCAGTCAAACCTTCAGATGACTACTGGTCCAGCCAACATCTACACTGAAACCTTCCGAGAGACACTGAGTCAGAAGCACCCAGTTAAACTGCTTCCCACAGAATCGGAGTGAGTAACTTGGAGGTCATTTGCTGTGTGGTGACTGATAACTAACACATGAAAACATTTGTAATTATTCCTCAAGGGGCCTCTCCATAGACCTTTCTGAGAGTGTCTGGATCAGAAATGCTTCCATAAATAATCCACCAACCAGATCTTTAAATATCATTGAGGGCCCTTCATGATCCATGTGAAAAATTATGGAAAGAGCTGATTTAAGTTGTCATCATTATAAGCAACTGAGATTTGAGAACTGATTTTTTCAACTTGAACTTTTTAACAATAAATGCTATGCAATTTAGAATCTTGTGAAAAATCAAACATTTTCTAGAAAATATCTAGCACTTTTTGCTAAAGTTGCACCATTTAGGTTTTGAAGTTGATTGACTGAAATCTGACAGCATGTCAGAAATTTTGCTCAGTTTTAAGTTGGGGTATTGTGGAAAAAAGCAGAACTTTAGTTCTCTGCAGCAGTGTGCTGGTTTTTAGGGACTGGAAAAACCCTGGATCATTCCTTTGCTAAGGAGCTTATTTAATTAGCAGGTCACCAGAACTGGATAGGAATGAATCTCAACATTACAATTCAAAGGTGTCTCCAACTGCTTATCCTTTAAGAAATGATTTTCATTTTCATGCATGTTAGTGACCCCCTGGAGAGAGTGACAAAGGTGATCTGGGGTCTGGAACCTTCCTGAGGACCCCTTGCTCACTCCCAGTGCCCTGAGGTTCAATACAATACACCTTGGAACCTCTGCTTGCCCACTGCCTTTCCCCTAAACATAGACATACAATTCCCACCCACCAATCCATGAGACACACACACATGCTCACACGTGCACACATGAACACACAAACATACAAAGAGAACGAAGTCCTGTGTGGTCCTTTCAGCCTGCTTTGGTGATTTTGATTTACACACCATATTATAGCCTTTGCTCATTCCATTTAGAGAACATACATATATCTTAACCTCACGGTACCAACAGTCAGCTCTTCTTTCTTGAATGTCCCATTTATTTTATCATCTAACATCAAAGCTCTCCCTAAGGCATATACACACATTTTGGTGATTTCATCAGAAGAAAATAAAAGTTAGTAATATTGACCCTCAGATTTGAATCCCCCTTATTCCCTAATCTGGGGGAATAACTTTCTCACCTTTATTCACCTCAAGTTCGAGTTCTGCACTAAATTCCTAGTTGGACCCTCCATAGCCATAACATTTCTGAATATCTTCAGGGAAGTCAAGTGGTATAAAAATACTTCAGTAGCTGGCTCTCCAGTCTCTGATTTAACTTGTACTTAAATTTAGCTTCTTAAGTGTCTTCTTAAGGAAAAGTAGTTCAGCAGGAGCCAAGTAAAATTGAAGTGCCTATCCTCATTGGAATGTAAGATCATCTAGTCTCCATTTCTTTCCCTAAAACCTTCTTTTCCTTTCTCATGGGTCTTAATTCTTTTTTAATCTGGACCCCCAAGGAAATCAGAGCAGACTTGGCCAGATGCCATATTCTCTTCTATGATAGATTTTGCTTTGATTTTCATCACCATATTATAAATGAGAAAAGAAAGCATTTTTTGAACATGAAATCTATGCCTAGCTTATGCAACACATCAGGTTGAATAACAGGCTCTATCCTTAGGGTCATTACAATCTGTTGGGAAGGTAAAAAATATCATCATTGCTAACATTTGTTAGCTGGACACTGTTTTAAGTGCTTTGCTTATAATAACTTACTTAATCATTACAAAAATCTTAGGAAGCAGACAGTATTATTATCCTCTTCTACAGATGTGGAGACTGAGGCATAAGAGGTTAAGTACCTTATCCAAGGTAACTAGGCTAGCAGGGGGCAGAACTGGGACAAGAATCCATGGGGTCTGGCTGCAGAAACGTGACCCTTAGCCATTATACTAAACTGCTTCTCCAAGAGCATTGAGGACTGTGCAATGTCTCCACTGATCCTGACAACAAGATTTTAGGGAAAGGCACGCCAGTGTTCACTTGCCAGTGCACAGCTGGGGAGGGATCAGGATTAACACTCTCCACTAAAGCTTTCTTTCCTAAACCTTGCCAGTAGCCAGTGGAGAGCAGGTCCTTGCTGTTATCTGAAATTTTCCCCTCTGCATGGCTTTGCTGAGGCCCTTCACAGGCAGCTCCCTCCCCCCAACCTGTGGCCTCACCTATGGTTGCAGCAGACATACTTGCTCCACCTTCATGCATCTCCTCTACCCCACTCACAGGTGACCACTCTCTCTTTTTCCCTTGCAGCAAATCTTTCTAACATTATTCACATCAATTTGCCTTGAACCAATAGGTATTTTGACATAAGACAGGGCTGTATAGAAGACATTAAAATCAGGGTGGCTATGTTTAAGTTTAATCATCTATTTAATAGAACACTTTCCTAGGGTCATGGGAACTGTCAGTGACATTAAAAACTGTTTAACTGTTTAAGGGCCATTAATCTGGAAGGATATGCACACTGGATTTCAGGGACAGACTAAATTAAGTTAGAGTTGCATTGTAAAGGATATGTAAGAGAATAAAATTAAGGCAAAACTGAAGAAGCATGTACTAATACCTACAAAAGTAAGGAAGAATAGTTGGTCTGTAGGGATTGGCAAAATGAATACAGACAGAAAAAGATCATGTGCAGAATCTTTTAATTTCAAGCAAACATCTGAAAAATATCTATTTTCCCGGGACCTCACAAGCTTAGCTCTGAAGGAAAGCTGATGCATTTATGGACTTCCATAGTTCCATATTGAATCTCACTTTTAGGGTCTTTCTTTGCAGATAGCTTTGTACCAAACTGTTTTACAACCATTTCTCTGGCTAGATTCTTGTTCCATAGGGACAGGTTCCCATGTCTTCTCCACGGCCAGAGAGGTGAGGTGCATGGAAGGAAGGATGTATGTCATCTTCAGACCTCTTTCCAGCTCTTATTTTCCACCTTGAGGGTTGAGTAGCAGACTGAGTATTTGAGAATATGCTTTAACCCCAAATGGGGAAAGAGTGAACAAGAGAAAAATTCAGGACAAGAAGAGGGAGAAGAGATAAAGGAGCAAATTGAAAGGGTCTGTTCCCCAGATAAAATCGCAGCAAGGCTGAGAGACCCTGTTTAGAGACGAACAGCTATTAGTGAGTTTACACAGAGAAGATCTCACACATCTTACAGTATAATTTCCACATTGGCACTTAAAACTAGTACACGGGCAGGCGAGGATAAGCTGTGTCTTGAAGAGTAGGAAAAACCAGAGGCATCAAAGACCAGATAGGAAGTGAGTATGTTACAAAGCATTGTCAGATACTTGTGTTGCCTTCTACATTTGAGGAAGGATTCCAACTCCCATGTGCAATATTCTGGAAATTAGACAAACCCAGTGTAATCTGGAGAGGTTGGAAAGATTCTGCTCTATCCTTAAGAATAGGCTTACAACTACTCTGGAGAAATGCGAATTCAAAATACAAATGCAGTTTAATCTTAGAAAAATAAAATTAGATTTTCCAAACCTAAGTTGTCAACAGAATTTCACAACTACTCTGTGCAGAAACACTCAAAGAAGAAACTAAATAGGACTGTTAGTTCCACAGTCCAAAGTTAACCACTGTTATCATATTCTTTCCAGTTTAACTTCCTCAGGCATATATTTTATATGCTAACAATGAAACCAAACAAAGGAACAAAGTAACAGCACTGATTCTTAGTCGTCTCAGCGGAGCCTAACGTACCCTTATGCAAATATTTGGCTACAGTGCACATTCTAAAAGGTGAGGAAAGAACAAAGAAGGTTGAGTTAATTGGATTTTCTAGCACAGATTTGAGAGTAAAAGAGATATATCAAACAACAACAACAATGAAAGAAGTGTGGTTTCATTAAGGATCTTAACTGATAGGAAATTCCCACCGTCAGGGATTTTTCAAGGAAATTTCAGGGAGTTCATATGTGGTACACAGTTTTAACTGGGTTTAACTTTTTCTTCACTCCATCCTCTCTAATACATAACATAATCTATGAAAGTCTGTTTCTTGTGTGATAACTTGTGTTCATTTAACTTTGGGGAACTCTCTTCCAGAAAAGGGTTGATCAAAGCTCAGAGAGAGAAGAGCTGTACAGGATGAGGCAATGGTGAAAAACACACCCAGTGAGTAGTGTCTGTTGCTGGCCCACTTAGCATCTAATATTCCCTTTTTTTTTGGCAAGGAAACCCCAGTTTGTTCTTTAATGTGTACCCCAAACACAGTCATCTCAGCTAGGTATTGACTCCAGTTGGGCTGAGGAGATTCCCACCAATTCTAGTAATTATTAGGTCAGAGTGGACATTCACTCAATTTTGACCAATTGGAAGTGAGGAGAGGTTTGCTGGAAGCTTCTTAAAGTGTTCTTCTATCACAGTTGCCAGTGAAACGGTGTCAACTTCCCTCTCCTCCTGGACATCAAAAGGGAAAAGTGTCTGTCTCCCCAGTGGCTCCTGGCATACATTTTCCATCAGTGAAGACCAGACTTAGCCTAAATCTACCTGCAGACAGCAGAGGAGGACATGACAAACACCTGCTTCTCTACTGTCATCCTTGAACTGCACACCTGTCCACCTGGAGCTTCCCAACCACTGGACCAGCCCTGCTGCATTAATCTTCCACGTGTACTGGGAATTACATGCCAAGATGGCATTTAGTCTCTTTGCTTCTATGTTCATGAAGGGGCTGCTCAGCACTCTTTTTCCTGGTATCTCTGTTTGACAGGTGTTACTTGTGAAATATTTTGAATGTGGTATTTTTAGAGTTAAGTTGTGGGCATGTTTTATACATTTCCATGGTTGTTGGTATAATTGGGTTTATTCTTTTTGATGTTAATTTAATGAAATTAATTGCCCAGAAAGTTGTCTATTTTATAATTTATTGACAAATACTTCTGCATAAAAATCTATTAACTTTTAATTCTGTCTACATATTTGGTTATATTCTCTTTCTCATTTGATGTTTTCTATATTTGCTTATATTTCTGATTAGATTTATTTAATGTTTACCTACTTTATCTTATTTTTAAAGATTAGCCTCTGGTTTTAATTTTAAATTTTCATGTCCACTGTTCTCTAAAAGAAGTTGTCCTTTTTGTCTCCTTTATTTCTCCTGCTCTCCTTTAGTGTTTCATTTTAGGTTTTTCTAACATCGTCCTTTGAATAATTTACTTCATTTATTTATTATTTTATTTATTCTTAAAAAATATCTAAGATTTTGGATTTTTCACTGGTTTACTTTTGGCACTTCTCATTATCATTACTTTTCAATACTATTTATTTTAACCAAGAAGAGGGTGTATAAGCCCAGAAACATGGGCCCCATTAGCACCTGGATCTTATGGTCTCAGCTACTTTCTATCCCATATTCACACTCTGCTGCAAATTACATTCTCTGACCTCTTCCTTCCCCAGCACTGTTGCATTGTGATGAAACTTGGTCTTGGAATAAATGAAGGAAAATGATTCTATTGGAGAAGATAATCTTGTCAAATAAAATTGGTCTCATTCATGAATTATTTCTGCAGGCTTCAAATGGGTACAGACATTGCTTCTCTGAAGTGCAGAGAGACAGAGGCTGGGGGGAACGGTTGACTTAAAAAATTTTTTTTGCTCTCTGTCTGGTCTGACTATTGTATCTTAGGTACTTAGCCTCACTTTAATTCGTGGAAATTATTTTTGTATTTTTATGGGCTATGTGAAATAACTTCTGCCATAACATTGCAGCATCTTTTTTACAATAGCCAAGGTACGGAAGCAACCTAAATGTCAATTGATTAATGAATGGATAAAGAAGATGTGATATATGTATATATGAGGAATATATGGAATATTATTCAGCTATAAAAAAGAATGAAATCTTGCCATTTGGGATAACATGAATGGACCTAGAGGGTATTATGCTAAGAGAAATAAGTCACAGAGAAAGAAAAATAACATATGATTTCACTTTCGTGTGGAACATAAAAAGCAAAACAAATGAACAAATGTAACAAAACAGAATCAGTCTCATAGATACAGAGAAGAAACAAATGGTGAGGGGAGGAGCGTGGGGAGGATGAGTGAAATAGGTGGGGGAGAGATTAAGAAGTACAAACATTCAGTTACAAAATAAATGAGCCCACGGGGATGAAATGGACAGCATGAGGAATACAGTCGATAATACTGTAATAACTTTGTATGGCTAAAGCTGATAACCAGACTTATAGTAGTTATCATTTAGTCATGCATAGAAATATAATGAATCAGTCTGCTGTAGACTAGGACTAACATAGCAATGTAGGTCAATTATACTTCAATAATAATATTAAAAATAATCATAAAGCAGCCTGATATAAATTACAAGATTGCTTAAGAACTCAGGCACACTTGCTTCCCTCACCTATTAGACGATATTTCAGACTGGAGTATTTTGATTGGGAAGATGCTTGCATTATTGCTTTCCTCTGTTTCTTCCCTTTTACATGAGTTACGATATCTATAATATAAACACAGGACATTTAGGACTTTGATGGTAAACTTGAGATGTTGCAAGTTATACAATGTGCATAAAAACCGTCCCAAATTTAGTGGGTTAAAGCAACAGTAATGCTTTATTTTATGAATGAATCTGCAATTTGGCCAGAACACAATGGCTATAGCTCGTTTCTGCTCCAGGTGGCACCACTGGTGCAGCTTGAAGGCTGGGAGTGACTCAGTGGTTGGGATGGAATCATTTGGAGTTTCACTCACTATCTGGCAGTTGATGCTGGCTGTCAGCTAGGACCCCAGTGGGGTTTTCAGCCAGAGCACTTACATGCGGGCTTTTTGTGTGGTTTCTTACTTTCTTCACAGCATGGTGGCTGGGTTCCAAGAGCAAGTGTCTCAGGAGGGCAATGTTCATTGCAGCACTATTTACAATATCCAGAACATGGAACTACCCTAAGTGGCCATCATCGGATGAATGGATTAAGATGTGGCACATATATACAATGGAATATTACTCAGCCATAAAATGAAACAAAATTGAGTTATTTGTAACGAGGTGGATGGGCCTAGAGTCTGTCATACAGAGTGAAGTAAGTCAGAAAGAGAAAAACAAATACCGTATGCTGACACATATATATGGTATCTAAAAAAATATATACATGGTTCTGATGAACCTAGGTGCAGGACAGGTATAAAGATGTAGAAGTAGACAATGGACTTAAGGACATGGGAGGAGGGAGGAAGGGGAAGCTGGGATGAAGTGAGAGAGTAGCATTGACATATATACTTTAGCAAATGTAAAATAGATAGCTAGTGTGAAGCAGCTGAATCGCACAGGGAGATCAGCTCAGTGCTTTTTGACCACCTAGAGGGGTGGGATAACGAGGGTACAGGGAGATGCAAGAGGAAGGGGATATGGGAATATATGTATACATATAGCTGATTCACTTTGTTATACAGCAGAAACTAACACAACATTGTAAAGCAATTATACTCCAATAAAGATGTTAAAAAAAAAAGTTGTGGTACATGTAAACAATGGAATATTACTCAGCCATAAAAAAGAATGAAATATTGCCATTTGCAGCATCATGGGTGGACCTAGAGATTATCATACTAAGTGAAGTAAGTCAGACAGAGAAAGACAAATATCATATGATATCACTTACATGTGAAATCTAATTAAAAATGTCACAAACAAACTTATTTACAAAATAGAAACAGACTTACAGATATCGAAAACAAACTTATGGTTACCAAAGGGGAAATGTTGAGGGGAGGGATAAATCAGGAGCTTGGGATAAACATAAACACAATACAGTACTATATATAAGATAGATAGCCAACAAGGACCTACTGTATAGCACAGGGAATTCTACTCAGTATTCTTTGATTACCTATGTGAGAAAAGAATCTGAAAAAGAATTAATATATGTATGTGTATATATATTGTATATGAATATATGTATGTGTATATACACATACATATATATAATGAACATATGTCTGTGTATATATACACATACGCATATATACATGTATATATGTATATATATAAACACATATATATGTAAATATATACATGTATATATATAAATACATGTGTGTATATATGTTTATATATACACATACACATATATACATATATATGTATGTGTATATATGTATATATATCTATATATAGTATATATATACATATATAGATATAACTGATCATTTTGTTGTACATCTAAAACTAACACAACATTGTAAATCAACTATCCTCCATTAAAATTTTTAAAATGTGGCCAAAACAATTCTTCCCTCTTTGCTTTGCAGCTTCTGCCATCAGCAGATGGCAGCCAGTGAACCTGAGCTGCAGAGTGATGTTGTATTAATCTGTTCACACCACCTTAAGAAATACTGTAGACTGGGTGACTTAAACAACAGATATTTATTTCTCATAGTTTTGGAAGCTGATGTCCAAGATCATACATATGATATTATATGATATTATATGTAGTATGTGTATATACACACACATACTACATATTTGTTTTTTTCTCATTTGAACTTCACAATATTCTAAAACGGGTAAAATATTCCTGTTTTGCTGGTGAAAGAACACAACAAAAGGTCTACCCAGTGAGGAAGTGAGATCCCACTTTATTCTTTCCCAACAAAGCATACTACATATTATTCTTACATAAATGTAGTTAATTGAATATATGTTATTCAACTCACTGACTATAAACTTGTGAACAGGGTTCATTTATTATTAATGTACATTGTTTTCCTTTTAAATTTCCTGTAATGTATTTGTCATGAAATAAAATGCATGACTGCTCTTCAGCTAGACAGATGTTTCTAAAATTTTAGGTAAGTTTAAAATTTGCAATTCTGTCTAATTTTCTTCATTAGGAAAAGAGTATGTTACTGTTGACAATAAGAAGTAGATTTCAGCACTTTCTATTTGTGTATTCTGCATGAATGAATGCTGAAATAGTGTTATCTTGCTTTAATTTGATTTTTCCTTATAGAAGAGGCACCAGATTATTTACACTATATCTGTGATATTCTCTATCTAGATGGATTTAAACTCTACACAATCCTTGAATACTTACCCTCTTTTTTATAGAGGACATTCAGTTGTCTCCAGTCAAACTCAGTATATATTTAAATGTTAAGTAGATGTTATTTGATTGCTGTATCTGAAGGTTTTTCCTGTCTGTAGCCAAATATAACAAAGTCAAACGTAATTTATTTCTTTTAAGATCAAAGATATTCTCATCTCTAACATTTCAAGAATTTCACTAGCTCTGTCAGCCTATTCCTGCAAAATGTCTTCACAGCAATATGTTGCAGAACAAAACTTGGGTCCCCTTGCTGGCTTGCAATAAAAACAATCTACTGACCCAAGGTTGTGCTGAAGGAAAGTGTAACATTTATTGCAGGTGCCAAGCAAGGAGTCCATGGCAGCTTGTGCTCAAAAACCTGAACTCCCCAATGGCTTTCTGGGGAAGGTTTTTAAAGACAGGCTGAGGGAGGTGGGTTGTGGGGTGTGAGATCAGCTCATGGAAATTCTTCTGATTGTTTGCTGGTGATGTAATCAGGAGTCAGCATCATAAACCTTTTGGTTCTGACCAGTCTGGGGTCTATGCACTTGTGGTCAGCATTCAGTTAACTTTTTCCACCTGGTGGTGGTCTCAGTATCCACACAACAGCTCAAAGGACATGGCTCAGAATATTACCCATAGCCCTTGAAGAGGAACTAAAGGTCCTTGACTTTGTTTAATGGCTAAACAATTATTATTTTGTCTTATTTGACTATTTTCCTTTCTTTCTGCATTTTCTCACTTTTCTGGATAAATTTGGAACTTGGGAAAGGCCTAGAAGGCTAAAGTTTTTCTACAGACAAGAAGCAGGCAGAAGACATGGGGTGGGGGGTTCTGTTATGGGGAGGCCCCATAGAGTCCTGCTTGGTTACAAACACACCGTAATACTTGTCCTTACTTTACATAAGAGCTCCCCGGCACAGCACAGATTTAAGTAGAAAGAAAGATAGAGTCACACCGGTGATGTGGTCCATGTCCATGTGAGAAATGCAAAACTGTTCCCTATGTCAAATGAAATCTCTCCTACTGTTTGCATTTCCTGAAATTCTTTCTTCTACTCTCAATATAGTGATGCTTGGTTTTATAATCATGACCTTTGTGGGTATCCAAAGGGATGAAGTAAAGACAGGCCAGTCTGGTGTACAGGATCAGTGGAGGTCCTTTTGTTTATTCCTCCTGTATCAGCAAACTGGCTGCCAATTTTGCTGTTACAAGCCCAGTCCAACAGAGTGAACCTTCATGCCACCAAATCCCTATCCATATTACCTCATCCTCCTTACCCTACCCTTGAATCTACCTCCGTAATAGTCCATGCTCTATAATGAACAGAAGCACCGTTATCAAGAAAGGCAGCACATATATGTCCACAAACATAAATGTCACTCCCAAGTCAGGGATGTTTGTTCTCAAGGCTCCTGTGTGGTTTTCTTGTGGCCTTGGCTTTCTGTGCTACTTAGTTCCACCCATTACTCACTCAAAAATCAGCTTGTGGAACGGGTCCTCCTGAGGTCCTGATAGCAGGCACATAGTTTAGAGACATGGGTTTTTGAACATGTACTTTCTTTTTTTTAAGTTTTTAAAATATATATATATATGTATATATATATATATATATATTTATATTTATATTTATTTATTTATTTTTGGCTGCGTTGGGTCTTCATTGCTGTGCAGGTTTTCTCTAGTTGCAGCGAGCAGGGGCTACTGTTCATTGTGGTGCACGGGCTTCTCAATGTGGTGGCTTCTCTTGTTGCGGAGCATGGGCTATAGGCGAGCGGGCTTCAGTAGCTGTAGCACACACAGGCTCAGTAGTTGTGGCTTGTGGGCTCTAGAGCACAGGCTCAGTAGTTGTGGTGCACGGGCTTAGTTGCTCCATGACATGTGGGATCTTCCTGGCCCAGGGCTCGAACCAGTGTCCCCTGCATTGGCAAGTGGATTCTTAACCACTGCACCACCAGGGAAGTCCATCTAACACGTACTTTCCTCATCAGCATGTTAGCAATACGAAGACAGCATGGATCATAAAAACTAAATATGCAAAAAAAATTTAAATCTATATCTACTTATATCTTGGCCCACTGCTCCCTATTTCACAGAAAATTATTTCTGAGAGATATTCATTAATGGCATACAGACTCACATACACATACACATGGACACACAAATGAGTACCACAATGTATAAACTCTTGAAAACTGTCTCATATTTCCTTTGCATAGTGCTTTACTTTCTTGAATCCTGTCAAAAAAAAAAAAAACAAAAAAAAACCCTGCAGTGAAGAAACTAGTTTAATTCCCTACAATCTAATTTAGTTTCTAAAACTAACTTGTGCACTGATGGGGGAAAAGATTTTATGTCTGCATATCTATAAAGTTTTTCAGATAAAAGGCAGTGCAGACTGTCACCTGGAACGTTATATTGAATAAAGGCATTATCTATGAGTGAAAAAGAGAAGAATGTGTCTTCCCCTTCAGGGAGGCATCTCAGTGTCCATCCATATTATCTCTCTGGGTATTCAAATGGAGTCCAATTTGGTTTTCAATTCTTTTGAATATTTCCTTTTTTAAGCTTCCTGAAAATCATCAATTGATGTTGATTTCTCAGGGCTTTATAGAGCTGTAGGACTTTTCTGCCAAATGCAAACCCCCCCAAGAAGAGATTACTTCACCTGTTCATGAGTCATCAGTAGACAAGCCCTTTGTCAGAGGCATTCCAAGGTACTGTCACACAGGCAGGAAACTGGGCAGGGGTTCAGAGCACACACTAAAACAAAGGAAATCTGGAGTGCAAAGTGCTGCTTTAGAGAGCCTCCCTTCTGGCAGCCTGGTCTGGTGGGCATGAGGGCAAGCTGTGGGCAAAAGCCTGCCTCAACCACAAGTTCATGAACACCAAGCACAGGACTTGACTGCTTCATGATTTTACCAAAAGCAAGTTCTGCTCAGACGCCCACAGGGGAGGGGCTGAGTCTCATGTTGGCCCTTCTTATTTATTGTGTCTCTCTGTTCATGTGCTCTGGATAAATATAGGATTTTTGTTACGTGGGCTATTGATCCTTTCAAGCATCATAATTTCTCCCCAAGAAAAGAAACAAATCTGAGAAAATAAACTAAGCTTTACTTTCTCTTTATAACCTAAAAAAAAATAAAAGCCTATATATTTCAGAAGCAGGAGAGCACAGTATACCTTACTATAAAATACTTGGAATGTTATTTTTGTTTTTGTGTTAAAACATATCTTAACTTTTACAACCAAACACTAATTAGATTTTTAAGATTTTGAAAACTTCCCTGTTTACACTTTCTATTACATGAAATGTATGGATAAATGTTTTTCTTAAAAGATGAGAACGCAAATCTACATCTTCTCAAAGTGCCATCATTATCAAAGCCATAAGATAACATTATTTCAACAGTAAAATATGGTATTTGGTATTTTCCTGGATATACAGCATGTAGAAAGCATATGCTTAGTGGTAAAAGACTACACATTTTCACTTATATCAAGTTGGGGATTTTGACAAATGTTTTCACTATTATTATTTTAAAAGTACTTTGAGGGGGCTTCCCTGGTGGCGCAGTGGTTGAGAATCTGCCTGCCAATGCAGGGGACATGGGCTCGAGTCCTGGTCTGGGAAGATCCCACATGCCACGGAGCAACTAGGCCCGTGAGCCACAACTACTGAGCCTGCGCGTCTGGAGCCTGTGCTCCGCAACAAGAGAGGCCACAACAGTGAGAGGCCCGCACACCGTGATGAAGAGTGGCCCCCACTTACCACAACTAGAGAAAGCCCACGCACAGAAACGAAGACCCAACACAGCCAAAAAATAAATAAATAAACAAATGTGGGGTTTAAAAAAAAAAAAAATCAGTGGCCAAATCCTTTAAAAAAAAATTACTTTGAAATATTTTTTACTTGTAAAAAATGATATATTACTGCAGTGACCTGTTATGGCTTCCCAAGATCCATTTGGGAATGCTAACCATTACTGGTGTTCTGTGGAAGACCATATTTTAACATGTATTAGTGTAAATATGCTATTGATGAAGCTCTCTGTCCCATGCCTGTAAAATGTCACACAAAATAATGAAGCACATGGCAGTGGGTCCCATGCCTCATTTCAGTGAGTCATCTAAGGCCATATCTCAGGTCATTGTAATTAAGCCACATAATTTGACTTTGTGCTGGAAATGTGAGGAAGGGTAGGAAAACAGAATATAAATTAAAAATCAGGTGTTGATATTTTTAAAACCCAAGTTAGATATTGTATTTATATAGGTTCTTGTAATGATCACATCCCAATGAGATGAGGCTCTATTATTTAAGCACTGTGGAAGAATGTGTTGTAAAACTTGAGGGTTGCCTTTCATTTATTATGATATGATCATATTAAGCTAAATTAATGAAGGTCATTTTCTTTATAAATTCCATTAATTAGCCATGAAAAAGACAACATGGCTACCAGTACCTTTGTGATTAAATAAATCATAGTAATTTTTTTAGCTCTTCTGTTTTTTTT
The DNA here is from genome assembly GCF_028021215.1 of Eschrichtius robustus. Classification (NCBI taxonomy): domain Eukaryota; kingdom Metazoa; phylum Chordata; class Mammalia; order Artiodactyla; family Eschrichtiidae; genus Eschrichtius; species Eschrichtius robustus. The sequence continues at coordinate 4,292,020 of NC_090831.1, forward strand.
CCCCTTTTCTTCCTCCCCCCCCCCCCTTTTTCTCTTTCTTTCTGTCTTTGTTTTTGGTTTAAACTCAATTTTTAGATTCCTGTTGGAGTAAAATAGGATCTTCATGTTTCTGAGTTGCAAAAATTCTCTCTACACATTTTTCCTTCTGTTACCATGTTTTTCTCCTGTATTCCCCATTCAATCCTGGCTGCCACTGTCAGGCAGACAGAAAGCCCAAGGACACTTTTTCTTACATCTGTAGAGAAACCTGAGCAGCAGACATGGACCAGCAGGCTGTTCAGGTCTGTGAGATAGATGTACCAGCCCAACTGTTTCTCACATCCTGCTTTCTATGCTATGCACTTTTGTCACCAAACGCTATGATATCAGGAGAGTATAATTGTCATATGTATATCTCTTAAGCTTATCATAACCAAGATTCATATACTATGCTCCTTTATTTCCCTTCTAAGCCCAGCAAAATGATGGGTGCAGAAAAGGTACATAAATATTTGCTGAATTAATAAATAGGGGAAGTCTTTACCTGATCAAAATATTACCCTACTGGAAGTTTGATTTCATACACCTAAAACATCTCTGATCATTCAGCATGATTACTTTAGCTTCCTCTGTTATGTCATTATTAATTCAGACTCTAAGTAAATTGTGAATCATCACAAATATCTGGAAAGCAAAGGATAATTTACAAGACTACCATTTTTCACTTGTACTTATTTACTATTCTAGTAAAATACAACTAAATCCAAGTATCTTATGGGTGAACATGCCTAAAAACTGCACAGAGAAAATAGAGTGCATCTAGTCCAATTATTACTTTGATAAAATATAATCCTGTAATATTTCCTATTTTATGTTCAAAAGAGTTAAACTTACATTGGTCAAAATCAGAATAATCTCAAACTTGTAAAAATATTTCTAAAAAAACGCTTTACATAACTTAAAAAAAGATAGTTGCACAAGACATATGGAGCCATAGATATTAAAACAAAACAATTTTTAAACCTTTTAAAAGAATGTTAACCTTTTTTAAACTAGGTCTAGAGCAATTTATTTTGCTTTGTAGGAATAAGGGTACAAAGTAGCCAAAGTCATGAAGCTAAACATGTGTTTACCTGATATGAGTCTAGTTTAAGAGTGTATGGTCTTTGTCTCTAAAGAGACACAGGGTTACTTATCCAAAAGAAGTGATTCTCCACAAAAGGTAACTGGCAAACTGGCAAGCAGGGTTGTGGAGTCTGCCCAAGATTCCATTAGGTGATCGATCCTGCCCATGCCACAGGCCCATATTTACTGGCAAGTTGTTTTATTTTCACCCAAATCATAGAATAAGGATAGATTTTTTAATACAGAGAAGCATGGCTCTGCAAAAGTCCCACTGCTGTTTCAGTAGCAAAAGCTTTCAAATTGGTGTCGTTATGCCTTGGCTTTCCCACCTGCGCCTAGGAACATGCACTACCTCTTTCCCAGAACACTAAGGGTAACAGCTTCTGCAGAGCGCAGAGCTCAGTGCTGCTCTGGTGTTGCTGATGTGATTAGTATTCTGAACGTCTGGCTGACATGCAGCAGACAGCTCTGCAGCCCTCAGACCGTCAGTGCGGATCAGGAATGATGCTGTTTGTATTTAGTTTGGGAAATTGATGTTTGGTTAGAGGGAAGAATGATGGGGATGTGGGAATAAATAATGAAAATACAATTTAGGGAGGAGCTTCAAGATGGCAGAAGAGTAAGACGTGGAGATCACCTTCCTCCCCACAAATACATCAGAACTACATCTACACGTGGAACTGCTCCTACAGAACACCCACTGAACACTGGCAGAAGACCTCAGACCTCCCACAAGGCAAGAAACTCCCCATGTACCTGGGTAGGGCAAAAGAAAAAAGAAAAAACAGAGACAAAGAATAGGGACGGGACCTGCACCAGTGGGAGGGAGCCGTGAAGGAGGAAAGGTTTGCACACACTAGGAAGCCCCTTCATGGGCGGAGACTGCGGGTGGCGGAGGAGGGAGCTTCAGAGCAGCGGAGGAGAGCGCAGCCACAGGGGCGCGGAGGGCAAAGCGGAGAGACTCCCGCACAGAGGATCGGTGCCGAGCAGCATTCACAAGCCCGAGAGGCTTGTCTGTTCCCCCGCCGGGGCGGGTGGGGCTGGGAGCTGAGGCTCGGGCTTTGGTCGGATCGCAGGGAGAGGACTGGGGTTGGCGGTGTGAACACAGCCTGAAGGGGCTAGTGCGCCACAGCTAGCCGGGAGGGAGTTCGAGAAAAGGTCTGCAGCTGCCGAAGAGGCAAGAGACATTTTCTTGCCTCTTTGTTTCCTGGTGCGCGAGGAGAGGGGATTCAGAGCGCCGCCTAAACAAGCTCCAGAGATGGGCGCGAGCCGCGGCCATCGGCGCGGACCCCAAGACGGGCATGAGACGCTAAGACTGCTGCTGCCACCACCAAGAAGCCTGTGTGCAAGCACAGGTCACTCTCCACACCGCCCCTCCCAGAGCCTGTGCAGCCCACCACTGCCAGGGTCCCGTGATCCAGGGACAACTTCCCCGGGAGAACACACGCGCATCACAGGCTTTGGTAATGTCACGCCGGCCTCTGTCGCCGCAGGCTCGCCAGCCTCCTCCGTACCCCTCCCTCCCCCAGGCCTGAGTGAGCCAGAGCCCCAGAAGCAGCTGTTCCTTTAACCCCGTCCTGTCTGGGCGAAGAACAGATGCCCTCAGGCGACCTAAAAGCAGAGCCGGGTCCAAATCCAAAGCTGAGCCCCGGGAGTTCTGCGAACAAAGAAGAGAAAGGGAAATCTCTCCCAGCAGCCTCAGGAGCAACAGATTAAATCTCCACAATCAACTTGATGTACCTGCATCTGTGGAATACATGAACAGACAACGAATCATCCCAAATTAAGGAGGTGGACTTTGGGAGCAATGATATATATATATATTTTTTCCCTTTTCTCTTTTTGTGAGTGTATATGTGTGTGTTTCTGTGTGTGATTTCATCTGTATAACTTTGCTTTTACCATTTGTCCTAGGGTTCTGTCTGTCCGTGTTTTTTTTTTTTTTTTTTTTTTAATACTTTAAAAAATTTTTTTTCTACCAAAATTTTTTTTTCTTAATAATTATTTTTTATTTTTTATTTCAATAACGTTTTTATTTTATTTTCTCTTCTTCTTTATTTCTTTCTTTTTTTTCTCCCTTTTATTCTGAGCTGTGTGGAGGACAGGCTCTTGGTGCTCCAGCCAGGCATCAGGGCTGTGCCTCTGAGGTGGGAGACCCAACTTCAGGACACTGGTCCACAAGAGACCCCCCAGCTCCATGTAATATCAAGCGGCAAAAGTCTCCCAGAGATCTCCATCTCAACCCCAAGACCCAGCTCCACTCAATGACCAGCAAGCTACAGTGCTGGACACCCTATGCCAAACAAATAGCAAGACAGGAACACAACTCCATGCACTAGCAGAGAGGCTGCCTAAAATCATAATAAGGCCACAGACACTCCAAAACACACCACTGGACGCAGACCTGCCCACCAGAAAGACAAGATCCAGCCTCATCCACCAGAACACAGGCATTAGTTCTCTCCACCAGGAAGCTTTCACAACCCACTGAACCAACCTTAGCCACTGGGGACAGACACCAAAAACAATGGGAACTATGAACCTGCAGCCTGCGAAAAGGAGACCCCAAACACAGTGAGATAAGCAAAATGAGAAGACAGAGAAACACAGCAGATGAAGGAGTAAGGCAAAAACCCACCAGACCAAACAAATGAAGAGGAAATAGGTAGTCTACCTGAAAAAGAATTCAGACTAATGATAGTAAAGATGATCCAAAATCTTGGAAATAGAATGGAGAAAATACAAGAAACGTTGAACAAGGACCTAGAACAACTAAAGAGCAAACAAACAGTGATGAACAACATAATAAATGAAATTAAAAATTTTCTAGGAGGGATCAACAGCAGAATAACTGAGGCAGAAGAACGGATAAGTGAACTGGAAGATAAAATAGTGGAAATAACTACTGCAGAGCAGAATAAAGAGAAAAGAATGAAAAGAACTGAGGACAGTCTCAGAGACCTCTGGGACAACATTAAATGCACCAATGTTCGAATTACAGGGGTCCCAGAAGAAGAAAAGAAAAAGAAAGGGACTGAGGAAATATTTGAAGAGGTTATAGTTGAAAACTTCCCTAATATGGGAAAGGAAATAGTGAATCAAGTCCAGGAAGCACAGAGAGTTCCATACAGGATAAATCCAAGGAGAAACACACCAAAACACATGTTAATCAAACTATCAAAAATTAAATACACAGAAAAAATATTAAAAGCAGCAAGGGAAAAACAACAAATAACACACAAGGGAATCCCTATAAGATTAACAGCTGATCTTTCAGCAGAAACTCTGCAAGCCAGAAGGGAATGGCAGGAACATACTTAAAGTGATGAAGCGGAAAAACCTACAACCAAGATTACGCTACCCAGCAAGGATCTCACTCAGATTTGACAGAGAAAGTAAAAACTTTACAGACAAGCAAAAGCTAAGAGAATTCAACACCACCAAACCAGCTTTACAACAAATGCTCAAGGAACTTCTCTAGGCAGGAAACACAAGAGAAGGAAAATACCTACAATAACAAACCCAAAACAATTAAGAAAATGGTAGAAATATACATATCGATAATTACCTTAAATGTAAATGGATTAAATGCTCCAACGAAAAGACATAGACTGGCTGAATGGATAAAAAGCAAGACCCATATATATGCTGTCTACAGCATACCCACTTCAGACCGAGGGACACATACTGACTGAAAGTGAGGGGATGAAAAAGATATTCCATGCAAATGGAAATCAAAAGAAAGCTGGAGTAGCAATTCTCATATCAGACAAAATAGACTTTAAAACAAACACTATTACAGGAGACAAAGAAAGACACTACATAATGATGAAGGGATTGATCCAAGAAGAAGATATAACAATTGTAAATATTTATGCACCCAACATAGGAGCACCTCAATACATAAGGCAAATACTAACAGCCAGGGGAAATCAACAGTAACACAATCATAGTAGGGGACTTTAACACCCCATTTCACCAATGGACAGAACATCCAAAATGAAAATAAATAAGGAAACACAAGCTTTAATGATACATTAAACAAGATGGACTTGATTGATATTTATAGGACATTCCATCCAAAAACAATAGAATAAACATTCTTCTCAAGTGCCCATGGAACATTCTCCAGGATAGATCATATCTTCGGTCAAAATCAAGCCTTGGTAAATTTAAGAAAATTGAAATCATATCAAGTATCTCTTCTGACAACAATGCTATGAGACTAGATATTAATTACAGGAAAAAATTTGTAAAAAATACGAACACATGGAGGCTAAACAACACACTACTTAATAACCAAGAGATCACTGACGAAATCAAAGAGGAAATCAAAAAATACCTAGAAACAAATGACATTGAAAACATAACGACCCAAAACCTATTGGATGCAGCAAAAGCAGTTCTAAGAGGGAAGTTTATAGCAATACAATCCTACCTTAAGAAACAAGAAATATCTCAAATAAACCACCTAACCTTGCACCTGAAGCAATTAGAGAAAGAACAACAACAACAACAACAACAACAACAAAACCCATGGTTAGCAGAAGGAAAGAAATCATAAAGATCAGATGAGAAATAAATGAAAAAGAAATGAAGGAAACAATAGCAAAGATCAATAAAACTAAAAGCTGGTTCTTTGAGAAGATAAACAAAATTGATAAACCATTAGCCAGACTCATCAAGAAAAAAAGGGAGAAGACTCAAATCAATAGAATTAGAAATGAAAAAGGAGAAGTAACAACTGACACTGCAGAAATACAAAGGATCATGAGAGTTTACTGCAAGCAACTCTATGCCAATAAAATGGACAACCTGGAAGAATTTCTAAGAAATTCTTAGAAATGCACAACCTGCTGATACTGAACCAGGAAGAAACAGAAAATATGAGCAGACCAATCACAAGCACTGAAATTGACACTGTGATTAAAAATCTTCCAACAAACAAAAGCCCAGGACCAGATGGCTTCACAGGTGAATTCTATGAAAAATTTAGAGAAGAGCTAACACCTATCTTTCTCAAACTCTTCCAAAATATACCAGAGGGAGGAACACTCCCAAACTCAGTCTAAGAGGCCACCATCACCCTGATACCAAAACCAGACAAAGATGTCACAAAGAAAGAAAACTACAGGCCAATATCACTGATGAACATATATGCAAAACTCCTCAACAAAATACTAGCAAACAGAATCCAACAGCACATTAAAAGGATCATACACCATGATCAAGTGGGGTTTATCCCAGGAATGCAAGGATTCTTCAATATACTCAAATTGAAGGAGAAAAACGATATGATCATCTCAATAGATGCAGAGAAAGCTTTCGACAAAATTCAACACCCATTTATGATAAAAACCCTCTAGAAAGTAGGGATAGAGGGAACTTCCCTCAACATAATAAAGGCCATATATGACATACCACCAGCCAACATCATCCTCAATGGTGAAAAACTAAAGCCATTTCCACTAAGATCAGGAACAAGACAAGATTGCCCACTCTCACCACTATTATTCAACATAGTTTTGGAAGTTTTAGCCACAGCAATCAGAGAAGAAAAAGAAATAAAAGGAATCCAAATCAGAAAAGAAGAAGTAAAGCTGTCACTGTTTGCCGATGACATGACACTATACATAGAGAATCCTAAAGATGCTACCAGAAAACTACTAGAGCTAATCAATGAATTTGGTTAAGAAGCAGGAGACAAAAATAATGCACAGAAATCTCTTGCATTTCTATACACTAATGATGAAAAATCTGAAAGTGAAATTAAGAAAACACTCCCATATACCAGTGCAACAAAAAGAATAAAATATCTACAGATAAATCTACCTAAGGCAACAAAAGACCTGTATGCAGAAAATTATAAGACACTGATGAAAGAAATTAAAGATGATACAAATAGATGGAGCGATATACTGTGTTTTTGGAATGGAGGAATCAACATTGTGAAAATGACTCTACTACCCAAAGCAATCTACAGATTCAATGAAATCCCTATCAAACTACCACTGGCATTTTTCACAGAAGTAGAACAAAAATTTCACAATTCCTATGGAAACACAAAAGACCATAAATAATCAAAGCAATCTTGAGAAAGAAAAACAGAGTGGAGGATTCAGGCTCCCACACTTCAGACTATACTACAAAATGACAGTAATCAAGACAGTATGGTACTGGCACAGAAACAGAAATATAGATCAATGGAACAGGATAGAAAGCCCAGAGATAAACCCACACACATACAGTCACCTTATCTTTGACAAAGGAGGCAAGGATATACAGTGGAGAAAAGACACCTCTTCAATAATTGGTCCTGGGGAAACTGGACAGCTACATGTAAAAGAATGAAATTAGAACACTCTCTAACATCATACACAAAAATAAACTCAAAATGGATTAAAGACCTAAATGTAAGTCCAGACACTATCAAACCCTTTGAGGAAAAAATATAGGCAGAACACTCTATGACATAAATCACAGCAAGATCCTTTTTGACCCACCTCCTAGAGAAATGGAAATAAAAACAAAAATAAACAAATGGAACCTAATGAAGCTTAAAAGCTTTTGCACAGCAAAGGAAACCATAAACAAGACCAAAAGGCAACCCTCAGAATGGGAGAAAATATTTGCAAATGAAGCAACTGACAAAGGATTAATCTCCAAAATTTACAAGCAGGTGAATAGTAAAAAAACAAACAACCCAATCCAAAAATGGGCAGAAGACCTAAATAGACATTTCTCCAAAGATATGCAGATTGCCAACAGACACATGAAAGAATGCTCAACATCATTAATCATTAGAGAAATGCAAATCAAAACTACAATGAGATTTCATCTCACACCGGTCAGAATGGCCATTATCAAAAAATCTACAGACAATAAATGCTGGAGAGGATGTGGAGAAAAGGGAACCCTCTTGCACTCTTGGTGGGAATGTAAATTAATACAGCCACTATGGAGAACAGTATGGAGGTTCCTTAAAAAACTAAAAATAGAACTACCATATGACCCAGCAATCCCACTACTGGGCATATACCCTGAGAAAACCATAATTGAAAAAGAGTCATGTAGCAAAATGTTCATTGCAGCTCTATTTACAATAGCCAGGACATGGAAGCAACGTACGTGTCCATCAACAGGTGAATGGATAAAGAAGATGTGGCACATATATACAATGGAATATTACTCAGCCATAAAAAGAAACAAAATTGAGTTATCTGTAGTGAGGTGGCTGGACCTAGAGTCTGTCATACTGAGTGAAGTTAGTCAGATATAGAAAAACATACACCGTATGCTAACACATATATTTGGAATCTAAAAAAAAAAAAAAAAAAATGGTCATGAAGAACCTAGGGGCAAGACGGAAATAAAGACACAGACCTATTAGAGAATGGACGTGAGGATATGGGGAGGGGGAAGGGTAAGCTGGGACAAAGTGAGAGAGTGGCATGAACATATATACACTACCAAACGTAAAATAGATAGCTAGTGGGAAGCAGCCGCATATCACTGGGAGATCAGCTAGGTGGTTTGTGACCACCTAGAGGGGTGAGATAGGGAGGGTGGGAGGGAGGTAGACGCAAGAGGGAAGAGATATGGGGACATATGTATATGTATAGCTGATTCACTTTGATATAAAGCAGAAACTAACACACTATTGTAAAGCAATTATACTCCAATAAAGATGTTAAAAAATAAAAAAAAAAAGACGAAAGAAATACAATTTAATGTTATTTTTGTGGATATGGACATTCAGACAATTGTTTTGATGTTACTGAAAGTATTTCAATAGGAGCAGGGCTTCTGGACTGGTGAAATCTGACACTTCCTCACACAGGATATTTACTGCCTTTACCATGAGAGATACAAAATAAGAGCTTGCCTCATATTTTAGTCTCTGATGCCTGGTAAAATAAAAGTCATATGTAATTTCTAAATATAAAACTATATTAGAATATAATTTATATATTTTATATCAAAATTCAGGTCTTTCTAATTATGTCTGAGGAGTTATTTCATTCAGTAAAGAAATGGGTAACACTATGCTATACATTCATTCATTCGTTCAAAATGTATATTATATGATTACATTGTGCTGACTCATGTAATGTACATGCTGGGGACACAGCAGCAAAATACTCTGCTATGATCCATGCACACATGAAGTCTCAAAACTTGTAGAAAATGCCAGTGATAGCAAGTAAAATGAATTTCAAAAGGAAAAGGGCATGATGATGAAACTGGCCATAATTGTGCATTCTGAGAAGCTGACAGGTTTTACTAGTCAGGACAGACAGCATACAGGTGTTGCCACAGTAAAAAATAGTTCCCACTTCCCAGCTGATTAACATTACAGGAGGTTAATTTTCACTCTGTATGTTCATCCAGCAGGAAGCTCTGTCCCTAATCACCCAAGGACACAGGCTCAAGCTGGAGATGAGAAATATTCAGGGTCTCATACCAGCTATTAAATTCTCTAGCTTGGTGAAAACACACTTTGCTTGTCTTCACAAGCCTCTGGACAGAGCTGGTCCCAGAGCCCCACCAGCCACGAGGGACCAGCATCAGTCTTCAGGCATAGACTGGAGATAAAATCTAGGTGTCAGGGAGCTGCAGCAATGATGCCATGGAGACCCTGATCTGCATCATCACAGATGAATTTCCTTGTAACTCACAGTGCTTTTTACCCGTGAGTTCATACATTATTCAAAATCTCCTACAAATGGAAAACATGTCCCCTGAGCCAAGTTGGCACTTGTTTTTTTATCCCTAAACCATTTTTTTTAAATGTTTTTCCTTCACTGTATATCCAGTGCCTGGCATTCATTAAATATTTACTAAATAGATTAACATTTGGCACACACTTTGTTCCTGGAAATGATGAAATTCAGTGCTTCCATGAACATTTCTTAACACTTTAGAAAAATATGTACCAAACTATTTTGAAACAAGTTGCAGTATGTGGTTTTCCTTAAATATCTATAATGAACACAAGTGTATTATGAAATTTCATTTAAAATGGAGTAGTGCTATATAATATAGGGGTACAAGGAAGAAGTTCAGTAGTCAAGTAGTTTATTTATTTTTAATCCTACTTGCTCCATTGATTTTAGCAACATTTTTTAATCTTTCTGGGCCTCAAATTCCTATACCTGTGTAATGGTGACAACAATATATATCTTATTGAGTTATTTTTTAGTTAAATTATATGTTATATAAAGCTCCTAGACCAATACCTACATCAGAATAAATAAATGATGGCTATCATTATTATTATTATTATTACTGTTTTATAGTATCATAAATCAAGATGAATCTCAAATTATTCTTGCTAGGAGATAGTTACAATTTTTATTAAATTTTAAAGGGAAATAATTATTCACACAGATTTCCATAAAATCTCCTTAATATATTAAGAACTCATAAAATTACATTTCCAAATTTTATATTAATAAAGTTCCAAACCCCAATTAATACAATAAATGTTGATACATTTGGCTAAGTATAATTTATAAAAATATACACAAATTCCAAAGATAAGAGCAAAAATGCAAACATTATTGATAACTTAGAGATAATAATTTAAATCTCAATGCACTAAGAACTCTTACAAATTGATTGTAAAATTAACTGTAACTTAATATAAAAAAGGCAAATGATATAAGCAGTTATTGCACAGATACAGAAATATAAATATCTAATGCAAATGTAAAGTTCTTAGCCTCTTTCATAAATGTCTACACACTAAAACTATAGTGAGGTACCACTTTTTCCCTAGCCCATTGGTTTAAATCTGTGTGTTTCCTGTCCCTTAATAGAATTCTGACATGGTTGCCTGGAGACCCCACAATGAGGGTCCCTGAACTTAGAGAGTATATCTTTCACTGGCCACCTGCACAAACAGATTCCTATTTTCTGTACCACAAAATACTTTTATATATTGCCTTCTCATGATTGTCTTTGGGAAGAATTAATTAAAATCACATATGCAAACTGCATGAATATTTAATATAGAAATATTTTCCAAAGTGTGATCCAGAAAGCTGTTATAGCTCCCTGGGTTGAAAATAGTGGGATCTGTAAAGAAATAAAAATAAATATGATTCAAAAACTGAAGTACATAGACCAAGAAATTAGCATTAATAAAAAATTTTCACAAATTCCAAAAAAATAAGATTGAAGTAAATATTAGTATGCCAGTAAATGAAAATGGATCAACCTCTCCAAATAAAAAGCAGGTAAGGTTGTTTTTAAGAGACATGACTAAAGGCAGCAGAGGAATTCATGATTCATAGCACCATGTATGGTGCAGATATCAATTACCTGGTGAAAAGTTTCAGTATTGACCAGTAGAGCCATCTTGATGCATGCTGGGTGGGGGCCAGCTCTGTCTAGAACACAACATGACGCAGGAGGTTCAAAATTGAGTGATGGGCAAAACTACACAGACAGATGCAAACACAAGGAATGCATATCTTTAGAAAGTAGTAACTTGAATTTTTACAGAACAGATAATTCACATACTCAAAATTCATCAATGGTAGGTAGATAGGTTGATAAATATTCACAAAGATGATAGATAGATAGAAGATAGATTGGGTTATTATAGGAAATCTTTCAGCATCAGAAAGCAGTGCAAATTAATGTAATATGGAGGTGGCATTCTTATAAATTAATTAGCCAAATGTTCTAAAATCTACATCAGGTGTTGGGAAAGTTGTGAAGTAATTCACCAAATTTCTCATGCCAGGGTTAGAATATCAACTGGAAAAGATTATATAACATAGGTAAGTTAATGACTTCCATCTTGGAATTTCCATGGCAAATTAGTTCCTTGGAGATAAAACACTGTATAATAAGAAATTTTACAAGAGCATTTTTGGAACTGTGAGGAATAAAAAAATTTTTAATATCATAACTGTTACATGATGTAAGTTTGGAAATCATGGGTGCATGTCAAGATTTATTGCACCTATATTAAATAAATAAATATTAAATATATTTATTTATTTATTTATTGTATTTAATGCAAAGCTAGTTAAAAGAAAAAAATCTACTTGATCACACAATGTAACTGTAGATCTTTAACTTGAATATTAGTGGTGAATTGAGAGTAACAGGAAAGAAAAAAAAATCAACCTGTGTGTTAAGGTGAGGAAATTAAAGAAGATCTTGTAAATATCCTTAATGTCAAATTACTTCCTATAATAAATAACAAAATTTTTATAAATTGAGGCCAGATCACAATATAAAGCCTTATATTATCATCACAATTTTTTAAAGTTAAACTTCGGAATAAGTATTGCTTTGTATTTTAATAATCATCTATTCCCTAGGAAACAAATTAATAGTATTTAATAACTGTAACAAATGACTGAGATCCTTGCTTCTATACACTTATGAAAACTGTCCTCCAATTACCCAGGCATTGTTGTGTCACCAACCCTGCTTGGCCTCCCTTGTGACAGCTTTTAGTTTTCCATTAGACTCTACCCTGCTCTCAGAGGTCAGAGGTACATCACCAATCTATAGTGGGTGGACCAGGGCTTCTAGGACTAGAGCCCCTGGACCAGTCCTGCCTTTATTATTTCTGGTCTCAACTCTGCCTTATTCTTAAAATCCCTGCCATTTGTTGGCTCCTCTTTCTTGAGATGCTGCAAAGCTGTCAAGCTTTATTGTCTCCTGACTTCTTCCTCCAGAGGAAATCTTTCAACTTCTTGGGAGCTAGCATTGTGGTGGTTGTTGTTTTGGAAACTGCTCTTCAAATCTGGTATTTCTCAGGGGAAGTTCATCTGTGCAACACTGAGCACAGCCCCATATCCTGCTTGCTGCTCTAGAAACAGTCTCTGTGCCACAAGGAAGAACATTCCATATGTCTGCTGACCCCTATTAGCTCAATCAGGGTCCACTTCCCCAGAGCCTGATTCAGATGAAGGTCATCATGGTACCACAACCTCCTTCTGCTAATTACCTAATTCAAGTGATGGTGTTTTTTGAAAATCCTCTTTCCAACTCTTGATATTAGATTTCAGGATGGTTCCAACTGCAAGTATCAGAAAACCCCACGAAAATGAGTTTGAATCATGAGAGGGGTTATTATCCCAAAGAAGAAGGAGACAGGGATGAAGTATATTCAGGATCAGTTAACTCAGACACTTCAAGCTGGAGGAAGAGGAGTCGTAGGCGAAGGTTTTAGAGAAAAGGACTGAAAACAAGGACAATGAAGGTGAAGAGCCGAAGATCAAGCACCTGAGAGAAGAAGCAAAGAGGCTGAGAAGCACAGGGAGGATTGGCTGCAGAACTACATCCTGGAAGAGGAAAGTGCCCAGGCCAAACCATTCTTGGGGGAAGAGAAGAGGAAGGAGAAGCTGGGTGCTGCCAAGCTGGAATGCCTCATCAAGGAAGTGAATCTGGCCAATATGGGTCCCCTAGGAGCCTGTATGGATCCTCCAGAGGGCTGAGTCCAAAAACCTGGAGAAGTTGGAGACGTGGACCCACAGGGACATTGCAGAGTTGATACGTGAGAAGCTAAAAGCCTTGTGTATTCCACACGGTGGGAAGCTTGTGATTCCATCTTATCTTTGGTGCTAGACTGTTGTGTCTGTCCTATAGGTGGCCAGTCTGGCAGGGGTGGGCCAGATAACGTGCAGTATTTGTGGAAATGTGAGGAGGAAACAGGCGCTCTAACTCGGTATTGCTAGCGAGTGCCCAAGCTACCCCACTGGTAGGACCTCTCAGGAAGACACTTTTATGTGCCTGTGAACATCAAACAACTGCATGTCCTTCTTGACCCAGAAATGCCACAGATATATTTGCTCAGGTATGGAAGAGAGTATGCACAAGGAATAGTCACTGCATTTCTCTCTATAATGTCAAAAGTTTGTAAGCAGTACAAACGACTTTCAGTAAGAGACTGGTTGAATAAATGGAGTCATGGTACTTCTGTGCTACACTACATGGCCAGTTCAAAGGATTTAATAGAACTAAATGTTCTGATATGGAAAAATTCAGAAAAAAACTTAAAGTATCAAGTGAACAAAGCAAGATGCACAACAATTCTCATATCCCTGACTAATAAGGAGGACGTGTGTATATATCCACTCAGAATATCCTTGGAAAGAACTCAAGAAACAGGAAACAAAAGTTGCCCTTGGAGAGGAGAATCTAGGTGCCTTTCTGGTAACATGCAAATAAATCAGTAAATCTACAAAACACTCACACACACAGCGAATTATCCATCTTTTTCATTTGTCATCTTTAGAGTTTTGGCTTCAGTTTTCAATGTTCTTTTCATTTTTGCATAGTGATTATAGCAGCTCCAAGCATCTAATCCTTACCCTAAAGATCCTTACATCTAAAGAGCTTGAATGTTTTTTGTATGCACACGATTTTAAAATCCATGCTACTGATATGACTTTTATGGTAAAAAAAACCAAAGGGAACAGCCTCCAGTTCTGGATGTAAGGAGTTTGGAAGCTACCACTTCATCTTAATAGCCAGTGAAAAGCTGAACAGACTGAAAAATCAGCAACTACTCTTAGATCTATAAGAGAGGGGAGGAAAAGGCAAACTACTGCCCATAAGATTAGAGAGACAGGCAGATACATCATAGCTTTCCAGAGCAGAGACTCAGGAGCAGAATCCACTGCAGAAACCAGTGCTGGGGTAGGAAAACCTAAACTATAATTGGTGAATTGCTGGAGGCTCAGTGCAGACAAATCTGAGAGTTAAAAACTCCAGAAAGACCTAGTCATAGGGGAGCCCTACACTGTTATATGATTTACCTCCAGGAGCTTGACCAGGTCTCCACAGTAAATATCAGATAAAAGTCCCCTTGGACTTTTAGCAGGAGGAGGTGAAAAGGAACACTTGAAATAGCCAGAGCACCCTGTTCTTCTTAACAAGGCCTGCCCTCAAGGCAACCTGGTTATTCAGAGCCTAACCTGCTGGGGTTTTAAGAGAACCTGCCCTGGGGAAGGGGAATAACTGAACTCCAGACTCCTATAGTCATCCTGTCACATCCAAGGGGGTAGGGTGTGTGGTGGAAACTGAGAAGCACTTGTGGTGTTAAAAGTCCTGAGGCACAGGCTCACTGAAAGATGAGACCTAATCATAAGACTATAGAACACTCCTCCTCACCCCATACTTTACCACCACTTTACTGAAGGCCTATTTACAGTTATTCTTTTACACAGCACATAGTGTCCAGTTGTCAAGAAAAACTTACAAGGCCTATCAAAAGGCAAAAGCATAATTTGAAGAAAGAGAGAGCAAGCATCAGAATCAGACAGGCAGGGATGTTGAAATTATCAGACCAAGAATTTAAAACAATTATGATTAATATGCTAAGGTCTCTGATGGGTAAAGTATTCATCATGCAGTGATGGGCAGGATAAGCAGAGAGATGGAAATCCTTAAAAAATATAACAAAAAGAAATGCTAGAGATTAAAAAAAACTTTAACAGAAATAAAAACATCATTCATGAGCTTATTAGTAGACTGGACATAGCTGAGGGAAAAATGTTTGAGCTCGATATGTCAATAGAATTCTTGAGAACTAAAAAGGAAAGAGAGCAGAGACAGAAAAAAAGAGAACATCTAGGGACCATGAAACAACAACAAAAAGTATAACGTACACATAATGGGGTACCAGAAGTAGAAGAAAGAGAGAAAAAAAACAGAAGAAACAATTGAGCCAATAAAAAGAGACTATCCCCAAATTAATGTCAGACACCCAACCACAGATCCAAAAAGCTCAGAGAATACTAAGTAGGATAAATACCAAAA
Organism: Eschrichtius robustus; assembly: GCF_028021215.1. Taxonomy (NCBI): domain Eukaryota; kingdom Metazoa; phylum Chordata; class Mammalia; order Artiodactyla; family Eschrichtiidae; genus Eschrichtius; species Eschrichtius robustus. The sequence continues at coordinate 4,307,914 of NC_090831.1, forward strand.
AAACTGCACCAAGGCACATCAATTTCAAGTCACAGAAAATGGAAGAAAAGTAAAAAATCCTGAGTGATGCCAGAGGGGAAAAAATGTTCTTAAAAAACAAATCAATGAGAAGCTTTTGGAAGCTTTGAAGTAGGAGATATGTCTAATTTGGGTTTTAAAAGATTAAAAGGTTACTCAGTCATCAGTATAGATAACAAAATGGAGGGATCCCCATTGGTTATTGCAGGTAATTAGGTGAGACCATCTTGGTGTAATATTCAGTGTCACCAGTGGTGATAGAAAGAGTGGACAGATTCTGGCAGTATATAGTAGATATCATCAACTGGTCTAGGGGAGTCATTTGCTAAGTAGGGATCAGCCTGTGGAGTATCAGAGATGACTCCCTATTTCACTGCCTTGCCATGTGAGATAGATGATGTTGCTAGTTACTCAGAGTGGAAACATGCATGATGGAAAGCCATGATTTCAGCTTCAGATAACCATTATATACTCATGAAATACTCAGTAAATGATGAGCTGAAATGAGGACAGAAATATTTTCCTCTTAGATAGTAGATTGATAGATACCAGTACAAGATAGATATCTATATAGATAAAGATAGATAATTAGATACCTAAATCTATGTCAGTATTGATCTCTCTCTCAAGGAGGGAGAGAGAGAGTGAGAGTCAATCCCCATTATTCATGGATTCTGAATTTGGGAATTTACCTATTCACTAAAATTTACTTGTGAACCCAAACCCAATACCTATTGTGATTTCACCATCATTCACAGAAGAGGTGCACAAAATGACAAAAAAACATTGAGTTACCTCATGCTCATGCTCACAGCTGAGTTCAAACAAGGCAATGCTTGGCCTACTTGTTTTAGCTCTCACACTGTACACAAGTATACTTTTGTGGTGTATTTAATTCCACATTTCCATGATTCTGTGCTTTCTTGAGTGGTTTTGCTGTTTAAAAAGTCTTCCGTGTGTAGTGCTGAAGTGCTGTCTAGTTTCCTAAGAGCAAGAAGGCTGTGATGTGCTTTACAAGGAAAATATGTATGGTGGATAAGCTTATTTCAGGCATGAATTATAGTGCTGTTAGCTGTGAGTTCAATGCTAATGAGTCAACAGTATATATTTAAGAAGGTGTCTTTAAATGGAAAAACACATTAAAAAATTTTTTTTTTAATTATTTTTTATAGATCTGTTGACATAACGTGACCAGAGGCTTGCAGAAACCTAATGCTGCATTTCCCCTGGGAGCAATGGTTCAGTGTTCACTAATTCAGTATTTGTGGCAACTTCATTGAACATAACTACTACGGATAATGAGAATTGACTGTCCATGTGTCTCTGCCAAAGAATCCCTGTGCACAGATAAGTTTGCACTGGGGAAATTTCACAATGAGCAGAGAAGTGAGGGACCAGGATTGATTCTGAATACTTCCAAAATGTAAAGATCTGGTAGAGAATGTACAGGCCACACAAGAGTGCCAGTGATGTCGCACATGTGGGGAGTTCCCCATAGCTGCCTTGTTGCTTTGTACACAAAAGTTCAAAATAGATGTTCTTTGAATTAAATCTTTAATTAGTTAAAATTTTAAAGTGTTATAAAATCCATTACCAGTCAAACTCTAGGTAAATGATTAAACTGTTAGTGCCATTATAAAAATCCTGATTGTTTTGGAAAACAGTACAGAAACATTTCCAAATTTAAAGAAATAAGTCATTTACTTTTTCCCAGTACAGTAATTCTACTCAAGGGAATTTATCTCAAGATATTCTTTCAACAGATCAAAAATAAAGAACTGAAAATACATCATAGAAACATCTTCATAATTTTATAGTAATCTTTTTTTTTTTAAGTTTACATATCCATTTCAACAAAAAGGTAGAAGGATTATAAAATCATGAACATTTTCTTTGGATTAATATCAAGAGAATATTGTATATAATTAAAAAGACATATAACCAATATATATTAAAACTAATATTGTTAATATTTTTTCCTTTGAAAATAATGTCAATATTATATTTTACAGGAAAAACATTTTTTGTACTTTCTAATATATAAATTAATTTTTTATGATCTAGTACAATTCAAATTCTGCATAAATTAAAAATGTTTTTTTCCATTATCCCTGTGAAATATTTTAAAACTTGTATTATGTATAATTTTATTTATTTATTTATTTATTTATTTATTTGTTGGCCACGTGGCTTGCAGGATCTTAGCTCCCGACCAGGGATTAAAACCGGGCCCTCGGGAGTGAAAGCATGGAGTCCTAACCACTGGACCTCTAGGGAATTCCCTTCATTATGTAAAATTTTAAAATATAAACAAGTAGGAAAGAATAAGAATTTACAAACCATTTTCAGCCATTTGACTATCCAAGTATGTGATTTTATACATTTTTTTAATGAATGAAATTAAGACCAAGCACATAAACTAAGCTGGTGTTTTGCCACATTTAGAAGCACTACTGTAGAGGTTTTTTTCAGTCTAGATGTTGCTGATTACATTCCTGTGGTTTAATTTAACATGTGCACCTGTATTATCTACAAATTGGTAGCTGGAGATTGAAAAGAATCTTCTATATTCTCTTTTCACATGTGCACTATCACCCCAAACACTGGTCATGTTGCCAAAACAAATTCCTGTGAAATGGATGAAAATAGTTTTTCTGCCTTTACACTCCTTGAATGTTTTCATTCTAATAAGCCATTTTTCTTACATATACTCAGTTGGCCCAGCCCTTCCAGTACCCCCCTGAGATCATTCTGTTTATGTCTCACACGCAGTTTATGTGAGGCTTGACATAAATTACACTGAAATTAAACAGAGATGGTAGAAGACAAACATACAAAGTAAGGGAAATAACACAAGTCTAGAGACAGCAAATTACATTCAGGAACCTCTGTTACTCAGTTTTTTTAAATATGGGAAGCCCTATGTCTCCCTGGATGGGCACAGTTGTGGTCGGACTTAAAGCAGAAAACAGACTGGAGAGGCTCTTACCTCAAGTCTGTTTAGGGGCAGGGGTCCTCCCTGGATGATGAGAGGCTCCAGGGACGGGAGTAGAGAGGCACTAGGACCTATGTGATCTGGACATGAACATTTGGGTTGTAGAACTAGGAGGCCATGAGCCCTGTGCCCTGTGCCACGTGCTTGCTGCAGCAGATGTGCAACTCACATCTCACTGTTCTCACAGTTCTGTACCCTAAGTGGGTTTTTTGGATAGCTTCACTTTCATAGGTCCATATCCACAAATTTTCACAACCATCTCCTCATTTTGGCTGCACATCGAGAAATCTTGAGTGCCAGGAATTATGAGATGACAATGTGTGTACATATTTATATAATCTTCCATTTGACTATTACCCAAGGAAATGAGTAAATTTTAAGAAAAAAAATATAATATTTGTAAAGTACAGTGAAAATATAGCATATTTATAACAAGGAGTGCTTTGGCCTGAAACTATGATTAGATCTACATATACTGCTTTTGCTACACATGTATTGCTTTCTAAATATAGTGCAGATATACAAAGACTAATGGCTTCAAAATGGTATTAAAGCCTTCCAAAGAAACTGATTACATTTTATTATTTCCATTAGTTAAAATATCAATTGACGTACTGACCGTTGGTCATTGTAGATATTTTTCAGATACAGATAGAGGATAGATAGATAGATAGATTGATTGATATACGATGATAGATAAATAGATATAGGTAGATAGATACACACACACATAAATAGATAGATACATAGATACATAGGTGATAGAGAATCTCCATCCTGATTATAGTTTACATTCTGACTGTCTTCCTAGAGCCACATCATAGATTGTCCTTTTAAATTAATAAACAATATAGTTTCAGAAAGAGGAGATAAATCTACAAATTTATGTTCTGTTTTGTATTGTATTTCTGCATTGTATTATTATCCAGTTATTTCAAGAACAATCACTGAATATTGTTTTCTTTTTGAACTGCTTGCTCAGTTTAAGATTCATTCAATATTTTTGTACATACCGTCTTCGGTTTGTATTTTACATTATTTCAATAATTTTTTCTCTGAGTTTTATGGCCCTTCAATGGAAGTTTAATTTTTCTTTTTTTTTTTTTTTTTTCTTGATATACTAATCAATTTTTTATTGTGGTATCAGGTAACATTTCAAGCAGAAGAAATACTTTAGCATTATACTGTTTAGTCATTTTTATAATTATAATTTCACATTAGATACATATTTTATAACTATAATATTTTATAATTACTGAATAAAATGGTTGGATTTACTATTGTTTTTTAGTACTCACAACCTCAGCCTGATGATTACTCTAATTGGTGAAGTTTTCCTGATGCAATTTCTTATGTAGGGCAATAAGGTAAACATCGTTATATCCTCATTTTTTTTTTTTTTCACACACACACACTGTATTTTATTTTTACAAGAGATAAATAGACTGACACCAAGCATTGTACATGGATGACCACAACAAAAGCAACAATGATTGCAATTACCAAACATGAAACACACTCATACTATGTCATAATATTGACATTCAGTCCAGTAATCCTCCACTGCAACAGCTCCTTTACTTTGCAGTGAAAATTGATTTCTATATTCTTTGCCTCTGAGTCCTTGTGGGATTTCTTTTTTTTTTTTTTTTTAATTCAGACAGAAAGTCACAAAAATTATACTCATCCTCATCAGTTCACTCAGTCCCATGTAATTAATTTTTTTTTTCATCTTGATCTTTTGTTAGCACTTTTATGAGTTCATCAGTTTTTCATTAGAGTTCTGAAAATGCTTATTCATTCAGTTCAGCAATACAGTCAGTTACCAGAAACCTGTACTTGTCAGAGTCTTTTCCATGAATTACCTGAAGATGAAACCCTTTTATAGGAACATATTTGCAAAATCATCAGAGTACACCCAGAACTGTCTGTAAATGACAAAAGACTTAAAAATGACCACAGTTAAAGATTTGATGAAAGTTCATAATAATGCAGTTGACAAGAAAATTAGTTATTTCTGAGATATACATTTTAAAGTAATAACTAGGATTATTACTTATAACATTATACCAGAACATATAAGATTTTTAGAAATTTCATGTAATGTCTGAAACATTTATATTAACATATTTCCATACAAATACAAATATAAGATTTTTAGAAATTTCATGTAATGTCTGAAACATTTATATTAACATATTTCCATGCAAATAACCCAATGAAAGTTTAGTATTAGTTGTTTTGTTTGTTTGTTTTTTTATACTGCAGGTTCTTATTAGGCATCAATTTTATACACATCAGTGTATACATGTCAATCCCAATCGCCCAATTCAGCACACCACCATCCCCACCCCACCGCAGTTTTCCCCCCTTGGTGTCCATATGTCCATTTTCTATATCTGTGTCTCAACTTCTGCCCTGCAAACTGGCTCATCTCTACCATTTTTCTAGGTTCCACATACATGCATTAATATACGATATTTGTTTTTCTCTTTCTGACTTACTTCACTCTGTATGACAGTCTCTAGATCCATCCACGTCTCAACAAATGACTCAATTTCGTTCCTTTTTATGGCTGAGTAATATTCCATTGTATATATGTACCACTTCTTCTTTATCCATTCGTCTGTTGATGGGCATTTAGGTTGCTTCCATGACCTGGCTATTGTAAATAGTGCCGCAATGAACATTTGGGTGCATGTGTCTTTTTGAATTACGGTTTTCTCTGGGTATATGCCCAGTAGTGGGATTGCTGGGTCATATGGTAATTCTATTTTTAGTTTTTTAAGGAACCTCCATATTGTTCTCCATAGTGGCTGTATCAATTTACATTCCCACCAACAGTGCAAGAGGGTTCCCTTTTCTCCACACCCTCTCCAGCATTTGTTGTTTGTAGATTTTCTGATGATGCCCATTCTAATAGGAGTGAGGTGATACCTCATTGTAGTTTTGATTTGCATTTCTCTAATAATTAGTGATGTTGAGCATCTTTCCATGTGCTTCGTGGCCATCTGTATGTCTTCTTTGGAGAAATGTCTATTTAGGTCTTCTGCCCATTTTTGGATTGGGGTGTTTGTTTCTTTAATATTGAGCTGAATGAGCTGTTTATATATTTTGGAGATTAATCCTTTGTCCGTTGATTCATTTGCAAATATTTTCTCCCATTCTGAGGGTTGTCTTTTCGTCTTGCTTATGGTTTCCTTTGCTGTGCAAAAGCTTTGAAGTTTCATTAGGTCCCACTTGTTTATTTTTGTTTTTATTTCCATTACTCTAGGAGATGGATCAAAAAATATCTTGCTGTGATTTATGTCGAAGAGTGTTCTTCCTATATTTTCCTCTAAGAGTTTTATAGTGTCCAGTCTTATATTTAGGTCTCTAATCCATTTTGAGTTTATTTTTGTGTATGGTGTTAGGGAGTATTCTAATTTCATTCTTTTACATGTAGCTGTCCAGTTTTCCCAGCACCACTTATTGAAGAGACTGTCTTTTCTCCATTGTATATCTTTGCCTCCTTTGTCATAGATTAGTTGACCATAGGTGCGTGGGTTAATCTCTGGGCTTTCTATCTTGTTCCATTGATCTATGTTTCTGTTTTTGTGCCAGTACCATATTGTCTTGATTACTGTAGCTTTGTAGTATAGTCTGAAGTCAGGGAGTCTGATTCCTCCAGCTCCATTTTTTTGCCTCAAGACTGCTTTGGCTATTCGGGGTCTTTTGTGTCTCCATACAAATTTAAGATGATTTGTTCTAGCTCTGTAAAAAATGCCATTGGAAATTTGATAGGGATTGCATTGAATCTGTAGATTGCTTTGGGTAGTATACTCATTTTCACAATGTTGATTCTTCCAATCCAAGAACATGGTATATCTCTCCATCTGTTGGTATCATGTTTAATTTCTTTCATCAGTGTCTTATAGTTTTCTGCATACAGGTCTTTTGTCTCCCTAGGTAGGTTTTTATTCCTAGGTATTTTATTCTTTTTGTTGCAATGGTAAATGGGAGTGTTTCCATAATTTCTCTTTCAGATTTTTCATCATTAGTGTATAGGAATGCAAGAGATTTCTGTGCATTAATTTTGTATCCTGCAACTTTACCATATTCATTAATTAGCACTAGCAGTTTTCTGGTGGCAGTTTTAGGATTCTCTATGTATAGTATCATGTCATCCGCAAACAGTGACAGTTTTACTTCTTCTTTTCCAATTTGTATTCCTTTTATTTCTTTTTCTTCTCTGATTGCCGTGGCTAGGACTTCCAGAACTATGTTGAATAATAGTGGTGAGAGTGGACATCCTTGTCTCGTTCCTGATCTTAGAGGAAATGCTTTCAGTTTTTCACCATTGAGAATGATGTTTGCTGTGGGTTTGTCATATATGGCCTTTATTATGTTGAGGTAGGTTCCCTCTATGCCCACTTTCTGGAGAGTTTTTATCAGAAATGGGTGTTGAATTTTGTCAAAAGCTTTTTCTGCATCTATTGAGATGATCATATGGTTTTTATTCTTCAATTTGTTAATATGGTGTATCACATTGATTGATTTGCGTATATTGAAGAATCCTTGCATCCCTGGGATAAATCCCACTTGATCGTGGTGTATGATCCTTTTAATGTGTTGTTGGATTCTGTTTGCTAGTATTTTGTTGAGGGTTTTTGCATCTATATTCATCAGTGATATTGGTCTGTAATTTTCTTTTTTTGTAGTGTCTTTGTCTGGTTTTGGTATCAGGGTGATGGTGGCCTCATAGAATGAGTTTGGGAGTGTTCCTTCCTCTGCAATCTTTTGGAAGAGTTTGAGAAGGATGGGTGTTAGCTCTTCTCTAAATGTTTGATAGAATTCACCTGTGAAGCCATCTGGTCCTGGACTTTTGTTTGTTGGAAGATTTTTAATCACAGTTTCAATTTCATTACTTGTGATTGGTCTGTTCATATTTTCTGTTTCTTCCTGGTTCAGTCTTGGAAGGTTATACCTTTCTAAGAATTTGTCCATTTCTTCCAGGTTGTCCATTTTATTGGCATAAAGTTGCTTGTAGTAGTCTCTTAGGATGCTTTGTATTTCTGCGGTGTCTGTTGTAACTTCTCCTTTTTCATTTCTGATTTTATTGATTTGAGTCCTCTCCCTCTTTTTCTTGATGAGTCTGGCTAATGGCTTATCAATTTTGTTTATCTTCTCAAAGAACCAACTTTTAGTTTTATTGATCTTTGCTATTGTTTTCTTTGTTTCTATTTCATTTATTTCTGCTCTGATCTTTATGATTTCTTTCCTTCTGCTAACTTTGGGTTTTGTTTCTTCTTCTTTCTCTAGTTTCTTTAGGTGTAAGGTTAGATTGTTTACTTGAGATTTTTCTTGTTTCTTGAGGTAGGCTTGTACAGCTATAAACTTCCCTCTTAGAACTGCTTTCACTGCATCCCATAGGTTTTGGGTCATCGTGTTTTCATTGTCATTTGTTTCTAGGTATTTTTTTATTTCCTCTTTGATTTCTTCAGTGATCTCTTGGTTATTTAGTAACGTATTGTTTAGCCTCCATGTATTTGTCTTTTTTACGTTTTTTTCCCTGTAATTCATTTCTAATCTCATAGCGTTGTGGTCAGAAAAGATGCTTGATAGGATTTCAATTTTCTTAAATTTACTGAGGCTTGATTTGTGGCCCAAGATGTGATCTATCCTGGAGAATGTTCCATGCACACTTGAGAAGAACGTGTAATCTGCTGTTTTTGGATGGAATGTTCTATATATATCAATTAAATCTATCTGGTCTATTGTGTCATTTAAAGCTTCTGTTTCCTTATTTATTTTCATTTTGGATGATCTGTCCATTGGTGTAAGTGAGGTGTTAAAGTCCCCCACTATTATTGTGTTACTGTCGATTTCCTCTTTTATAGCTGTTAACAGTTGCCTTATGTATTGAGGTGCTCCTATGTTGGGTGCATATATATTTATAATTGTTATATCTTCTTCTTGGATTGATCCCTGGATCATTATGTAGTGTCCTTCCTTGTCTCTTGTAACATTCTTTATTTTAAAGTCTATTTTATCTGATATGAGTATAGCCACTCCAGCTTTCTTTTGATTTCCATTTGCATGGAATATCTTTTTCCATCCCCTCACTTTCAGTCTGTATGTGTCCCTAGGTCTAAAGTGGGTCTCTTGTAGACAGCATATATATGGGTCTTGTTTTTGTATCCATTCAGCCAGTCTATGTCTTTTGGTTGGGGCATTTAATCCATTCACGTTTAAGGTAATTATCGATATGTATGTTCCTATGACCATTTTCTTAATTGTTTTGGGTTTGTTTTTGTAGGTCCTTTTCTTCTCTTGTGTTTCCCACTTAGAGAAGTTCCTTTAGCATTTGTTGTAGAGCTGGTTTGGTGGTGCTGAATTCTCTTAGCTTTTGCTTGTCTGTAAAGCTTTTGATTTCTCCATCAAATCTAAATGAGATCCTTGCCTGGTAGAGTAATCTTGGTTGTAGGTTCTTCCCTTTCATCACTTTAAGTATATCATGCCACTCCCTTCTGGCTTGCAGAGTTTCTGCTGAGAAATCAGCTGTTAACCTTATGGGAGTTCCCTTGTATGTAATTTGTCGTTTTTCCCTTGCTGCTTTCAATAATTTTTCTTTGTCTTTAATTTTTGCCACTTTGATTACTATTTGTGTCGGCGTGTTTCTCCTTGGGTTTATTCTGTATGGGACTCTCTGCGCTTCCTGGACTTGGGTGGCTATTTCCTTTCCCATGTTAGGGAAGTTTTCGACTATAATCTCTTCAAATATTTTCTCTGGTCCTTTCTCTCTCTTTTCTCCTTCTGGGACCCCTATAATGCGAATGTTGTTGCGTTTAATGTTGTCCCAGAGGTCTCTTAGGCTGTCTTCATTTCTTTTCATTCTTTTTTCTTTAGTTTGTTCCGCAGCAGTGAATTCCACCATTCTGTCTTCCAGTTCACTTATCCGTTCTTCTGCCTCAGTTATTCTGCTATTGATTCCTTCTAGTGTAGTTTTCATTTCAGTTATTGTATTGGTCATCTCTGTTTGTTTGTTCTTTAATTCTTCTAGGTCTTTGTTAATCATTTCTTGCGTCTTCTCAATCTTTGCTTCCATTCTTATTCCGAGGTCCTGGATCATCTTCACTATCATTATTCTGAATTCTTTTTCTGGAAGGTTGCCTATCTCCACTTCATTTAGTTGTTTTTCTGGGGTTTTTTCTTGTTCCTTCATCTGGTACATAGCCCTCTGCCTTTTCATCTTGTCTATCTTTCTGTAACTGTGGTTTTTGGTCCACAGGCTGCAGGATTGTAGTTTTTCTTGCTTCTGCTGTCTGCCCTCTGGTGGTTGAGGCTATCTAAGAGGCTCGATGGGAGGCTCTGGTGGTGGGTAGAGCTGACTGTTGCTGTGGCGGTCAGAGCTCAGTAAAACCTTAATCCACTTGACTGTTGATGGGTGGGGCTGGGTTCCCTCCCTGTTGGTTGTTTTGCCTGAGGCAACCCAACACTGGAGCCTACCCGTGCTCTTTGGTGGGGTTAATGGCTGACTCTGGGAGGGCTCACGCCAAGGAGAACTTCCCAGAACCTCTGCTGCCAGTGTCCTTATCCCCACAGTGAAACAGAGCCACCACCCGCCTCTGCAGGAGACCCCCCAACACCACCAGGTAGGTCAGGTTCAGTCTCCCCCAGGGTCACTGCTCCTTCCCCTGGGTCCCGATGCACACATTACTTTGTGTGTGTCCTCCAAGAGTGGGGTCTCTGTTTCCCCCAGTCCTGTCAAAGTCCTGCAATCAATTCCCACTAGGCTTCAAAGTCTGATTCTCTAGGAATTCCTCCTCCCGTTGCCGGACCCCCAGGTTGGGAAGCCTGACGTGGGGCTCAGAACCTTCACTCCAGTGGGTGGACTTCTGTGGTATAAGTGTTCACCAGTCTGTGAGTCACCCACCCAGCAGTTATGGGATTTGATTTTACTCTGATTGCGCCCCTCCTACCATCTCACTGTGGCTTCTCCTCTGTCCTTGGATGTGGGGTATCCTCCTTGGTGAATTCCAGGGTCATCCTGTCAATGATTGTCCAGCAGCCAGTTGTGATTCTGGTGCTCTCGCAAGAGGGAGTGAGAACACGTCCTTCTACTCTGCCATCTTGGTTAATCCTCTAATTTTTCTTGATATATGTTAGGTCCTAATATCTGGTAAGATCTTTACTCCTTCATTAATATTTTTTTTTTATTTCAGAATATATTAAATAGTCTTATTCATTTATTTTATTAATGAATTTTAGAATTGTTGTGTCAGGTTTCATAAAGTATCTCATTAGACATTTAATTGGAAATGTACTCAATCTATAATTTAACTTGGAAAGAGTTGTCATATCTCCATGTATTTTTCAAATGACAATTAGATAGTCATGGATTTTTATTCTAGCCAGAGACCATACAGAATTCCCTGACTAGTGTTCAAGTTTGCAGCTTCCAGCCATCTGGTTGTGTACCCAGATCAAGCTTTGTGACAACACGGTAAGCTCTCTTCTTGTTGTTTATTTTAATGATATTTTTCAAACAAAAAAACAAAAAAACACAGTAGGACTCCAGAGAAGAGGCATTGAGTTGAGTGAAAATAAAGAAAAGCTTACATCACATAATCTGAAAGTTTTGAAACTCTCAGCAGAGTTGCATTTAAATGTTTAAATTCATTACAAATCAGACTCCTGACTAAATTTTTCAATTCTGTGTCTGTTTCCATACAATTCTGTGGAAAGAATTGGCTACTATACCTAACACCATCTCTGGATGCTGGAATCCAGTGCCAAGATGTTGCTGGTGGAGCTGAACCATGTCCTAACCCGTCTGGCTCTGGTGTAAGTGCACCGGCTGTGAATGCATCTTCCCTGCTGCCTCTCTGACTAGTTCTCCCAGCATCACAAGAATGTCTCTACTGAGGTTCATTACATTTACCTCCTGCTCCTGCTCAGAGAGGCCCACCCGTGACTGGGGCCTCTGTCATTGCATCCCTGCAATTGTGCCTGCTTCTCATTTATTAACTTAAGTGCTTTCTATTAGTGTTTTTTTCTATTAGTGTTTTTTTTTTGTTTTTTTTTTTTTTTTTTTAATATTCTTCTTTGCTATAAATCTGACAAATAGTTTTCTTTTTCTGGGATGTTCATTAGAATATAGAATCAAAACTATATTTAACTTGTATAATGAAATAGAGGCTTTGGTTTGGCATGTTTAGGATTTTTTTTTTAATTTGAAATTTTTAAATAGCTTACCTATAAGCTAATACTACATCTTGATAAATCTTTAAAAACATTCCTCAAATTTTAAAATGTATTGGTAGATTTAGGTTATTTAATACCTTGTACTATAAATAGAAGTTTTCATAATTAATTTTTAATCTTCAGTTTGTTTCATATTTTAGCTTCTCTAGGAATATTTTTATATTCACTTTATCTATTTGTTTATTATGGTTATTCTTTTTTATTATCATGTTCACAGTGTCTTATCTATTTGACTATACTTTCAGAGATCTTGTTCCTACTTTTTTAATAAACTTCACTGTCTCCATTTTTCTAATGTATTTTTATTCCCTCATAAATTTCATTTTAATACTTCTTTAAAGTAAGTTGTTCCTTTGTTTAGAAGTACTAAACTATTTTTTTTTCTCCTTAAGAAACATATTTAACTCTGACTCATTCTCAAAATTATTCAGATTTTATTGTTTAGAAATTGACAGCTAGTGAGGCCATCATATTAATGTCTACCATGTTACTCTTATGTTCACTATTTTATTCTTGGTTCCTTGCTTCCTGTGGTCATTTAGATGGGCATTCTAGCTATAATACTGGATAAAAATGTTTTGTCATTAAGTATTAATTGATGATTAGTTAACAGTCATTAATGAATGTCATTTACTTAATGCTTAATATTATATTTAAATGTCTTTAATTTAAATGTTAATTCTATAATATATAATTGATTAATAATTGTTATGGTGGTTATACTGTTGAGTTTTTCACATGCATTTGTAGCCATATAATTTTTTAAAATTTTATCTTGGTTTGTTAAATGTCCAATTTTCGTAATAGTCCATTTTCACTTAGGAAAAATTACATACTATTTCTACTTAAGTTTACCAAGTATTTAGTAATCATACCTATTTAAGAATATTGAAATCTTCTATATTTTAATTATGCCATAGGGATAATGGTGACGTGATGCATACTAAATTGTTATATCTTTACTCATTTTCAAATATTTGTAGAATTTATAGAATTTTCTCTAATTCATTACTGGCTGCACTGGGTGGGCATTATATAATAGTTATTATGGAGTGTTTTTAAGGAATCACAAAACAGATGATCGAACTCATCTTCCCCCTACTTTTCATGTTTTATACAATTAACAAAAAAAAAAACAAAACATCATTTCTCACAATGTAGGAGACATTTCTGGACTGATTATAGAGTTGTAGATATTACTGTGAGACACACATTTTGAAAGAGACCAGCCCTTAGGCTACATGAGCACATGATCCCTAACCTCCATGCTAGAGACTACACTTCACAGCCTCCACTTGGACTCAGATACCATTATGGGGTAAACAGCTGTTAATGCATCAGCCTGGCAAACTGCTCACCCATCCCTTCTTTTGCAACATCACTCTCTTCTAAATGTCCCTACAAGGAAACATACATTTGGCCACCCTATCCGTGATAGCTTCTATCTTCTTCCAGATTTTGTGCCGTAGATTCTGTAAATTGCCCCTCTTTTAACAACTCACTGAAGCTCAGTCAATCAAAGCACTGCCTCCAGCTAAGAAAATCGGACCCCTTCCCTGGGATTGTGAAACGTGAGGTCAAAGATAATGTCTCTCTTAATTTCTGTCAATCAGGGAAATTATTAAATTTGAAGCACACAGGAAATATGCATAGCTGTTTTTCCAGCCCTATGGAGAATTCCCATGTAGGAGAATAAAGATTACCTGCAGGGAGAATCAGCAGTAAATAATGGCAAGACAGCAAGGAGCCAACACAATGTGTTTCCACTTGGCCCTGCCACCCAGCTGCAGCCTTGAACTTCTTGAGGTACGTGACACTTTATATAGACTCCCTTAGTTTTCTTTAGCTAGTTCAAGTTGAATTTTATTTATTAGCAACCAAAAAGATTTTTAGTTATCACCCAGGTCTCATTTTCCCATATTATTATTTCTTTTGTTAATCCATAGCAAAATAATAATGATTAAAAATAAGCCCATTAGCTTAATTCCTAGTCTCCCCCTTGAGGCTAGGCTAGACTTAGCAACTCCCTTTAAAAGAATACAGTACGGAAAGGGACAAATAGGAACTTTATTGTGGAGAAACCTTCCCAAGCACCAAGTTAACCAAGTAACAAAAGTTAACATCATGTGTGATGTCATATATGTATTATGTACCCTCTGATACAATGCAATGAGAAGGGTCCTTAATCCATGTTGTATTCTTTCCAAAAACCACAAATACCAGTCTGATCATGAGGAAACAAGAGGCAAGCCCAGACTGAGAGACATTCTACAGGATGCCTTGCAAGTTCTTTTCAAGAATATTAAGGTCCTGAAAAATAAGGAAAGGCTGTGAAACTGTCACACACCGTAAGAGACCAAATCCAACTAAATGCATTGCATTGTTCTACGTTGGATTATGGAACAGAAAAAGACCATGAATGGAAATCTAGTGAAATCCAAATAATGTTTAGAGTTTAATGAATAGTCATGTACCAATGTTAATTTCTTAGTTTTGACAAATCTGCCACAATAATACCAGAAAATATAAGGTAATTGGCGTGATGGGGGAGACTGTATGAGGGATATATAGAAACTCTATGTATTGTCTCTGCAACGCTTTTCTAAATCTAAAATTATTCCAAAATATACAATTATGTAAAATTAAGAACAAAGAAATATTGTGAAAGAACTTCATGCTGATAAATTTGATAACTCTAAAAAAAAAGAGAGCCACTTGTAAGTCATATGATGAGCACCCACACTTAACTTTTCATTCTTGGTTTCCATACTTATGAATTCATCATCATCATTGAGTTGTTTATCCAGATAATTGCTTTTAATGATGTAATTAAATTTTAGCAAAAGTATTTTATAAATCTATTGTAGTGATTTATTTATTTTTTTTAAAGATTGTGATAGATACAGACCTATTCATTAGGGCCATGCTTTTGTACGAATCTCCAGGGATGTAAGATCTGAGAACCTTCTAGGGCTCAGCATGAGGAAACTCTCTCATGTATAAACCAGGGATGTGAAAGAAAACGTCAAACCCAGAAAATGCGTCACTTTTCCAAGTCATTTATCCTTTCAGTACAAATTTACTGAGTGCCTAATGTATGCCAGGCAGTGTTCCAGGAGCTCAGCAGATGGATCAATGAGACAAGCCCTCACCCTTATGGAACTTGCATTTCAAGATGGGAGAGAAAGTGAACAAGCAAACAGAAACATCATGCAATTTCAGATTATGATTCAAGCTGTTAAAGCAGGAGGAGGCCAAGTAGTTCAGATTGCTGTGACCTGTTATGTGATGTGCCAGTGCCACCATCTGCCTTTAATCTGCACAAGGATATCAAGGTCACAAAAACATTAAGATTATCAGATAGTTGACCCAGCTTTAAGAAACTGGGTGCAGTGAAAGCCTCTCCCCCACCAAAAAAAAAAAAAAAAAGAATATTCAGCCTTTGGGGGAAACCATCAGCTGGAGAAGCTGGAGCAGAGGATTCCCTGGAAATTACCCTCAGAACTTAGTTCAGGAGATGCTGATCAATGTAACAAGACAAAAATGAATACGTGGAACTGGGCAGAGTGCAAGGTCATCACTGACCATATGCCTCTAACTCTATTTAAATATTCATGTATTTGGACAACTGCCCTTGTAAAGTTCATGGCTTACACATGCTCTCCACAGGAAACTTTGCCAGTCCCTTCACATTTCAGACACGGGTCACAAATAAGACTTGAAATGAAGGGCTCCCTAAGGCATTGCAGATGGTGCAGAAGAACACAGAGCTGTGTCCATGTCTTTGGAACAAAAGCTATCAGTTAAATATCAAGAACTGCATGTGCTCAATTGAAGGTATTCTTATTTTCCTTTTACACAGAAATCAGTCTTCTTTTTGTTATTCTAGTTTTAGGTCACTAATCTATTCCAACAGCCTAAATTGTCATTTATTTTAAAAATCAGGATAAATATTTCTAAAACTTTGTCATCAAAGGCAAACAATTAGAGGTAAACTCTAAAATGTTATTTTCAATCTTCATCAAAATCAGCAAACCCTGCTATCTATAAAGACAAATGAATCCAATGATAGTCTTTCCCTCTATAAATAAAAGATAGGAACCTACAAATTCCACCTTTTTATTAAAAAAATAAAATAACAAGTTCCATTGCTACCAGTAAACCAAATGCAGCAAATTACTTTTCCTATAGTGGTTTGGAGTAGACTGACCTCTCCCAGCCTCTGTCCTCATGCCTGGTGGCAAACATGTATCATCAAGGTTGGCTAAGGTCAGTGGTCCAGTCTGCAACCTCAGGACCAGGGTTTTCTGTGTATGAAGCTAATGAGCTCTTATGGGGATCAGACTCACAACTCTGGCCCTAGTAGAGCTACGTTCCAACTACTGATCTTATCATTTATGACTTAATCCATACAAACTCTCTCAGTCTGACTGAATTTTTTACAAAATGGTTGCTTTCCAATGAGTTTGTGATATTTGAACCTATGTAAATAAACAGTAGAGCAGTACTGACATTAAAAAGATTAAAATTGTTTTAATTGATACCCTGAAGAATGGGGATGATTGAATAGAAATTGCAAATATCCTCTGCTGTGGTCTATGTGGACAAACCTACTTGAAATTCCATTTATTTTTTATATTCCCAAACCATATCAACTATAATTTCTAAATTAAAAACAAATATTTCATAGACTTACAAATTTTCAGTTTTTGTCCCAAAGTCCTTAGTGATATTTATGATATCAGTGTCAACACACACTGATTGAAGTCCCTTGCTGGGCTGGTCACTTAATGATTTGCTTCTTGTACACTATATGTATTATGCAGGAAGATGAAATTTAGAGTCTAAGGTGGAATTTAGACTTGTGTTAGCTCATGGATGGGTCCCTGTTGGAAATTTATTTGGATGAGGGTTTTTGACTGTAGAATGTTTTTGTCTGTATTGCTTGGTTTGTGTTAATTAGTATCTTAATGAAGATAGGAGTTGTGGGTAGGCAGTGTAGGCTCCCCCAGGGGCCTGATCCTCTGGCTAGCCCTATAAAGAGGGATCTTCTCAGAAAAGTTTAGCAATGTGCTTATATAAAGCCTCTGGGAGACTCAGAGATGGGTTATAGTTGCATTGATGCAGAGTAAAAAAGATGAATTCTTCCCATTCTATAAGGAAACTCTTATGGCTTCAGCTCAGTGAGAATCTCAAGGCACATTGTACAAACCCCTGCTCTACCCCAGGCTTCCATTTCCACAAGGCTCTGATAAATCAACCTTTCTTGCAAATTTTAGACTTGACACATCAGTCGCTATGTGGGAGTGGTTAGGCACTAACTTGTAATAAGGACAAAAAGTACCAAACAGTGGGCTATAATAGAAGAAATTGAGAAGTTAAATGGCTCCTGTGATGCACCCCTGTGCATTCCAAGAAATAACATAGTAAAAGTTGAAGGTCTTTAGTATTTCTGTATTTTGAAACTAGTGACAATAGTTTATGAAATTTAGGAAGCTATTTTTAATGGGCAATTCTATAAAACATTCAAGGTACAAATAATTTAAAACTTCCAAAATATTTTTCAGTTTTGAGAAAAAAGTGAAACATTTTCTTACTCATTTTGTGAAGCTAGTATAATCTTGATATCAAAGTCCACAAAGGCATAAAACAGAAAATAATCTGATCACATGAATGAACATGGAGGAGAAAATCCTGAATAAAGTATTATCAATCAACCAGATTTCATAGTGTATTAAAACAGATAAAACATCAAGACCAAATTAGATTTTCAAGATTGCACACTTGGTTTAATACTCGAAAGCCAATTGATATAATTTATCACACTAGTAGGTATGATATTACTGAAACCTGAAACTGAGCAGGACCCTGTGGGGATCCTGGGCACAGAAGACTTCGGTTCCCCATTTCTTTCTTTTTTTTTTAAATTTTATTTATTTATTCATTTATTTATTTATGGCTGTGTTGGGTCTTCGTTTCTGTGTGAGGGCTTTCTCTAGTTGCGGCAAGTGGGGGCCACTCTTCATCGCGGTGCACGGGCCTCTCACTATCACGGCCTCTCTTGTTGTGGAGCACAGGCTCCAGACGTGCAGGCTCAGCAATTGTGGCTCACGGGCCTAGTCGCTCCGCGGCATGTGGGATCTTCCCAGACCAGGGCTCGAACCCTTGTCCCCTGCATTGGCAGGCAGATCCTCAACCACTGTGCCACCAGGGAAGCCCTTGTTCCGCATTTCTTGACTCCAGGCTGCAAGACCTACCCTGAGTTCCAAAGGGCAGATTCCAACAGTTGCTTATCCAGGAAGGGAAGGGATACAAAGACAAGGGAGGGGCAGGCAAAAACCAATAGTGCAGCCTTGGGGTAGGGTCTTGGTTTTGCCTTAAGGGATATACATAACAATGTCTTTAAGCTCTTTAAGATGTCAGCATTCTTCACACCAGAGAAAGACCACCCTCTGAGGGGACATTAAAGGAACAAGAGAAGCTCATCAAGAAGATTACCTGAGACCAGATTAAAGGAGCACAGACCTGGGGACTTCCCTGGTGGCACAGTGGTTAAGAATCCACCTGCCAATGCAGGAGACATGGGTTTGAGCCCTGGTCTGGGAAGATCCCACAAGCCTTGGAGCAACTAAGCTCATGCACCACAACTACTGAGCCTGCATTCTAGAGCCCGCAAGCCACAACTACTAAAGCCCGCGTGCCTAGAGCCCGTGCAACAAAGAGAAGCCACCACAATGAGAAGCCCACGCATTGCAACGAAGAGTAGCCTCTGCTCTCTGCAACTAGAGAAAGTCCACATGCATCAAGACCCAATGCAACAACAACAACAACAACAACAAAAACAACAATGCAGATCCTGTATACAACCCTAATCTTGTCAGTAACCCCACCTTTGAACTATTGCTATAAAATTCCTCATCAAATCTTCTCAGGTTGGGACACATAGTTTTTCGGGGCAGGAGCCCACTGAGTCCCTCATTGCCTGGCAAAGAAATAAACCTATTATTTTCTACTTTAACCAAAACTCTGTCTTCAAGATTAAATTAGGCACCAGAGCACAGAGGCTGCGCTTTCAGCATCATTATGAATAAGGCAGAAGAAACACTTAGGAAAATGCAACATCTCATAATGATAAAAACTCAGCTAACTAAGAAAGAAAGACAACTTTTAAAATTGTATAAAGAGTAACTCCCTCTACAAATAAAACTGTGAAATAATAGGAAATAAATAATTGCTTTCTGCACTTTATTCCTGACACAGAGCTCTTAAAGCCCTTATAATTTCCTGAGTGATAGGGGAGCCTGGAGGACCTTCTGTTCTAATATCTGGTCTTTGACTCCAGTTCTTGACACAGGACTCCTAAATCTCTTGGAATTTCTTGAGTAATGGGAGCAACTTTTATACTAATGAAGTGACTTCTGATGGGCTTCTGGATTGCTTCAGGATAGCAGCTGGTCACTAGAAAGACTGAGCCATGATTAGAAGCCTGTACCATTTAGCCAGACCCTCCATCCTCCAGGGGAGGGAGGGGGCTGGAGACTGAGTTAACAATTGATCATGCCTGCATGATGAAGCCTCCATAAACTCTGAAGCAGGAAAAAGATGGGTCCCAGGGCAAACGGTTTGAGTTTGTTCCTTGTGGACCGATACTCCCGAGATGGGAATGGTAGGACAATTGAGAGAGGATGTTGGGCCCTGCCCAGATAGAAGATAAGAGACCACATATTCCTCATTCTTGAAGTCAGGAGACCTCCCTGACTACACATGCCCAGAAAGGCTCCTTGGAGGTCAAATGGTGAGTGATGCCAACTAATGCTCACTTATCCGTGGACCTCTTCAGTAGAATCCATCTTGGCTAAGAGACGTGTGAGCACACATGGGAAAATCCTGAGGTACACCAAATATGGAGTTTGAACCAGGCAAATCAAAATTATTGGCCAAAGGGAACATGGAAGAAATGCCCCATAAAAGTGATTTAAACTGCCACGAGAGCACGACTCTCTCTCTGAGTCTGCCCATGTGTGTATCCACACGTACTCTTTTTTCTCAACACATACTTATTTCACTACTTCCTGTCTTTGTGGGAATTCTTTTTTCTGCTAAGCCCGAGGTCCAGGGCCTTGCCACTGACCACTGGTCTAGTAGCCAGGATTTGGTGTTCTCACCACCGCGACCTGACCTCAATCACTCTCCAGGAACTGAAACCCTGCTTCAAGCTGTTGCAGCTGAGGCCACTCGAGATCAACCGCCTAAACAATAGGGATTGAAGAGCGTCCAGATTGGTGAGGGCATCAAAATGGCAGGAAGGTGGGGGAGCAAAACTCCTGCACTTGGGACCCTTCCAGACATTATCTTATGTACCTCTTCAACTGACTGTTCATCTGTATCATCTATTATATCCTTCATAATAAACCAGTAAGTGTGTTTCCCTGAGTTCTATAAGCCAATATGGCAAAGTATCAAGCCTGAGGAGGGGGTCATGGGAACCTCTGGTTCATAGCCAAGTTGAACAGAGGCATGGATATCCCAGGAGCTCACTAGTTGTGATTGGGGTCTGAAGTGGGGGGCAGTTTTGTGGGATTGAGCTCTTAACATGTGGAATCTGCACTGTTAAAACTCCAAGTAGTTAGTATCAGAATTGAATTGTAGAACAACCAATTGCTGTCAAAGAATTAGATAATCGGTCGATGTAGGAAAAACCCACACACATTTGGTGTAAGAAGTGTTGTGAGTAGAAGAAACAGGCTTTCCTTTCAATACTACAGCAAAATGACAACTAATGATGAAAGGTTAAGAATATTTTTAGATGAATACAACTCAGCTTTGTTGGATATGTGTGTATATCTATCTATCTACCTATCTATCAATCTGCTATCTTCATCTGGATTAAGATATAAAATATTTTGTCCAGTATTGTAGTTTTTTAAATCAGGAAGTAGGGTCAATTCTGTCCCTGTTACTCCCTCTTGGCCCAAAGTGGAAGTCTTTATTGTGTCCTTTGATAAATAAATATTATTAACTTTAATGTAGCTTAATTTATCAATTTTTCTTTGAGTTTTTAATGGTGAGCTCTCCTTTTTATTATTAACTTATTTTTAGTACATCTGATAGTCTATGGCTCTTATATCTTGTTTAGTAAGTATATTTCTCCCTCCAGGTCATTAAGACATCATCTTCCATCTGCTTCTAAAAGAATTATATATATATATTTTTTTTTTTTTAGAATTTTTTTTGTTTGATTTTTGTTTTTAACTTTTGGGTTTATTTATTTATTTATTTATTTATTTATGGCTGTGTTGGGTCCTCGTTTCTGTGCGAGGGCTTTCTCTAGTTGCGTCGAGGTGCGTGGGCCTCTCACTATCGCAGCCTCTCTTGTTGCGGAGCACAGGCTCCAGACGCGCAGACTCAGTAATTGTGGCTCACGGGCCTAGTTGCTCCACGGTATGTGGGATCTTCCCAGACCAGGGCTCGAACCCGTGTCCCCTGCATTGGCAGGCAGATTCTCAACCACTGCGCCACCAGGGAAGCCCAAGAATTATATTTTTATCTTTTACCTTTAGGTCTATGATCCATCTCTAATTATTTGTGTGTGTGAGTGTATGATATAAAGTAGGAGTTTTCATAATGACAAAACAATGGGAATATGTTCATTGATGTTAAAATTGGATAATAAATTTTGCTTCATTTGTACAATGATATACAGGAGAGCAAATAGATGAACTCCCATTAAAAGCACCAATGCATAAATATCATAAGGACCACGCTGAGCAGAGCACACCAGTCACAAAATAATACAGAAACACACGATAGTTCATTTACACAAAGTCCTAAAGCAGAGGTTATCTATAATAAACTCAAGGAAATGGTTATCACAGATTTCAGGGGAGTGTTTATCAGTGAAGAGATGAAAAGGGGTAGTGATAGCAGAATGTAATACAAGACTCAGTGAAGAGGCTGAGCAAAATCTATGTCTCAGACTAGGTGGCTGGTGTTTGTTTGTTTGTTTTCTTAATCTAATAGGCACACATTTTTTTAAGTGTTGGCTACATGTCCTAATAAACAGGATTTTAAAACAAAGACACATGAAAGAAAACTTCAGTGACAAAAGTGAACAAAACAATAGAACAATATTAAAATTTGGTTTGAAAATAAATTTTGAGGAATTGTTTGTTTGTTTTTTGTTATCCACATCTGAAAAAAATGTGTTGTTCTTGTCTTTCTCAGATCCTTTTGTTGCACTGATCCTGTATAGCAGCAATAAGAAGTCAAAGAATGAACAAGTTTGTAATAATTAAAGTAGTTCTTTCTTTCTATAAAAGTACTCCAGACAACCCTGCTTCTGACAAGTTCAGAAGCCCAAAGGCACTAAAATTGAATTATATCAGCCTCTGGCGTACATAACACTTTCCAATCTAGAGTTTTAAGCTCCTCAACTTGGAAATTAATTACATTTAATGCTTTATTGAATTTCTCAATTACTGGTCACTCCTGGCCACAACTCTTGTCTTGAATCTCTAGTATGATGTCACTCCTTTGTTGTTAAATAAGGGGAAATTGGCATCCAATTTTCTTTTCTGATTAATTTGGATAATAAACTGATTTCTGGCTGCTCTGGAGGTAAAAATCAATTTGAAAAGTATTCTCTGTATCACTGGTCCTGAAATGTTACTGCATATTAGAGCCACCTTTCAGGTTTGAAAAATAATGATGCCTGATCTCACTCCAAGAAAATCAAATTTAATTGGTGTGGGATGTGAAAAGGCCTGAGCAGTTTTGAAAGCTAAATAAGTAATTCCAGTATGCAGTAAAGTTTGAGAATCACTACCCTGCATTATCCTCTCCATTATCTACTTATAGATGTAGTAGATTTTTCAAATAAATAATTATTTATTGTTAATGTCCAGTTATTATATCTTGGCACTGAAAAAATAATAACTGAGCAGATACTGTAATAAAATCACTCAGTCATTCCTAAACACTGATATCATTTACTATTTGCAACTTTTCATTATATTTGCTTTCAATCCAAAGAGACAGACTCATTTTTTCTTTAATTAGAATTTTTAATCTGTGGTTCTGAATTATTGTGAGTCAGAAGATATAATACCTACAAATTAAGACATAAGCAACTCTTGAAATTATGCAGAATCCTTCTGTGTAGTTCAAGGGTACTTTTCACTTGGATTACTCCTGGCTTCTCCTATTTTTGCAGTTGTCATGAACGCCAACAAATCTGGGAACCCAAACTGTAAAATCCAGGTGTGCAGAATCCATATGAATGTCTTTGCAGAATGTGAAATAGGAAATGCTCCATTTTGAATAAAAGAATAGTTGTGATATTTAGCAAATTGCTTTTGTGTGTTAATTGTATTAATAATAAAATGGCTTATTTTATTTAGCCTCATGCTCAGGTCATGCTAATTACAGTCAATCTTATTTTAAATGATCACAAACTACTTCAGAGATAATTGCTGTTTTACATCCATTTTCCAAGTGAAGAAACTGAGGACCAAGAAGCTTAATTAATTTTCCTGAAATGTCATGTATTTTGTTCATTTTAAGTTTGATTTTAGCCATTGAAAAACTAAGACATCTTTGGCAGTCTATATTTATCTAATCTATCTATCATGTATCTATTATCTATCGTATATCTATTCCACGTATACTGTATTCAAAAAGTAGGAAGAACAAGAAATATAAACTTTTGGGGGGAAGACAATTCCAACAATTGAGGCAGTAATACACCATTGATCAAGTGTGTGCTACGTTCCCTGCGTTTCTTAACCACTTAAGAGATTTTATCTTATTATTTACTAAGCCTCCAAGGTAACTCTTGATTACCCCAATAAACAGGTAATAAAATTTTAGATAGATTAATATAGACATTGATATATAATTGTGCAGTAAATTATTCTGCCCTTCACTCTTTTCACGGTATAGATAGTCACTGAACTTTGAATATCTTCTTTTTCATTGTACAGTTATGAGTTGTAATGGACTCATTAATTATATGAATGAGTTGGAAGAATGAGATAAACGTTAAAAAAAAAAATACTGGTAGCTTTAATATTATTAAGCAGAGAACCAGACAGAGAGCTCACCTCAGAGCCTGCAGCTCTATTCTTCTATAATTGTGCTTTCCCAACCCAGGACACCCCAATTCACAACTGAGTCAATCTGAGAAGGCAATACTAAGGATTTTTCTAAATAGAGAGTTTTTTACTTTTTAGTTTTTATTTTGAAATTATTACAGATTCACATGCAATTATAGGAATTATATGGAGAGATTCCATATAATCTTCACCCAGTTTCACCTAGTGTTTACATCTTGCATACTATAATACAACATTACATCCAGGAAATTGATATTGATACACCCCAGCTACCTTATTCAGATTTTACCAATTTTACAAGCACTCAGGTGTGTGCAATTTTATCAAATATGCAGATTCTTTTGGCCACCATCACATTGAAGATACAAAAGGTTTCCATCGCCAAAAGGATCTCTCATGCTAGTCTCATGCCACAGGTATCTCAGTCCCTCTCTACACCTACTTCCTGCAAACCAGTAATCTCTTCTCTGTATCTATACTGTTGTCATTTAAAGGTTGTTATATATGTATGAAATCATGTAGAAGCATTTTTGAGAATGATTTTTTTTTCCACTGGGTATAATTCCCTTGAGAGACATCTAAGTTTCTATGTTTATCAATTATTCCTTCTGTTGAGCTGTTCCCAGTTTGGGGCCATCAAACATAAAGGTGTGATGAACATTGTGTGAGCTGTTCCCAGTTTGGGGCTATCAGACATAAAGGTGTGATGAACATTGTGCATAGGTTTTTGTGCAAATGTTTTCATTTCACTGGGATAAATGTCCAAGGGTGCAATTTCTGGGATGCATGTTTATTTTGTAAGAAATTGCCTTATACTTTTTCAGTCTGGCTATGTCATTTTATATATATTCTCATCACCAACATATGAATGGTCCATTTTCTTAGCATTCTTACCAACATTTTGCTGTTTCACCAAAATATTTTATATATAAGCCACTCTGATTAGGTATGTTGTGATATCTCATTGTGGTTTTAATGTGGAATTCCCTAATAGCTAATGATTATGAAGCACATTCATGTGTTTATTTGCCATCTGTATATTTTCTTTGGTGAAATGTCTCTTCATCCTTTTTGGCCCAATTTCTAAACTGATTGTTCATTTTTGTTTATTTTTCTATTGAGAGAATAAATGTTTACTAGTATTTCTTAATTATAATCTTTTCTGAAGTTTATAGGAGAGATTTCTTTCTAAAGTAAATTTTAAATATCTAAAATACCAAGTTAAAAATATTTTATTCTTTAAACTTCACCATCATATAGGCTTTTTCTCCAAGTTTCTATTCGGTTGATTGTAAGTAAAAGTGTAGGCACATTATATGTATTAGATATACATTTATCAGGTGAGTTGAGGTGTACTGGGTTTTATGTCACTAAAACTCATACAAATTGGTAGCATGCAATCACTGATGACTGAAGTTAGAATTCTATTGCTTTCTTTAGTGAACTCTAGTTTTTTTTAATTAATTTCACTTTGATAGACTTTATTCATAGATAAACTATAGGATTGACATCAAATTTAGTGTTTCTAAAGAGAATTGTAGTATAGATTTTCACCTTATTCCTTAAATATTTTTTTGGAGAACATCAATATGATTTATAAAAATGTTCTCCTCCCTAGATTCTCCAGTAGTTAGGGATGACTTTGGATAACATCGGTGATGCCTAAGAAATGTCACAATCTGGTTAGTCCTCTTTCTGGAACAGCTTTACTCATTCAGAGGACTTAATACTTGATGTCAATTAAATCCTTGACTTGATATTTAATACAACTTTTTTTAAAATTTTGAAATAATTGTAGGTTCACATGTATTTGTAACACTTAATACGGAGAGATCCTATTTGCCTTTCACTCAATTTCCCCCAGTGGTAACATCTTGAGTAACTATAGTACAATACCACAACTAGGAAATTGGTAATATCAATTTACCTTCAAATTTTTTCAAGTTTCACTGTTTTTATATGCACTCATTTGTGTATATATAGACCCATGTGACTGCCAACACAGTTGAGACACAGAAGAATTCCACAAGTATGTCTAAGCATCCATTTTACCAACACAGCTACCTTCCTCCCCTTCCACCTCCCTAATCTGTGACAATCAGTAAACCAAATTTATAATTTTGTCATTTCAAGAATTAAACATAAATACCAACATACAGTGTGTAACTTTTTGATGCTGGCTTTTTTCACTCAGAATAATTCCCTTGAGATCCATCCAAGTCATCGTGTGTATCAACAGTTCAGTCCATTTTATTGCTGAGCAGTATTCCACGGAATGGATGGTCCAGTTTGTCTTACTTTTCTCCTATTAAAGGAAGTTGGCCTTATTTCCAGTTTGGGGCTGTAACAAACAAAGCTGCTATGGACATGCATGCATGTGACTTTTGTATGAAAATAGTCATTTCTCTAGGATAAATGCCTGAGAGTGAAGTCGATGGGTCATGAGGTAAGCAGATGTTTAGATTTGTAAAAAGCTGTTGTATTCTTTTTTCATATTGGCTGTATCATTCCCACCAGCAATTTATGAATGACCCAGTTACATCCTAACCAGCATGTGGTATTATCACTATTTTATATTTTAGCCATTCTAATTGATGTGTAGTGATATCTCATTTTGGTTTAAATTTACATCTCCTTAGTGGCTAATGATATTGGACTCCTTTTCGTGTACTTACTAGTCATCTGTACTTCCTCTTCATTGAAATGTCTCTTCTTTCCTTTAAACCATTTTCTAATTGTATTGTTGAAATTTCTTACTGCCTACTTAGGAAGTTATTAATATATTGCAGATACGGCTCATTTTTTAGATATGTGGTTTGAGAATATTCCTCCAAGTCTATAGTTTATCTTTTCATTCTTTTTATATTAGTTTTCATAGAGCAAGAGGTTGTTTTTGTTTTTTGTTTTTTTTTTCAATGAGGTCTAATTTATCCATTTTTCCTTTTATGGATTATAATTTGCTTGTCAAGTTTAGAAATATTTGCCTAGTTTTGTTCACAAATTCTTTCTTCTGTTTTATTTATTATTTCCATTTTATATTTTACATTTAACTCCCTGATCTATTTTGTGTTAATTTTTTGATCAAACGTGTGAGGTTTAGGTCAAAGTCCATTCTTATATATGCTATTCAATTGCTCAGCACCATTTATTGAAAGGGTTATTTATCCTCCCTTGCATTGTATTCGCACCTTTGTCAAAAATCAGTTGGACTTATTTGTCATGTTCTGTTTTGGGGTTTTCTGTTCTCTCCCATAGATGTACGTGTCTGTTCCTCTGCCACTACACAGTCTAGATTACCATAGTGATATAAAGTTTTGAAATTAGTAGAGTGATTCCTCCATTTGTTTTCTTCTTTGTCAAGGTTGTTTGCATTATTCTAGAGCCTGTGCTTTTCCATATACATTTTAAAATAAGCTTGTTTATATCTAAAAAATTCCTTGCTGGGATTTTGATGGTAATTGCATTTGTCCCACAGATCAATTTGAGAGATATATGATATCTTTAATATGCTGATTCTTCTAATCCATTAACACAATGTATTTCTCCATTGATTTGGGTCTTATTATTTCTTTGGTTAGCATTTTGTAATTATCAGGATACAACTCCTTATATATATATATTTATTTTTTTTTAATTTATTTATTTTTATTTTATTTTTATTTTTGGTTGCATTGGGTCTTCATTGCCGCACGTGAGCTTTCTCTAGTTGCAGTGAGCGGGGGCAACTCCTCATTGCAGTGCATGGGCTTCTCATTGCGGTGACTTCTCTTGTTGTGGAGCATGAGCTCTAGGTGCATGGGCTTCAGTCACTGTGGCACGTGGGCTCAGTAGTTGTGACTCATGGGCTCTAGAGCACAGGCTCAGTAGTTGTGGTGCACGGGATCAGTTGCTCCACGGCATGTGGGATCTTCCTGTAACAGGGCTCGAACCCGTGTCCCCTGTATTGGCAGGAGGATTCTTAACCACTGCACCACCAGGGAAACCCTATATTTTAGATAGATACAAAACTATTTCACTTTTGGAGCAATTTTAACTGGTATTGTGCTTTTAACTTATGTCTTTACACGTTCATCATTAGTATAGAAATGCAATTGATTTTGCAAGTCAATCATATGCCTTGCAACCTTCCTAATTCTCACTTATTGGTTCTAGGAGGATTTTTTTTTTTTTTTTTGGTAGATTTACTGGGGTTTTCTACATAGAAAATCATATTACCTGTGATAGAAGTCTTCCCTTTTCCCCCTTTTTAATCTGTATGATTTTTTTTTCTTGCCTTATTAAATGACAAGAACTTCCAGTACTGTGGTAAATAAAACTGATATTGCAGATATCTTTGTCTTATTTCCATTTTAGGGGGAAAATATTTAGTTTTGGTTTGGTTTGTGGAAGTTTCCTTCTATTTTTAGTTTGCTGAAAATTTTTTATCATGAGTATATTTTGAATTTTCTAATTGTTTTCTACTTCAATTAATATAATGATATGATTATTATTCTTTAGCCTGTTGATATGGTGAATTACACTGATTAATTTTTGAACAGTATATATCCAAAATAAATCAAACTATCTCATTGCATATAATTATTTTATTGCTAAATTAAGTTTGCTAATACTGTTCATGATTTGTGTGTGTGTGTGTGTGTGTGTGTGTAATTCATGAGTTTGAATCTGTGTGAATCTGAATTAGCCATAAATCTGTAGTTTTCCTTTTGTTCTACCTTTGTCTTATTCTGCTATCTGGGTATATAAAACAAGTTTCTTACATGCATAGTTAAGTGTTTCTTCTCTTCTCTTTTCTGGAATATGAAATGTTTACTAGGTGTTAAATCTCCTTTGAGAGTATTTTTAGGATTCTCCAGTGAAAATATTTAGGGCTAGAGATTTCTATTTTGGGAAATTCTGACCAAAAATTTACTTTCTTTAAGGTTCTAAGACAACAGATTATTTCATTTTTGCTTAATTTTGGTAATTTATGAGTTTTTAGGAATTGGCCAATTTTGCTAAATTGTCAAGTTTCTGAATGTAACGTTCTTCATAATATTTCTTTATTATCATTTTAGTGGATTCAAGATGTAGTGATAGCCTTTATTTTATTCCCAAAAATGGTTATTTGTGTCTTCTTATTTTGTCCATCTTGCTAGAGTTTTATCAAATTTATTAATTTTTTAAAAATTATCTTTTTAGTTCATTGATTTTTCTCTCATTTTCCCATTTTCAATTTCACTTATTTTTCCTTTTTATCATTTCCATTTGTCTGTTGGTTGACTTTTTTCTTTTTTTTTTTTTCTCTATATCTTTTAGTTTCTTGAGACAGGAACTTAGTTATTAATTGAGACCTTTCCTCTTTTCTAATGTAAGCGTATAGCGCTATAAATTTTCCTCTCAACACTACTTTACCTGTGATACACATATGTTCTATGTTCATTTTCATTCATTCTGCATATTTGTTTGGCATCAAGTAGCTTTTATTTTATTTAAGTCATTCACAAATGAAAACTTAAAGAATAATACCAGACTAATTAAATGACAAATAAAAGCTCTAGAGAGCTCATAATAATCCTTGCTAATAATTATATATAATCTACTATTTACAAGGCACTATCTTTATTTTTATCTTAATAAGAACATCTCTGTAGCATTTTCAAGTAGAAATGTAATAGAGCACAGGTTCATACACTTTAACAAAGACCAACTTAACCTGGTTTAAAACAAGATAAAATTTTGTTTCTCATGTAACAGTCTGGAGATGGGTGATCCAGGAAGGTCCATATTTCTGCTTATGGAAAAGGGAAAGGCAAATGCAATGCATGCCCCTTTTTTTTGGACTTAAATGAGAAGTGTTATACATGATTTCTGTTCACATCCCTTTGGTCAGAGCTCAGACATGGGGCCACACTTAGCTTCAAAATAGGTTAGAAAATATATCTTTAGCTGAGTAGCCAGTTCTGTATATTTTAAAAATTTATTGGAAACTTCCTCATTAACACTGATAGGATGGTGTCCTTATAAGAAAGGGAGGAGACATCAGCAGTTCCTCTCTCTTTCTGTGTGCACACAGAGGAAAGGCCGTGTGAGGACACAGTGAGAGGATAGCCATCTGCAAGCCAGGAAGAGACATCTCACTAGAACCCAATACTGTTAGCACCTTAATCTTGGGCTTATAGACTCCAGAAATGTGAGAAAATAAATTTCTGTTGTCTAGTCACCTAGTCTTTGGTATTTTGTTACTGAAACCCTAGCTGACTAATACAGATTTTTGTACCAAGAGGTGGGGTGTTTCTATAACAAACATCTAACATTGTGGAAGTGGCTGTAGAACTAAGTGATGGGTAGATACTGATAGAATTTTGAACTGAATGCTAGGAAAAAATCTAGATTGCCGGGCTTCCCTGGTGGCACAGTGGTTGAGAGTCTGCCTGCCAATGCAGGGGACACGGGTTCGAGCCCTGGTCTGGGAGGATCCCACATGCCGCGGAGCAACTAGGCCCGTGAGCCACAACTACTGAGCCTGCGCATCTGGAGCTTGTGCTCCACAACAAGAGAGGCCGCGACAGTGAAAGGCCCGCGCACCGCGATGAAGAGTGGCCCCCGCTCGCCGCAACTAGAGAAAGCCCACGCACAGAAACGAAGACCCAACACAGCCAAAAATATATAAATAAATAAATAAAATTAAAAAAAAAAATCTAGATTGCCTTGAAGTGGCGATTGGTAGCAATCTGGATATTAAAGGCAAATCTGGTGAGAACTCAATAAGAAAAGAGGAGAGCTGTAGAGATAGTTTCTATCATCTTAGAGAATACAGAGATGATGATAAACAAAATGTTACAGAAATATGAATGTTAAAGACCATTCTGGTAAAGTTAAATATGGAAATGAGGAATATCCTATTGGAAACTGAAGGAAAGGTGATTCTTGTTATAAAGTGGCAAAGAACTTGAATGAATTGTGTTCTAGTATTTTGTAAAATGTAGAATTCGTTAGCAATGAAATTGGATATTTAGCTAGGAGATTTCTAAGCAAAGTATGGAAGGTGTTGACTGTTTTTTCCTAACTGATTATAGTAAAAAGAAATAAAAGAGGGAGAAAGTAAATAAACTGTTAGGTGAAAGAAACCAGAACTTGGAGATTCTTAGATGTGATGTTATAGATAGTTTTAGATCTTAGGTATCTGTCTGGCCTATTTTATTGTCTGTCGTATTAAAAATAAACAGACAAACAAACAAAAAACCTGAGCCCAATTACTGATGAACTCAAAGATGTAATTCTAAAGCAAAGATAATTTTAAAAGTTGATGGGTGGTAAGAGGAGAATTTTTGTATACTTATTAGTAATTTCAATCATATGTTTTAACCAAATCACAAACAACTTACAGCCAAGTATTGGATTCATACCAAAAAATGAGTAAGAATGCAGAAAGCAAGGATAAGAATCTTGTAAGTATTACAGTTAAAACATAATCAGTGTTTGGTTACAATCCAAAAACTTAAATAAATAAAGGTTTTTTAAAAGTTAAGAAAATAACAAACAAAATCATGTGAATTAACACATGACAATCGGTGGCTTTATTCAATCTAGATCATGTTCTGTAGGTTTTAGGCAGAAGCTGTTGATGTGTCATGCAGCTTCTTGATCTGAAGCTCTTGGTAGAAGCTGTCTACTTTTGAAGATAGTCTGCTTTTGAAGGATTCTTAAACTTCTTTCATTATAAATCTCCAGAAAAAAATGGCAGTATGGGTGTTGAAAATGATAACTTTGTGTCTTTTTACCTGGGAGACATGAATCCGAGATCTACACCTTCATATTTACTTGATGTCATCTTGGTCAAATGTAACTTGCATAGTATTCCTCAACATGGTTCCAGGGCACAAGACTTCTTGTGAGGATATGAAGGAAAGACAGTATATGCCTATTGGTAATAAGACTGATTATATTACATGAATTACTTGCAGCACTCGGCCATATCTGCCTGAAATGAGGTCGAATTGAGAAAATCAGGGGAGGCATATTTAGCCATATAGGGTGACCTGTAATAAGTTCATATGATGAGAGTCACCAGGGCTGGGATGTGGTTCTTTCCTGATCCTGAGAGCCAGAAGCTACACTCTCTGTCAATGGACCACTAGAGTTCCAGATCATCTTATCATTTTGCTAGTGTATGTACTAAAATGACATTGACTCTCTCACTTTTCCTGAGGATTGAGGGTGATGTGGTCATAGGAACAATAAAATTTCTGAGAAAGTGAAAAGGCTTTACAAAGTTCTCTATTGCTTGTGCCAACAGAAATGAGTGGCTGCATTGATGGAGGTTGGAATTCCTCATGGAAACAAAATATAAAGGTTTTATGTTTTGTTTCTCCCCCTCCCCCCAATGTCAGAGCTGCATCTCTCTGGCAGGAAAAGCTTCAGTCCACTCTGAGAATAAGACAACAACAACCAGGACCTGTAGAAAAAGTACTATGGAGGAGTTCACAGATGCAACCGAGGTGTGGGTTCTTTTTAGCTTCCCACTTTCCTAGTTTTATCAGAGTTATGCTGGTGACAGGTGAGCTGTGGAACTTCAATGTGTGGGAACTTTCCACAACACCAAGCAATCAACTCAATTCTGCTCAGGCACTAACTAGGTGTCAAGCTAAACTCAATTCTGACACTATCTACCTGGAGGCAGCAACAGATCCCACAAGTTGAAGTCTCAGTCCCACAAGACTGCGCCGATTCATATGTCAGTCACAAGTCCACATTGTTACCTGTGCTTCTGGCCAACTGGCTGCAAATTGGAGTTTCCCATAACCCCCTCCTTAGATTTGATTAATTTGCTAGGGTGGCTCACAAACTCAGGAAACCTGTTTACCCACTAGATTACCAGTAATCTACAAAGGATATGAGTG
The DNA here is from genome assembly GCF_028021215.1 of Eschrichtius robustus. NCBI lineage: Eukaryota > Metazoa > Chordata > Mammalia > Artiodactyla > Eschrichtiidae > Eschrichtius > Eschrichtius robustus. The sequence goes on from NC_090831.1 coordinate 4,341,168, forward strand.
AACAGCCAGATGAAGAGATAAACATGGCAAGGTCCTGACCAAAGTATCTTTGTCCCAGTGAAGATTGGGGTCTGGCATATGGATATATTCTGGTTTATCAACCCAGAAACTCTCCAAGCCCTGTCCATTGGGTTTCTGTGGAGGCTTCATCACACAGCCATGATTAATTAAATCATTCCTTGATGACTTATTCAACCTCCAGGTCCTCTCCTCTCCTTGGATCTGACATCCAGGTCAGGGGGTGAAACTAAAAGTTCCAGCCCTCTAATCACATGGTTAGCTCCCCTGGAAACCAGCCCCCATCCTAAGGTACTTTCCAAAAGTCACCTCATTAACATACATACTCTGGAAATATTGAAAGGAATATGTTATGACTATTAAGACACATTTAAAGCTCTTATCACTTAGGAAATTCCAAGGATTTTAGAAGCTCTGTGCCAAAAAAGAGGACAAAGACCAAATATATATTTCTTATTACAACTCACAATATTACAGGAACAGAGACACCCTGAGCAATATTTGTAAAACTTCCCCATCAGTGTAGATAATAGTAGACTATCCTTGCTTTATTCAGTTATTTCATGAAAACTCTGCTAGGTTTTATTTGAGATTCTCTTGACACAAACAAATAGCTTTCATAAAAGTTTCAGAGATTATTGTCATAAAATTGACAACCAAAATAGTTCCCAAAACTCTTCATATTCCAAAAAATATTTTTAAATATTTTAATGTGACTATTTTAATTTTTGTTTAGAATATTTTAAATTACTTTTAGTATTTTTAATAGCTTCTTTGAACCTCTTCAAACATCTGACTTCTTGAAGTATCACGGTATCCAAGGCCATATTAGGAGTTGCTTACTTGTCGAATGATTAACCAGGGCGTTTCCTCGTGCCTCCATGTTATCTCTTCTTGAATGGGCTTTTATGACAGCCACCATCTTAGAAGATATTAGAACATTTAACAGTTCTTTAATATGTTGACCATTTTCAATGTGTTTCCTGCTGAGGCTTAAAACTCTTGTTTTCACAACATCTCAAAATCATGGACTCCTCCAAAGGCATACTTGTTACCTGTGTATCTAGTAACTCTCTTTTCAGTTGAAAGTCTGTGGTGAAAGTAATTGGTTCCTCCGTAGGAACAAATTTTACTATGTTTGAGGTTCATATTCTAAGAATGAATTGAAATCTGTTAAGGCCTATCCTGCTTGCATATTTCCTATTTCAGTCTTAAGATATGACCTGTCAACAAACAACATTGCATCTGGAGATTTTACGGGCTAATAAATCTGCTCAAGGCTTAGTCAGTTCTCAGTAGAGGAGAGATAGTCATGGATTTTCATTTTTCAGTAAAGGAAGACGAATAGCAGGAATTAAGGTGTTATCATAATGGAGAGAATTGTGTAGAGAATAAAATGATAAAATTCATAAGAGCTAAGACTGCATACTGAAAAATGTGAAAAATGTAGTACATTTCCAGTAAGCAAAAAGGATTGTATTGCCTAATGGGCTGTGGTGTTGAAGAGGCATCTTAAAATTGTCAGTAGACACTTTCACTTATTTGTCTGATGCTACTATAGCCCTTAGACAAGGTGAGTAGAATTTTCCCCCTAGATCTAAAGAAAAGCTGAAGTAAGAAACTGGTATATCAATATTCCTTTGAAGCTGAGTCAGGATATTAAGGGTTTGTCCAGATCTTTCATGTACGAATGGGTGTAAAAATTTATGATAATTAAGCAGGTCTAGAGTGAGCAGTTGTTGAAAACCTGATTTTAAGCTGCAAACTACCATTCCTATTTAGGTTCCAGGAGGAGATTCAATCACCAGGAACTGTACTATTCTTAATATTTGGTGATTATATAAAAATTAGAAACCTATTGCCCACAATAGCCAATGAGAACTAGAATACCTCTTACTTGTTTATAATTTTGAGTGATTTATATTCTATCAGGATGGAGATACTTAACTCTTTAGGATTGTCTTAGTTTAAGGTCCTATATAACAAAATACCACAGAGTGGGTGGCTTATAAATTACAGAAATTTATTTCTTAGAATTTCGGATCCTGGAAGTCTGAGATCAGGGTGCCAGCATGGTCTAGTGAGGGCTCGCTTCTGGGATGCAGACTTCTCACTGTATCCTCACATGATGTAAGGACCAGGGAGCTCTGTGGGGTTTCTTTTATAAGAGCACTAATCCCATTCATGAGGGCTCCACCTTCATGACCTAATCATTGCTCAAAGGCCCCGATTAATACCATCAGCTTTGGGGATTAGGATTTCAACATAGGAATTCTGGGAGGTCAAAATATTCAGAGTGTAGCAAGGACTAATTATGACCCATATAACATACTCATTCTGACAAAATTATACATTTTCACTGGAACGTATATCGAGCTAAAACAGCAAATCTTAATGGTCACTATCTTTAGAGTACAGCAAAAGTTCAGCCACACATTGCTTAGGGACAGAATCACAGAGAAATTAAGGATTCCTTATAGCTCTGGTTAACGACCTGTGAAAAAGCAAGGGGTATCTCAGTAAACCTTTGTGGCTTCAGTGTTCAAATAAATTGTTGAATTGTTGTAAAAAGTGAAGCAGATATTGATTACCTGGATCTAAAGCAACACTGAAGAAAGCAGAACAAAGATCTATAACAATAAAACATCTAGCCTTAGATAATACTGAAGGTAAAATAGTATATATATATATTTTTTTTTTTCCACAGCACATCTCACACTTCCTGCAGATGTTTAAACTGTGCTTGATATGGTGTAATTCAATGTCCAAATGAACTGTAAACTGATTACGAATAGGAGAGTACTCAAGGATCTCAAATATGTGATTTGAGGGACATTGGTTTTGGAGATCCCATTTTCCTAGTAGACCACAAACTGTAAAGCTAGCAGGAGAGGTGTCACAGGAGCAAAGAATTCCCTTTAAAGTTCTGGTGGGGACAGTCATGGGATGAGGCTAAGGGAGAGCTTGTGTGACAGTGGTGGGATTTGTGGTTGATATTGTAGTACTCATATCAATAACAGTTCTGCAAGATTGTCCTTTAATATTTAGAGAGATTTCACCTTGTGAGCTTAAGGGTAAAACAGGAAATCGGGCTGTGATTCCTCTTCAGAGGAGGATAAGCTTTGTTAATCACCCGTAAACATAAACCTTCATTAATCACCCACTTCATTTTTTTTTTTTCTTTCCTTTTTTTAGCTAGTGTGAGACAACTGTGTTCCAATGTTCTTTTTGTTTATCTTGCTTACAGGTATTTTTATACGACTTTCCCTCTACTGGTTCAGCGGGGAACATCTCATTGCTACATCTTTAAGGCTATCAGCATACTGTAAGGTTTTTTTGTTTTATGTTTATTTTTGCTTTTGTTCTAATTTCTGTCAAGTTGTCTGTGAGGAGATTGGCAAGAGTTTTGTTCTGGGTTTTTTGTTTGTTTGTTTGTTTCTTTTTTATTTTGTTTTGTTTTGTTTTCCAATACTCTGTGTATTTAATCCCCTGATTCTGGCTTAAAGCCATTCACAAAAAATGAGTAAAGAGCTGAGGTCATATTTTCTTCAAGATCTGTTTTTGAATGTTTTGTAAAGGTGTTACAAATCTCAAACCTAAATTCTCCAAAGGACTTTTAGAAATGTCTTAGTATTCAATCTTTTTATACAAGAAAGATTTTGGAAAGAGCCTCCAAAATGTGTCATTCAATACTTACAGCTTTTCCAAATCTCTGCATTTATCTGCAATTTCTCAGTATCTTCCCACTCTGCATTTCCCATCTTTTTTTTTTTTTTTTTTGTAACTGAGATTCCTAGTAACATCTGAAACCATCCTTATAGATCTGATAGCATTGGATTATACATTCCTAGGGCTATACCAAATCCCTCTGTAGATTTTAGTTTATCTTGTTTAGGCCTCTGAAAGCTTGACATAAGCTGTCAGCTCAGGATGAGACCAAAGATAAAAACGGCCTTAGGGATTTAAATATAAGAAAGGATTGAGTTTTGCAGGTTCCTGGCTGAGACAGAGGGGAAAATGGGTTGGAAAGAAGGGCAGAAGCAGAGAAAGACTGAGAAGCATAAGATGGGGGTAGAAGAAGAGAAGACCAAAGGCCACTAAGTTCAAGTTCTCATTTGGAGTGATCTAAAAGAGGGATAGATTTAAACATGTTATACTTTTATTTGCCTTGGCTAAATAATTTTATAAGGAAACAATTTATGTATCTGAATTTTGTTTGGAAGCTTCCTCATTCCAAGCCAAAAAAAACAAAAAGCAGACCAGTGAATGGGCTTTTATTCCCATTCTGATTTGAATAACCTCTCATATGAATAATTTTATTCTTATCAAAGTTCTCCAAACTAACACTGTAATCTTAAATTTTCCTTGTTAAATCTAAGCTCTTTAGAAGGATAGTTACTTATATTTGAATTATGCTATACATTCATATAAGAAGAAGTGGTCTAGCCCAAAGGAGTCATGGACTTAGGTTTAGATTGAGAAAACCCATAACAGTGTGGCAACAGTTTGAGGAAAACATTGTTTCTATGTCTTCTGTTTGGAATTTGCTTTCACCAGCCACCGACTCAATAACGTGGGATTGTCATTAAGCAGAAGCTTAGGGAAGAGCTCTCACTCATAACTAGATGCTCACAGACAATACAAAAGACTGCATTATAAAGTCTTGGTGACTGACCCAAAGCAAAGTTTGTCCAAAGGACCCCAATTGGGAGAAACCTTGCCCACACCTCAGGCTCTGGGCTGATTCCAGAAGCAGATTTATGAGGAATGATATCTTTTCTCTCCTTAAAACATCTTCTTACAGACAACAAAAAATGATGAGGAGAGGATAAACGAAGCAATTTGTCTGGGGGGATGGGGAACTGGGATGTCTCAGGGTTTAGTTTATCATATCCACAGGTCATAAGGTGAGGTGGTTTAGTCTATACCCTCCCATTTTCAAAGCCAGCCTTCAAACTCCCAGTCAGCTAATGAGCTTAGTGAGAAATCAATCTGTCACAGGCAGAGGAGTTGACCAGGAATTAGAATGATTCAAAAAGCTGTTAAATACGTAAACTATAGACATGTTGTTCTGAAAAAGGATCAGTCAACATCACAAAACAGTTTTTGGAAAAGATAAAACTTTTTTTTGCCCAAATTAAAAGAGAAAACAAATAGATAGATTAAATAACAGAATGATAGCACTAAGTAAACATGATTTGTAAGATCGTTAAGGAACCCACCCATCAACATAGGTGATAAAGGAGATGGAAATATGTGAGAAATATTAAGGAATAATGGAGATGCATAAACTCGATGGGTTACAGATGAATAAATAAACTTGTGAGAGCAGTCAGTTGCCCTGTGGTAAAGAATGGCACAGATCAGAACAGCCCACCCACTGAGGCAGGATGGTGATGAGGAAAACACCAGGTCAGACACAGCTGTGGAATTACACAACTCCAAACACCATCAAAAGACCTGAATGTTCCCAGAGACATAAAGCTAGCTGCATAAATAGTCATGAGAGGTCACTAAATGGTAAATGATTTACAATGATAAATGATTTCTTGTCAGTAGCACTGGGCTGAAGAAATCAATGCAACGACTCCTTTACAATTCTGAGGGAAAATGATTTTTAATATACCAACACGCATTAGAAATTAAGTATGAGGCTAAATATAGGACGCTTTTACATTCAGATTCTTAGGATGCTTTTTTTTCACATATGTGTGTGTAGATATATATGGTGTTTTCTTTCCTTGACCAAACTCTTCTCAGCCTTCCTTGAACTCTTGCTACGGTCTGAATGTTTGTGTCCCCACAAGATTCATATATGGGAAACCTAGCCCGCAAAAATGATGACATTAGGAGGTGGGACCTTTGGGAGGTGATTAGGTTATGAGGGAGGAGCTGTCATGAAAGGGATTAGTGTTCTTACAAAAGAGACCACACAGAGCTCCTTCACCCCTTCCATTATGTGAGGGTACAGGGAAATGATTGACATCTATGAAGCAGGAAGTGCTCACCAGACACCGAATCTGAGGGTGCCTTGGTCCTGGACTTCCCAGCATCCAGAACTGTGAGAAATAAATGTTTGCTGTTTATAAGCCACCCAGCTATGATATTTTTTAATAGCAGCCCAGATGTACTAAGGCAGCTCTTTTTCAACTAGACCCTGACTTTGGGGCTTCTGTGTTCATCTCTGCCTTGTCCACTTTTAGCAAAGAATCCTGCTAAGTCAGATTAGCCAGCATCCCTCATCTTCCATAACTGCTCTGACCTGTTTCCTCATTCTCCACCATCCCACAGGCGATGTCTGATCACCCTGGTCTGCCTTCAGCATTAGGTCAGTTTAGTCAGAACACCCCTTACCCTCAATCTTTCCTCTTAGTAATTTTCCATCCACTGACCACGCTTTTTGGCATAAATCCCCACCTGCCCGTGCTGAACTAGGAGCTGAGCCTAATCCTTCTCCCCCACTGCAGATCCCATTGCAGTGGTCCTTACACCTGTCATGTTAGATCTTCTTTTTTTCCTTTTTTTATAAATTTTATTTATTTATTTTTGGCTGTGTTGGGTCCTTCGTTGCTGCGCATGGGCTTTCTCCAGTTGCAGTGAGCAGGGGTCACTCTATGTTGCGGTGCGCAGGCCTCTCACTGCGGTGGCTTCTCTTGTTGCAGAGCACAGGCTCTAGATGCACAGGCTTCAGCATTCCCGGCACGCTGGCTCAGTAGTCGTGGCTCGCGAGCTCTAGAGTGCAGGCTCAGTAGTTGTGGCACTTGGGCCCAGTTGCTCCACGGCATGTGGGATCTTCCTGGACCAGAGCTTGAACCGGTGTTCCCCACACCAGCAGGCGGACTCTCAACCACTGCGCCACCAGGGAAGTCCCATAGATCTTCTTGAATAAAGTTTTTCCTACCATTTTTAAAGAGCAACCCAATTTTTTTCCATGAACACTTAGTATGTGTGTGTGTGTGCATGTGTGTATTCCACTAAATTTGTGAGAAAATATGGGAAAATATTATTTCATGAGATACATGAACTATAAAGACATTTTTAAAAATCCAAAGCTATTTGAACTTTGACCTTTATTCTGTTTTTCTTCTAGAGGCAGGACTTAGCATAGGTTTACATTGTTTTCTATCAGGTTAATCACATTCTGGTTCTTCAATGATATTTACTATTGACATAACCATAATACTATATATATTGTTTAATAAAGCTAAAATATCATTATCAGCTTATAGGAAAAAAAGGTCTATGTTATTGCTAAAGAACTTACAGAAATGAAATTATATTATGGGGGTACTATAACCTATATTGGATTATACTATGCTGATTTTCATTAACATTATGCTGATTTTGATTTGTCTTTCCCATATATATGAACATGCCATGAAAAAGAGATTATTACCTTCCCCCTCCCCCCTTCTCATGAGTCTATTTCTGCAAAAAACAAGACAAATTGACTCAATTCCCAAAGTTTTAGTCTATGGAGAGAATGTTTTGCTTAGCATGTACATGTCATGATAAGGTAGTTCAACTGTATAACCCAAGTGTTAGCTAAGGTCGCCCTGTTCTTTGCAATTTAAATCAAATTGGCTCTATTACCCAGTTCCTCTGGTACTTAACATGTTTCATGGTCATTTCTGTTTCAGCTGACCTCTTCATCCCACTCTTGCTTTATTTCATTTGGCTTCCAATTCTTTTTACTATATTATGAAGAGAAATTGAGATCTTCACTTTGTACTTGTATTGCGTCTGCCTCTGTATATCAAAGGACTCTAAAGTTTCTGCTAAAACAAAGGGCTATGGGCTTTGGGCCACAATTTTAGGCAGAAAGAAAGAATGTCTGTAGCTTTGAAATGTAAAGCTTTTATATTTTTTCCTCACCCTCAAATCTCTGTAAGCTAACGGCAACACCGTATATTGAGGGTAAGTTTCAAGATGTACGGAATTATGTCACCGATCATCACTCCCTACCCCTTAGAAAACAAAAGGAGTGTTTTGTCCACTGTACTAATGATCAATTAATGCATAAATAATGCTTAACAGTCAGATTTACATGCAAATAAGCAAGGTTTTCTATCCAGTGCCAAGAGCACACACATGCCAGCTAAAAATTGGCACTTGCCACCTGCCTCTACAAGGATTAAATCACTACCCACTGCATTCACTGACCTTCAACACCTCCTGAAAGGAGTTCAGGGTAGAGATCAGTAATGAGACACTCTGTGCTCTGGGAAAACTGGCAGAACAAAGCTTCAGATAGTTAGATATTTTCAGGAGACAATTTTACGAGCCCAATTTCTTGCATGCTTTCATGTATAGAAAAGCACTAAAATCATAAACGGTGACATCTGTTCCTCGTGACTAGCAGCAAGCTTCTGCAAAAATGTGTGCTTGATTGCACATACCCCCCTTCCCTAAAACCAAGTATATACTGAGTTTTTCCCCTGACTCTTCGGAGCAGTTCGTCAGAGCTATTTGAAAGGCTGTCTCCTGGGCTACAGTCCTCATTTTGCTGCAAATAAAACTTAACTTAGAACTCTCACGTTATGCATCTTTTTTCAGTCGACACACAGAGTAATATGTGTTTGGATATACCTGATAAGCTAGTTTTGAAGCCAACTGGAGGGTGAGGCTGTAAAGACATCTAGGATGTATAATACAGTGGTTTAAGATAATTTTGCTGTTAGTATTCAAGGTCAAAAAATATTAGCAGAACTACAGAAAAGGAAGATTCAGTATACCTGTCAAAAATATAAGGTTTACCATGAAAAGTTACTTATCACTAATTGGTTTGACATATTGAAACATTAAGCATATGTTCAGTGGGGCTTACATATCAAAAACTTGCACACAATCTGTTCATGTGAATTGTCTATTGAAGACAGGGGGTGATGAGGTATGCTTAATGAGCAGTGAATTTAAGGAAGTTTTGTTGAGCATGAAAAGTGCACAGGTCAGGAGGTCCAGCTGATGAGGAATGGAAGTATTTGGTCAGAAGTTCAACATGAGAGTTGGATTCATTTTCAACTCAGTTTGAGCTCTTAGGTTCTGCTTTCTGGCCATGGAGCTCTGAAGAATGTGACAATGGCCTCTCAGAATTAAAAACAGCCTGTCACGGCCAAGTTGAAAGGAGAATTGACTGGGAGAATTAATTGCTATCTACAAAATGGGGAGTTAGAGGAAACAAGTTCTTTTTCCACATACAGAACATTCAACTCACATCTCAATGAGTATAATTTCATTTTATGCAGCCTCTTTTGGATCTTTCTCAATGCATTTTGGACATAACAACTAAATTCAAATAAAAGTATGTGCAGAACACTGAATTTCAGTTTTAATTCTACCATTCAGTAGCTGAATGATTTTGTATGAATTTCCCAAACTTTAAAACAATGCAAAATCCATCTATAAATTGAAAAATACAACATGTGTGAGGTTCATTCCAGGCTCGGAATTCTACAGTCAGGTTGCTGTCTGTGGGATTGAAGACCATTTAACTTATATGAGTATGTTTTCCCAAGATCGAAGGCTGTGTCTATTTAGATCTAACCAGGAAAGCAGAAATATTATGCATTTCTGACAGAGGGTATTTAACACAGGGAACAGTGATACAGGTTTTGAAAGGCTGAACCAGCAACAGGGGTACTGAACTGCTGTCCTTGGATCTGTAAGGAGACCACAGTATCAAATACACAGAGGATTAAAATACAAAACAAAACAAAACATAAAATGGGGTACGAACCTGAGGCTTTTGGAACCTCACAGCTGGGAATGAGAATACCAGAAAGAAAGAGTCTTCTCCCCTCTTTCCTCCAAGTTACCCTCTAGGGTCTCCCATTGGCATACTCCACCAGGAAGCTGATGCCAAAAGAGTAGGAAATGGAGTTTGCAGCCTCCAATCCAGCCTTGCATATGCAGGGTGAGCAAGGGTGGCGTTGATACTGAGAAAAAGTAGGTAAACAACCACATGGGGAGAAGACCTGCATTTTCTTCAATGAGTCTACTTGCCAATTAATGCTCAGAACACAAGGGACCTCAGTTATTTATTGACTTGTGTGAAGTCAGTGAACCTACCATGGCAAGTTAACTAATGGGAGGAACAACTCTGCCATAAATTGGTCTATAGGATGTGTAACACACTGCAACATTTTCCAGCTAATGTGGCCATTTCTGTCAATAGATCGAATACATATGAGAATTAAATTATATTTTATTAAATAAAGAAAAAGAAAGAGAGAATAGCAGGTCTTCCTATGTCAACCATATAAGACAGATGCTTTTGGTTGTCTAGGTGTAGATTTGTGTCCATATAGCATACAGGAGAGCATGATTTGTGGAAAAAATATTGAATTCTAATAAAAAAAAAGTTTTTTAAAGTGATGAAATAGAACCGTTAATAATAGACTAAGTGGATGCCTTATGACATGAAAACTGTGCCTCGTGGATTAATTAGAAGAAAAAAAAGGTTTTTATTCTTAATGCTGGAGCTGAGGAATGACCATCGGGGCTGACCCAAGGATTATGTTCTTCTACATCATCCACCCATCTATGCAGCTTGGTGCCATTATTCCTGCTGATCTGTGGATTTCATTTCTTTTTTTTTTTTTTTTTTTTGAAGGCCTTTTGCTCTTTCTGTAATGCATTATCCAAATATCTGATTTCACAGTGTTGTTTTTTTTCTTTCTTCTTCATTTTCTTGGACACAAACAGTTGTACTATTTGTTGCATTCAAAGAGCATTTTTTTTTTTTTGGCATGAGACCAATTGTTATGCAGAAATGAGGTATATGAACTGAAGTGCAGTGAAAACATAGTGGCCTGTGTGCCCAGCCTCCCTTTGCTCCAGGCACCCTGGAAGCACTGCTTGGTGCTCAGAGCTCAGAGAAAAACAGCTCAAGAGCCACTGTACTACAGAGCAATCTGTTACATTATGGATTATAGCATGTTAGTATAATCACTACTTAAACATGCAATCACACCTAAGGATTTTAAAAACATGAATTTGCAATGAGACCAACTTAAAGGTTACTAATTTTGCATTTATTAAATTATTTCTAAATTAAATTTTAGATTAGTTTGCATTTAGGTGAACAAAAGATTAGTCAGTCCTTCTACCCTCAAAACTGCAGGACTGTAAGTAAAGTAAAACTGCCACCCTACTATGAACAAGTCTAATGAGATAGAGTTCTGTTGATTTAGTTATAACTGCAATGGTTACCTACTATTTTCTTTTGACTTTAATTTTTAATTGATTTGCTTCTGAAATGTTAACACAATAAATAAATATTTTCAATTACTTTATTGCACTTTTGGTTAATTCTGCTTTTTATGTCAGCAGAAGTGTGGTTAGAAGTTGTTATGTGTTGGGCATTTTGTCAATATGAACAAATGTGGGTCTTTCCCTTCTGTCTCCAGCACCAGGTTTACAGTATTCATTCTCCTAACCAAGGGCAGGGATTGTCCCAATTAGAGTTTAAATCATGATCATCCTAGAATTAATATATGTCTGAGCACTTCTGGAGGGTCAGTGAGTCAAGCCCACCAACAGTCTCTCTGCACAACGGCTTGCTTTTACAGAATTCTTCTCAAGGAAAGCAAAAGTCACCCAATATGTATGGTTTGGTTTTATAATCAAAGAGAGCTCAACACTGTCTCAGCCCAGTCTCTTGTGTACATTTACCTAGGTCTGAGGGAAAGATGCTTTCAGAGAAATTTTAGGTTACTTTTCATAAAAATGATTGGGAGATGATATTTTACAAGGAGAGGTCAGTGGAACCAAGATGATATCATGGTCACGGGATGGGATTTCCTCCCCTCCTACAAATGCACAGGAGTTTGTGGCATTGGTGTCCATGCAAGCCTGTGGAAGGACATCAGTAACTTGGCACGCTACAGTGATTCAGAGAAGACACTGTGCAAGCCAAGGCTGCAGCACCAGAAAAATTCGTAGTAATACTAAAGTGCTCTGGTAGCCCAGGCAGAAAAAGGAAGTGACACCTCAGGACTCCCACACAGAGGTGCAGGCACCTGCTCCGTCCCAACAGTGCCAATTGCATGGAAGGGGACAATTCTCTTCAGGAGAACATGGGAAAGCCACAGCGAGTCTGGCAGAAAAAGAACATGTTCCCATCACATGTTGCACTTAGGAAAGTGTCCTTGTGAGAGTGTGTAGGTAGGGGATGACGTACCTAGGGGTGTGGTGGTCCCAGGAAAATGGGTGAGGGAAATGCATGAAGGATATTATCTTCTTACACTTAATCAAAGTTTCCTCGATGCCCCCCAGGCATTTATTTATCCACTGTTTCTGCTCTGTCTCTGCCATTGGGCTGTTAATATGTTGATGCGTCACCTGTCTTCAGCTCCTCTCTCCTTAGTTCTGGAGCAAAATACTTGTCACACAGTCTTCATCCCAAATATTTTTATGCAACATGTTAATGAAGCCTACTGCTTCAGGATGAATCTTGTTTAGCATGCCTTGTTTTGTCCTTTTTATTTAATAATAGTAGTGACTTTTATTTTTTTAATTGAAGTCACACAGTAACACTGTGAGAAAGGCATAACAACATGGAGACACCGATGCTGAAGGTTGTGACCACATCTTAGCCCACACTTGAGTGCATCCTTTCACTATGGTTATAATTACCCAACTCTGAGGATTTAGCTGCTTAGAGTCCTACTTAAAGCCATTCCCTTGGTATTTTTTTACTGTGGTAAAATACACATTACATACAATTTACCCTTTTTACCTAAGTGTATATTTCAGTGGTATTAAGTGCATTCACATTGTTATGCTACCTCCCAAACTGGAATGTCACACCCATTAAACACTAACATCATACCCCCCAGCCCTGCACCCACCATTCTACTTCTGTCTCTATGAATTTGACTCCCCTAGGGACCTTGTAAAATCACACAATATTTGTCCTTTTTTGACAGGCCTGTTTCACTTAAGTATAATGTTTTTCTACGCTTATCCATGCTGTAATATGTGTCAGAACCTTCTTTCTTTATAAGGCTGAATAACATTCCACTGTATGGATATACCACATTTTATTTATCTGTTCTTCTAACATGTCTTCTTATACTAATTCCCTTGCTCAAAAAAATCTTTGGTATTTTTTTCAGATTAAAATCCAATGTCTTGGGATAATTTTCAAACTTTCAGTTTCTTGACAAACTTATCTCCTGATATCACTTGCCAGGACTTCTGTTCCAGCCAAACTTATTTTTACACTGTTCCAGATCCACCCTTTGAGTAAAATAAAGTTCATTCTATGAGACTTTCTATTATCCTCTAATCTGTTTAAACAATGTTCACCACTGTAGACTCTGATCAGGTCCACCTCTGTCCACTCAAGTCTGAGGTGAGACACCTTTCTTCTGATTTGTTATTCCAAGCTATTTTGTTTGTGAATCCCTCTGACCATCAGACTGCACTCACTCCTATGGCTGCCAGCTGCCCTGTACTCTTTATGGAATGCCTTTGTTATCCCAGCCCAGGCATCATCTTCCTGTTTAATCCCTGTTCCTTGCAGGGACTCCTCCTTGAATTTCCCTTCCTTACTTCCAAGCTGTGCCATATCTGCACTCATAATTTCTCCTCTGAAATATTTTGACCCTCCTTCCTCTCTTCCTCCAAGGAAACCAATCACCTCCTGTGTTCTCTAGGGGACACTGAGGCCAAATCTTTATGATGGCATTTGTGCTGCAGAACTTGTCCTGTGTCTGCTCCAGCTCAGACCCTCAGACTGTGAGCTTTTTAAAGACAAACATCATGCCTGGACTCATTTTTCATCAGAGAATCCTGTTCTGTCTGACAAATATTTGCTGTGATTATTTTCTCCATACGGTGGCCAAGGAAGACATACTGTCTAATTCCAGGTGAGAAGAAACAAAACTTCAAGGTACACTATTACCATTGTCATTGTGCTTATGACTATATGACTATTTGGGGAGTACGGACGTGCCAATATTGTGGTAAATACTCTGGAAGTTGCACAGGTGAATAACACGTGGGCTCTTTCTTTAAGAGCTTAGAATATCCAAATAAAGAACTTATAATACTAGTGGTCAGAATGAGCTAAGTGTTTATTATGTGCAACAAGCTCCTATGAGAATGAGAGAACCGTAAGACTGCATTGATTGATTGGTTGATCAACTGATTTAGTGCTGAGTATTTCACCAGAGGCTTTGAGCAAGGGGTAATAGCTGAATTCCAACGTGTCAAATGGTTCAAGTTCAGATAGAGATGGAGAGGGCAGAGGGCAGGCACATGAGCACAGAGATTGAGACTGGAAAGTGCCCTGTTGGGTGGAGAATAGCACAGCATTTGTAGGGTGTGGTGGTGGGTGGTGGTTCTGGTGGTTAAGGCTAGAAACACTGTGGAAGGATTTTGAAGAGGAAGGTGAGAGGGGAGAGAGATGGCTTGCTAAGTAGGCAAATCCTAACCTGCTGTTTCCCCCTCACAGTCGAATTTCTCATCAACTTTTCGTCCATCGACACTGAGAATTAGGAATTGTCTTGAGCTCCTCAGAGGAAGTGCAGTGGCAGCAATCATGCAGTAGAAAAACACAGTGATACTGAACAGTGTTTCCTATACACCAGTAATTCTATAGCCCTCAAAACAAAAGACACAAGGGTGCTTATCCTTATTCCTGACTCTCTTGGAGTTTCCCCATGCGTCTACACTGAATGACTCTGGCAGAGAGAGATGCGGAGCATGAGTGTTTGAAGAGGAAAGGGCAGCGGCCGCGCTGATGCAGAGAGGCTGTAGTCTGGAAGGACCACAGAGCATCAGTGAACTCAGTGGAGGGAGGTGGGGCTGCTCTGCCTTTGGTTCACCACGGTCCTAGGGCTTCCCATTAAGCCCTGCCTGCGCTACTTGCTTCCTTTGGGCAGTTTATCTGGGCTCTGCATTCCAGGCACTATTCCAAATCCCAGCTCTCCTCCCCTAATCAATGGCTATTTTTCAAGAATTCCAATCACTTCTCTACCCTGGGAAATGGTGACTAATGAAACAGCTTATACGCTTTTTAGAGCCAATTGATAGGAATTACTGAGAAACCGTGAGGCAAAGGTCCAGGAATATAAACTAATTTTACCCTCAGTCAGAAAAGAGTCTTGACAGATATTGCCGAGACTTTTATTTGTAAGAGTCGTGATGGTTACACTAGAGATAACTACTCTGAATAAGTTATATTATTTAACTTGTGACATTCTCCTGCTTATTCATCTTTTTTTTTAACATTTTATTGGGGTAAAGTTGCTTTACAATGGTGTGTTAGTTTCTGCTTTATAACAAAGTGAATCAGCTATACATATACATATATCCCCATATCTCATCCCTCTTGCGTCTCCCTCCCACCCTCCCTATCCCCCCCCACCTTTGGGTGGTCACAAAGCACCAAGCTGATCTACCTGTGCTATGCGGCTGCTTCCCACTAAGTATCTACTTTATAATTGGTAGTATATATTTGTCCATGCCACTCTCTTACTTCATCCCAGCTTACCCTTCCCCCTCCCCGTGTCCTCAAATACATTCTCTACACCTGCGTCATTATTCCTGTCCTGCCCCTAGGTTCTTCATAACCATTTGCTTTTTCTTTTTACATTCCATATATATGTGTTAGCATACGGTATTTGTTTTTCTCTTTCTGACTTACTTCATTCTGTATGACAGATTCTGGGTCCATCCACTTCACTACAAATAATTCAATTTCGTTTCTTCTTATGGCTGAGTAATATTCCATTGTATATATATGCCACATCTTCCTTATCCACTGATCTGTCTATGGACACTTAGGTTGCTTCCAGGCTATTGTAAATACAGCTGCAATGAACACTGTGGTACATGACTCTTTTTGAATTACAGTTTTCTCAGGTTATATGCCAAGTAGTGAGATTTCTGGGTTGTATGCTAGTTCTATTTTTTAGTTTTTTAAGGAGCTTCCATACTGTTCTCCATTGTGGCTGTATCAATTTACATTCCCACCAACAGTGCAAGAGTGTTCCCATTTCTCCACACCCTCTCCATCATTTATTGTTTGTAGATTTTTTGATGATGGTCATTCTAACTGGTATGAGGAGATACCTCACTGTACTTTGGATTCGCATTTCTCTAATGATTAATGATGTTGAACATTCTTTCATGTGTTTGTTGGCTGTATATCTGCTTTAGAGATATGTCTATTAAGGTTTTCTGCCCATTTTTGGATTAGGTTGTTTGTTTTTTGATATTGAGCTGCAAGAGCTGCTTGTAAATTTTGGAGATTAGTCCATTGTCAGTTGCTTCATTTGCAAATATTTTCTGAGTGTTGTCTTTTTGTCTTGTTTCTGGTTTCCTTTGCTGTGCAAAAGCTTTTAAGTTTCATTAGGTCCCATTTGTTTATTTTTGTTTTTATTTCCATTTCTCTAGGAGGGAGGCCAAAAAGGATCTTGCTGTGATTTATGTCATAGAGGGTTCTGCCTATATTTTCCTCTAAGAGATTTATAGTGTCTGGACTTACATTTATATCTTTAATCCATTTTGAGTTTATTTTTTGTGTATGGTGTTAGGATGTGTTCTAATTTCATTCTTCAACATGTAGCTGTCCAGTTTTCCCAGCACCAATTATTGAAGAGGCTGTCTCTCCTCCATTGTATATTCTTGCCTCCTTTATCAAAAATAAGTTGACCATATGTGCATAGGTTTATCTCTGGGCTTTCTATCCTGTTCCATTAATCTATAAGTCTGTTTTTCTGCCAGTACCATACTGTCTTGATTACGGTAGCTTTGCGGTATAGTCTGAAGTTGGAGAGTCTGATTCCTCCAGTTCCATTTTTCTTTCTCAAGATTGCTTTGGCTGTTCGGAGTCTTTTGTGTTTCCATACAAATTGTGAAACTTTTTGTTCTAGTTTGGTGAAAAATGCCATTGGTAGTTTTAAAGGGAGGCACTGAATCTGTAGATTGCTTTGGGTAGTATAGTCATTTTCACAATGTTGAATCTTCCAATCTAAGAATATGTTATATCTGTTTGTATCATCTTTAATTTCTTTCACCAGTGTGTTATAGTGTTCTGCATACAGGTCTTTTTTCTCCTTAGGTAGGTTTATTCCTAGGTATTTTATTCTTTTTGTTGCAATGGAAAATGGGAGTGTTTGCTTAATTTCTCTTTCAGATTTTTCATCATTGGTTTATAGGAAAGCAAGAGATTTCTCTGCAATAATTTTTATCCTGTTGCTTTACCAAATTCATTGATTAGCTCTAATAGTTTTCTGGTGGTGTCTTGAGGATTCTTTGTATAGTATCATGTCATCTGCAAACAGTGACAGCTTTACTTCTTCTTTTCTGATTTGGATTCCTTTTATTTCTTTTTCTTCTCTGATTACTGTCACTAAAACTTCCAAAACTATGTTGAATAATAGTGGTGAGAGTGGGCAACCTTGTTTGCTCCTGATCTTAGTGGAAATGGTTTCAGTTTTTCACCATTGAGAATGATGTTGGTTATGGGTTTGTCTTATGTAGCCTTTATTATGTTGAGGTAAGTTCCCTCTGTGCCTACTTTCTGCAGGGCTTTTATCATAAATGGGTGTTGAATTTTGTCAAAAGCTTTTTCTGCATCTACTGAGATGATAAAATGGTTTTTATCCTTCAATTTGTTAATATGGTGTATCACAAAGATTGATTTGCATATATTGAAGAATCCTTACATTCCTGGGATAAACCCCACTTGATCATGGTGTATGATCCTTTTAATGTGCTGTTGGATTCTGTTTGCTAGTATTTTGTTGAGAATATTTTCATCTATGTTCATCAGGGATATTGGCCTATAGTTTTCTTTCTTTGTGACATCCTTGTCTGGCTTTGGTATCAGGGTGATGGTAGGCTCGTAGAATGAATTTGGGAGTCTTCCTCCCTCTGCTATATTTTGGAAGAGTTTGAGAAGGATAGGTGTTAGCTCTTCTCTACATGTTTGATAGAATTCACCTGTGAAGCCATCTGGTCCTGGGCTTTTGCTTTTTGGAAGATTTTTAATCACAGTCTCAATTTCAGTGTTTGCGATTTGTCTGTTTATATTTTCTATTTCTTCCTGATCCAGTCTTGGAAAGTTGTGCTTTTCTAAGAATTTGTTCATTTCTTCCAGGTTGTCCATTTTATTGGCATATAGTTGCCTATAGTAATCTCTCATGATCATTTGTATTTCTGCAGTGTCCATTGTTATTTCTCCTTTATCATTTCTAATTCTATTGATTTGAGTCTTCTCCCTTTTTTCTTGATGAGTCTGGCTAATGGTTTATCAATTTTGTTTATCTTCTCAGAGAACCAGCTTTTACTTTTATTGATATTTGCTATCATTTCCTTCATTTTGTTTTCATTTATTTCTGATCTGATCTTTCTGATATCTTTCCTTCTGCTAACCTTGGGGTTTTTTTTTTGTTGTTGTTGTTCTTCTTTCTCTAATTGCTTTAGGTGTAAGGTTAGGTTGTTTATTTGAGATGTTTCTTGTTTCTTGAGGTAGGATTTTATTGCTATAAACTTCCCTCTTAGAACTGCTTTTGCTGCATCCTATAGGTTTTGGGTTGTCATGTTTTCATTGTCATTTGTTTCTAAGTATTTTTTGATTTCCTCTTTGATTTCTTCAGGGATCTGTTTGTTATTAAGGACTGTATTGTTTAGCCTCCATGTATTTGTATTTTTTACAGATTTTTCCCTGTAATTGATATCTAGTCTCATAGTGTTGTGGTTAGAAAAGATACTTGATATGATTTCAATTTTATTAAATTTACCAAGGCTTGATTTTTGACCCAAGATATGACCTATCATGGAGAATGTTCATGAGCACTTGAGACGGAATGTATTCTGTTGTTTTTGGATGGAATGTCCTATAAATATCAATTAAGTCCATCTTGTTTAATGTGTCATTTAAAGCTTGTGCTTCCTTAATTATTTTCATTTTGGTTGATCTATCGATTGGTGAAAGTGGGGTGTTAAAGTGTCCTACTATAATTGTGTTACTGTTGATTTCCCCTTTTATGGCTGTAAGCATTTGTCTTATGTACTGAGGTGCTCCTATGTTGGGTGCATAAATATTTACAATTGTTATATCTTCTTCTTGGATTGCTCCCTTGATCATTATGTAGTGTCCTTCTTTGTCTCTTGTAATAGTCTTTATTTTAAAGTCTAGTTTGCCTGATATGAGAACTGTTACTCCAGCTTTCTTTTGCTTTCCATTTGCGTGGAATATCTTTTTCCATCTCCTCACTTTCAGTCTATATGTGTCACTAGGTCTGAAGTGGGTCTCTTGTAGACAGCATATATATGGGTCTTGCTTTTGTATCCATTAAGCCAGTCTATGTCTTTAGGTTGGAACATTTAATCCATTTACATTTAAGGTAATTATCGATATGTATGTTCCTATTACCATTTTCTTAATTGTTTTAGGTTTGTTATTGTAGGTCGTTTCCTTCTCTTGTGTTTCCTGCCTAGAGAAGTTCCTTTAGCATTTGTTGTAAAGATGGTTTGGTGGTGCTGCATTTTCTTAGCTTTTGTTTGTCTGTAAAGGTTTTAATTTCTCCATCGAATCTGAATGAGATCTTTGCTGTGTAGAGTAATCTTGGTTGTAGGTTATTTCCTTTCATCTCTTTAAATATGTCCTGCCACTCCCTTCTGGCTTGCAGGAGTTCTGCTGAAAGATCAACTGTTAACCTTATGTGGATTCCCTTGTATGTTATTTGTTGTTTTTCCCTTGCTAC
Source organism: Eschrichtius robustus (assembly GCF_028021215.1). NCBI lineage: Eukaryota > Metazoa > Chordata > Mammalia > Artiodactyla > Eschrichtiidae > Eschrichtius > Eschrichtius robustus. The sequence goes on from NC_090831.1 coordinate 4,360,910, forward strand.
TTTTAATATTTTTCATTGTATTTAATTTTTGATAGTTTGATTAATATGTGTCTTGGCATGTTTCTCCTTGGATTTATCCTGTATGGACTCTCTGTGCTTCCTGGACTTAAGTGACTGTTTCCTTTCCCATATTAGGGAAGTTTTCAACTATATTCTCTTCAAATATTTTTCTCAGTCCCTTTTTTTTCTCTTCTTCTTCTAGGACCCCTACAATTCGAATGTTGGTGCATTTAATGGTGTCCCAGAGGTCTCTGAGACTGTCCTCTATTCTTTTCATTCTTTTTTCTTTATTCTGCTCTGCAGTAGTTATTTCCACTATTCTATCTTCCAGGTCACTTATCTGTTCTTTTGCCTCAGTTATTCTGCTATTAATTCCTTCTAGAGAATTTTAAATTACATTTATTTTGTTGTTCATCATTGTTTGTTTGCTCTTTAGTTCTTCTATGTCCTTGGTAAACGTTTCTTGTATTTTCTCTATTCTATTTCCAAGATTTTGGATCATCTTTACTATCATTACTCTGAATCCTTTTTCAGGTTGACTGCCTCTTTCCTCTTCATTTGTTTGGTCTGGTTGGTTTTTACCTTGCTCCTTCATCTGCTGTGTGTTTCTCTGTCTTCTCATTTTGCTTAACTTACTGTGTTTGGGGTCTCCTTTTTGCAGACTGCAGGTTTTTATTTCCTGTTGTTTTTTGTGTCTGTCCCCAGTGGCTAAGTTTGGTTCAGTGGGTTGTCTAAGCTTCCTGGTGGAGGGGACTGGTGCCTGTGTTCTGGAGAATGATGCTGGATTTTGTCTTTCTGGTGGTCAGGAACACGTCCAGTGGTGTGTTTTGGGGTGTCTGTGACCTTATTATGATTTTAGGCAGCTTCTGTGCTAATGGGTGTAGTTGAGTTCCTGTCTTGCTAATTGTTTGGCATAGGGTGTCCAGCACTGTAGCTTGCTGGTTGTTGAGTGGAACTGGGTGTTAGCTTTGAGATGGAGATCTCTGGGAGAGCTTTCCCTGTTTAAAATTACATGGAGCTAGGAGGTCTCTGGTGGACCAATGTCCTGAACTCTGCTCTCCTACCTCAGAGGCACAGGCCTGACACCCAGCCGGAGCACCAAGGCCCTGTCAGTCACATGACTCAGAAGAAAAGGGAGAAAAAAAGAAAGAAAGAAAGATAGACAGAAATAAAATAAAGTTATTAAAATAAAAAATAATTATTAAAAATAAAAAAAATAAAATAAAGAAGAGAGTAACCAAGCCAAAAAACAAATCCACCAATGATAACAAGCGCTAAAACTTATACTAAAAAAAAACCCAAAGTAGACAGACAGAATCCTAGGACAAATGGTAAAAGTATACAGACAAAAATCACACAAAGAAGCATACATATACACCCTCACAAAAAGAGAAAAAGGAAAAAAATATATATATATCATTGCTCCCAAAGTCCACCGTGTCAATTTTGGGATGATTCGTTGTGTATTCAGGAATTCCACAGGGGCAGGGTACATCAAGTTGATTGTGGAGATTTAATCCTCTCTCCTGAAGTTGCTGGGAGAGATTTCCCTTTCTCTTCTTTGTTTGCACAGTTCCTGGGGTTCAGCTTTGGATTTGGCCCCACCTCTGCATGTAGGTCGCCTGAGGGCATCTGTTCCTCACTCAGACAGGACGGGTTAACGTAGCAGCTGATTAGGGGGCTCTGGCTCACTCAGGCTGGGGAGAGGGAGGGATACGGAATGCAAGGCGAGCCTGCGGCAACAGAAGCCAGCGTGACATTGCAACAGCCTGTGGTGCGCCATGTGTTCTCCTGGGGAAGTTGTCCCTGGATCACGGGACCCTGGCCGTGGCGGGCTGCACCGGCTCCCGGGAGGGGTGGTGTGTATAGTGACCTGTGCTCGCACACAGGCTTCTTGGTGGCGGCAGTAGCAGCCTTAGCGTCTCATGCCCGTCTCTGGGGTCCGTGCTTTTAGCCGTGGCTCGCGCCCATCTCTGGAGCTTGTTTAGGTGGTGCTCTGAATCACCCCTCCTCGTGCACCCTGAAATAATGGTCTCTTGTCTCTTAGGCAGGTCCAGACTTTTTCCCAGACTCCCTCCTGGCTAGCTGTGGCACACTAGCTCCCTTCAGGCTGTATTCACGCAGCCAACCCCAGTCCTCACCCTGGGATCTGACCTCTGATGCCTGAGCCTCAGCTCCCAGCCCCCACCCATCCTGGCTGGCGGGAGAGCAGACAACCCTCTTGAGCTGGTTGGCACCAATCCTCTGTGCAGGAATCTCTCCACTTTGCCCTCTGCACCCCTGTTGATGTGCTCTCCTCCAGCTCCAAATCTTCCCCCCTCCACCCCCATGTCTGCCAGTGAAGGGGCTTCCTAGTGTGTTGAAACTTTTCCTCCTTCACAGCTCCCTCCCAGAGGTGCAGGTCTCATCCCTATTCTTTTGTCTCTGTTTTTTTCTTTTTTCCTTTGCCTTACTCAGGTACGTGAGGAGTTTCTTGCCTTTTGGGAAGTCTGAGGTCTTCTACCAGCATTCAGTAGGTGCTCTGTAGGAGTTGTTCCACATATAGATGTATTTCTGATGTATTTGTGGGGAGGAAGGTGATCTCCATGTCTCACTCCTCCGTCATCTTGAAGGTCTCTTGCTTATTCATTTTGATACACTCCATCTATCCCTCTTGTAAATGTTGAGATAAAATGGGCTACCAAGAGAGGAGAGTTCAAACTGATTCAGTTCAATGGATTTTGAACTCAGTATGAGAAAAGTACCCCTCCCAATCCTACAGATACACAGAGTAAATGCTGAATGAGTGACCAGGTCCCAGGGCCTCACTCAGTAATTATGCAAACCACAGTTCCACGCCATCACAACCATTGTTTTCCCAGTGTGCAATAATTATACTGTTAGCAATGAAGGTTCTCACAGAAGAAAGAAAAAAAAGAAGGGAAGGAAGGAAGAAGGGAAGGAGGAAAGAATGAAAGAAGGGGAAATCAAGGAAATGAAAGGAAAGATAATAAAGGAGGAGGAAAGGGAAGAGAAGAAAAGAAAGGGGGGAAAAAAGGATACAGCAGCTATGCCCCTCTGGAGAGATAGACAGTTATAGGTTAGATCCAGGGCAACTGAGCATTAGATATGAGAATGTATGGGTGATCTGACAACTATTTGATGTATAGTGGGCATCCTTCTGAGGTGTTGATGAACCTTCTTTCATAGAAAATTCATTATTACCCTAAAGCTTCTGTGAACAGAAGAAAGTAAGGCAGTGTTGAATGGAAACCCCCTTATTAAAGAGGAGATAGACCCAGCTGCAAAATAAAAGAACAGGGTGAATCATCACAGAATTCCAAAATTATATTTATCACACCAATAACAATAACCACTTTAATTGATTGGCCTTCACACATATTACTGTATGTTTATCTTCATACTGTAGTGAGGTAAGAATTATTTCTACCTATAGATGTGAAAACTGCCCTCTTTCTCTAATATCTGTCTCTCAGAGAGAGAAGGTTATTAGCGTGTCCCACTGGTACAACTGCAGTGAGGTCTTCCTTGTTGTGTATCAGTGTTCACAGGCCCATTATTATACTCATCTTATAAATGATAACATTGAGATCAGAGTTAAAAGTCTTGCCTGTAATTACCCCACAGTTACGTTCAAGTATCAGGATCTGCAGAAAGTATGCTCTCAACAACTACTTCATGGCATAAAGTAGACCACCTCTTCCAGACTAATCAGATTGAGTAGCTGGAACTCTGCTCCTGGTGAGGTCAGGTCAGAGAGCAAGAGGCCAACAAGAAACCTGTCTTCTCACAACAAGACCCGAGTCTCAGCTGCCATCTCACCCGCAGAAGAATCACAGGGTTTCTCCAAGGCTTTGGTGTCTTGTTTCTCCTCACATTTTACCCTAACAAAGGCTCTAACCCCAAAGCAGCTATGTCCACTCTGTGACCCACTTCACCACTCTTTCTCTATTTCTTAACCACACTTCCTTCTACAGAAGCAAAGAGTAAGAGAGTTTGAATGATTTCTCTAGGGTTACTTTCTGTAGGGGCAATTGAAGGGTTAACTCTTGTTTTCGGTTTTGATTTGACGATGCCATCAAATGGGATTTCAGTTAATTTATACATCTATTTATTTTACAGTAATCAGCAAAAGTTATGTTTACTATATAACATTTTTAACGTTTTTGTAAATGAACTGACTTTATTATTTTTGTTTTGTTTTTAATTTTTTGGCCATACTGCACTTCTTGTGGGATCTTAGTTCCCCAATCAGGGATCAAAGCCATGCCCTTGGCAATGAAGCTGCGGGGTTTTAACCACTGGACCACAAGGCAATCCCCACATTTTTTAACATCTTATTTAAGCTAATATGAGATTTACAGAAGTGTTGCAAAGATAGTGAAGAGATGTCTTGTGTTACCTAGCTTCACCTCTTGTTAACAATTTACATAACCACTGTAAATGTGCCAAAATTAAGAAATTATCATTGATAAAATAATATTAACTAAAACACATGATATATTTTATTTCCACATTTTTCCATTAATATAATTTTTTGGTTCCAAGAGTTAATCCGGGACACTATTTTGCTTTAATTGTCACATCTCCACTTATTTGTGACAATTTCTCAGATTTCTCTTGGTTTTCATGACCTTGATAGTTTTGTAGAATACTGGTCAGGTGTTTTCTGGTTTTATCTGATGTTTGCTCATGATTTGACTGGGATTATGATTTTTTTGAAGATACTTAAGATATAATATATCCTTTATATTGAACCATATTATGGGATACAGCGTATCAACATGATTTATTTCTAGTGATATTAACCTTGATCACTTGGCAATGTTGGCCACGTTCCTTCACTATAAAGTTGCTATTTTCCCCTTCCATATATTATGGTTTATAAGTGAGTCACTACGCCCAACTCACATGCAGAAAGGAGGGAATTAAGCTCCACCTCCTGAATGGGGGAATATCAAAGAACTAGGGGGCATATCTTACAGAAAATAACAAATATTATGCGGGGGATGATACTCTTTGAGGCTCTGTTATTTTTCTGTCCTAATAATGATGCTATATTTCCCTCCTTCCTCTACATTTAACGTTAGGAATTTTTCTGTAAGGAAGATTTGCCCTTTCTCATTCATTCATTAATTCTTTCTTTCATTCACATCCATATAGACTCATGGTATTCACTTTATTCTTTGTGTTAAAATCCAATGCTATCATTATTTTTAAATTCATTCTATTTATTCATTACTTTGCTTACTGTGTAACTTTTAAGATGTATTACAACAAGAACTACATCTTGCTCCTAAACTACATGAAACAACAATATACAGTAGTAGCTCAGAAGGGGAATTTGAAGGAAGAAGGAAGGATGAAGCTTGGAAACTATGGCAAATTCTGGAAGTCCATGTCTGTAGTCCAGGATTCTTGCAGCTTCGTATGGGCAGCTCCTTAAAGTCAGCATGTTTAAAACAAATTCATTACGATCACCATCCTCTCAGACTCCAGCATCAGAGACAGGAAGCCAAGGAGACCGCCTATCTTTCACCACCAACACTTCTGAACTTCCCCACTCTCTCTCTTAATTCTTTGTTAGTTGGATTGCTGGCATATTTCCAATTACAGGAGATAGAAGTTTAGAGATTTGGATAGCAGAACAAATCAACAACTATAATATTGTTAATAACATATACAATCGTATTAATCAAGACAACATAAATACCCCAAGAACACAGCTAAAAAGTTAAGAAGGAATACCCAAGTATTCCTTGGCAAAACAAACATCTAGGTAAAAACAAAACTGAAAAACAAGGCAAAGTGGAAATCGTTTTCCACAAACAGTCCAGAGCCAGATTCTAAGATAGACACTCACTACATTTCTACCTCTCCTATCCATGTATGCTGATCCACAGGCTGGGAACCTGGTGGATGCTAAGGATTTCGTTAATGCTGGTTGGAACTATGAGTGAATAATTCAATCAGAACGGTTTCTCAAAGTTCTGATTGTCTTGTTGTCCCAAGAGAGAGAGACGAGGCAAAACGTAATTCAGGGACCGTACTTCTCCATCTTTAGAACTTGCTAGTAGGGGGGACCAACCTCCAGGTCTGCCCTCTTCAATCCCTACCCCTCCCATGCAATCAGGTGATGACTGCAGCTCAACCTTAGAATCCACTGAATAACCTACTTGCAAGCCTGTCTCAGTCTATACTTGATAGTTTCTAATGCTCCTGGACTGTTTCAGGCTCCTACCGAATATTGTAGAATTCAATTAGATTTTAGGCAATCCTAATACTTGACTAAATTACTCTTAGGAAGATGTTAGTTTCTAAAGATGTGTTTGTCAAAAGATGTGACTTAATTGGAAGAGTATATTTGGAGATATTCTTGTACTGAATATATAAATACTTATGCTGTGTCTTTCAGGCTCTCTCAGGGAGTATCTTGGAAGGGTAGGAGGCCTACCCTTAGGACAGGAGACCCAAAAATTTTAATAAAATATTGTTTCCTTATTTTTGTTAATGATAATTATAAAAATATTTTGTGTCCAAGTGGTTGTTATGACTTGGGAAAATCTGGGTTAAAAAAAATTCATAGAATGACACACCATGAAGATGGGTGGTTAAGTATATAATTATTATGATTTATTAAAGGTAAAGTTTTTGAAAATGGGTATGAAAGAGGATAGTGGAAGCTATTTAGAGTCAAGAACTTAGGTGATCAGTGGATCTAGATGTCACTGAGAATAAGAAGAAATGAGGATATCGGGGAGAAGATGGCGGAAGAGTAAGACGCGGAGATCACCTTCCTTCCCACAGATACAGTAGAAATACATCTACACGTGGAACTGCTCCTACAGAACACCCACTGAATGCTGGCAGAAAACGTCCGACCTCCAAAAAGGCAAGAAACTCCCCCCGTACTTGGGTAGGGCAAAAGAAAAAAGAAATAACAGAGACAAAAGAATAGGGACGGGACCTGCACCAGTGGGAGGGAGCCGTGAAGGAGGAAAGATTTCCATGCACTAGGAATCCCCTTCGCAGGCAGAGACTGCGGGTGGCAGAGGGGGGAAGCTTTGGAGCCATGGAGGAGAGCGCTGCCACAGGGGTGCAGAGGGCAAAGCGGAGAGATTCCCGCATGGAGGATCGGTGCCGAGCAGCACTCACCAGCCCGAGAGGCTTGTCTGCTCAGCTGCTGGGGTGGGCGGGGCTGGGAGCTGAGGCTCGGGCTTTGGTCGGATCGCAGGGAGAGGACTGGGGTTGGCGGCGTGAACACAGCCTGAAGGGGTTACTGCACCACAGCTAGCTGGGAGGGAGTCCGGGAAAAAGTCTGCAGCTGCCGAAGAGGCAAGAGACTTTTTCTTGCCTCTTTGTTTCCTGGTACGCGAGGAGAGGGGATTCAGAGCGCCGCCTAAACGAACTCCAGAGACGGGCGCGAGCCGCGGCTATCAGCACAGACCCCAGAGACGGGCGTGAGACGCTGGGGTTGCTGCTGCTGCCTCCAAAAAGCCTGTGTGTGAGCACAGGTCACTCTCCACACCACCCCTCCCGGGAGCCTGTGCAGCCCGCCATGGCCAGGCTCCCGTGATCCGGGGACAACTTCCCCGGGAGAACGCACTGCGCGCCTCAGGCTGGTGCAACGTCATGCTGGCCTCTGCTGCCGCAGGCTCACCCCGCCTCCTCTGTACCCCTCCCTCTCCCCAGCCTGAGTGAGCCAGAGCCCCTGAAGCAGCTGCTCCTTTAACCCCGTCTTGTCTGGGTGGGGAACAGACGCCCTCAGGCGACCTACATGCAGAGGCGGGTCCAAATCCAAAGCTGAACCCCAGGAGCTGTGCGAACAGAGAAGAGAAAGGGAAATCTCTACCAGCAGCCTCAGAAGCAGTGGATTAAACCTCCACAAACAACTTGATGTGCCTGCACCTGTTGAATACCTGAATAGACCACGAATCATCCCAAATTCAGGAGGTGGACTTTGGGAGCAGGATATATTAATTATTCCGCTTTTCCTTTTTTTTGTGAGTGTATATGTATATGCTTCTGGGTGAGATTTTGTCTTTATAGCTTTGCTTTATAATAGCTTTATTTTACTTCACTATATTATAGCCTCTTTCTTTCTTTCTTTCTATTTTTTCTCCCTTTTACTCTGAGACGTGTGGACGAAAGTCTCTTGGTGCTCCAGCCAGGCATCAGGGCCGTACCTCTGAGGTGGGAGAGCCAACTTCAGGACACTGGTCCACAAGAGACCTCCCAGCTCCACGTAATACCAAACGGCAAAAATCTCTCAGAGATCTCCATCTCAACATCAAGACCCAGCTTCACTCAATGACCAGCAAGCTACAGTGCTGGACACCCTATGCCAAAAAACTAGCAAGACAGGAACACAGCCCCATCCATTAGCAGAGAGGCTGCCTAAAATCATAATAAGGCCACAGACACCCCAAAATACACCACCAGACGTGGACGTGCCCACCAGAAAGACAAGATCCAGCCTCATCCACCAGAGCTCAGGCACTAGTTCCCTCCACCAGGAAGCCTACACAACCCACTGAACCAACCTTAGCCACTGGGGACAGATACCAAAAACAACGGGAACTACGAACCTGCAGCCTGTGAAAAGGAGACCCCAAACACAGTAAGATAAGCAAAATGAGATGACAGAAAAACACACAGCAGATGAAGGAGCAGGGTCAAAACACACCAGACTTAACAAATGAAGAGGAAATAGGTAGTCTACCTGAAAAAGAATTCAGAATAATGATAGTAAGGATGATCCAAAATCTTGGAAATAGAATAGACAAAATGCAAGAAACATTTAACAAGGACGTAGAAGAACTAAAGAGGAACCAAGCAATGATGAAAAACACAATAAATGAAATTAAAAATACTCTAGATGGGATCAATAGCAAAATAACTGAGGCAGAAGAAAGGATAAGTGACCTGGAAGATAAAATGGTGGAAATAACTACTGCAGAGCAGGATAAAGAAAAAAGAATGAAAAGAACTGAGGACAGTCTCAGAGACCTCTGGGACAACATTAAACGCACCAACATTCGAATTATAGGGGTCCCAGAAGAAGAAGAGAAAAAGAAAGGGACTGAGAAAATATTTGAAGAGATTATAGTTGAAAACTTCCCTAATATGAGAAAGGAAATAGTTAATCAAGTCCTGGAAGCACAGAGAGTCTCATACAGGATAAACCCAAGGAGAAACACGCCAAGACACATATTAATCAAATTGTCAAAAATTAAATATAAGGAAAACATATTAAAGGCAGCAAGGGAAAAACAACAAATAACACACAAAGGAATCCCCATAAGGTTAACATCTGATCTTTCAGCAGAAACTCTGCAAGCCAGAAGGGAGTGGCAGGATATACTTAAAGTGATGAAGGAGAAAAACCTACAACCAAGATTACTCTACCCAGCAAGGATCTCATTCAGATTCGATGGAGAAATTAAAACCTTTACAGACAAGCAAAAGCTGAGAGAGTTCAGCACCACCAAACCAGCTTTACAACAAATGCTAAAGGAACTTCTCTAGGCAAGAAACACAAGAGAAGGAAAACACCTACAATAACAAACCCAAAACATTTAAGAAAATGGGAATAGGAACATACATATTGATAATTACCTTGAATGTAAATGGATTAAATGCTCCCACCAAAAGACACAGGCTGGCTGAATGGATACAAAAACAAGACCCATATATATGCTGTCTACAAGAGACCCACTTCAGACCTAGAGACACATACAGACTGAACGTGGGGGGATGGAAAAAGATTCCATGCAAATGGAAATCAAAAGAAAGCTGGAGTAGCAATTCTCATATCAGACAAAATAGACTTTAAAATAAAGACTATTACAAGAGACAAAGAAGGACACTATATAATGATCAAGGGATCGATCCAAGAGGAAGGTATAACAATTGTAAATATTTATGCACCCAACATAGGAGCACCTCAATACATAAGGCAAATACTAACAGCCATAAAAGGGGAAATCGACAGCAACACAATCATAGTAGGGGACTTTAACACCCCACTTTCACCAATGGACAGATCATCCAAAATGAAAATAAATAAGGAAACACAAGCTTTAAGTGATACATTAAACAAGATGGACTTAATTGATATTTATAGGACATTCCACCCAAAAACAACAGAATACACATTTTTCTCAAGTGCTCATGGAACATTCTCCAGGATAGATCATATCTTGGGTCACAAATCAAGCCTTGGTAAATTTAAGAAAATTGAAATCGTATCAAGTATCTTTTCTGACCACAATGCTATGAGACTAGATATCAATTACAGGAAAAGATCTGTAAAAAATACAAACACATGGAGGTTACACAATACACTGCTTAATAACGAAGTGATCACTGAAGAAATCAAAGGGGAAATAAAAAAATACCTAGAAACAAATGACAATGGAGATACGACGACCCAAAACCTATGGGACGCAGCAAAAGCAGTGCTAAGAGGGAAGTTTATAGCAATACAAGCCTACCTCAAGAAACAGAAAACATCTCGAATAAATAACCTAAACTTGCACCTACAGCAATTAGAGAAAGAAGAACAAAAAAAACCCAAAGCCAGCAGAAGGAAAGAAATTATAAAGATCAGGTCAGAAATAAATGAAAAAGAAATGAAGGAAACAATAGCAAAAATCAATGAAACTAAAAGCTGGTTCTTTGAGAAGATAAACAAAATTGATAAACCATTAGCCAGACTCATCAAGAGAAAAAGGGAGAAGACTCAAATCAATAGAATTAGAAATGAAAAAGGAGAAGTAACCACTGACACTGCAGAAATACAAAAGATAATGAGACATTACTACAAGCAACTCTATGACAATAAAATGGACAACCTGGAAGAAATGGACAGATTCTTAGAAATGCACAAACTGCCGAGACTGAACCAGGAAGAAATAGAAAATATGAACAGACCAATCACAAGCACTGAAATTGAAACTGTGATTAAAAGCTTCCAACAAACAAAAGCCCAGGACCAGATGGCTTCACAGGCGAATTCTATCAAACATTTAGAGAAGAGCTAACACCTATCCTTCTCAAACTCTTCCAAAATATTGCAGAGGGAGGAACACTCCCCAACTCTTTCTACGAGGCCACCATCACCCTGATACCAAAACCAGACAAAGATGTCACAAAGAAAGAAAACTACAGGCCAATATCACTGATGAACATAGATGCAAAAATCCTCAACAAAATACCAGCAAACAGAATCCAACAGCACATTAAAAGGATCATACACCATGATCAAGTGGGGTTTATCCCAGGAATGCAAGGATTCTTCAATATACGCAAATCAATCAATGTGATACACCATATTAACATATTGAAGGAGAAAAACCATATGATCATCTCAATAGATGCAGAGAAAGCTTTTGACAAAATTCAACACCCATTTATGATAAAAGCCCTGCAGTAAGTAAGCATAGAGGGAACTTTCCTCAACATAATAAAGGCCATATATGACAAACCCACAGCCAACATTGTCCTCAATGGTGAAAAACTGAAACCATTTCCACTAAGATCAGGAACAAGACAAGTTTGCCCACTCTCACCACTATTATTTAACATAGTTTTGGAAGTGTTAGCCACAGCAATCAGAGAAGACAAAGAAATAAAAGGAATCCAAATCGGAAAAGAAGAAGTAAAGCTGTCACTATTTGCAGATGACGTGATACTATACATAGAGAATCCTAAAGATGCTACCAGAAAACTCCTAGAGCTAATCAATGAATTTGGTAAAGTAGCAGGATACAAAATTAATGCACAGAAATCTCTTGCCTTTCTATACACTAATGATGAAAAATCTGAAAGTGAAATTAAGAAAACACTCCCATTTACCATTGCAACAAAAAGAATAAAATATCTAGGAATAAACCTACCTAAGGAGACAAAAGACCTGTATGCAGAAAATTATAAGACACTGATGAAAGAAATTAAAGATGATACAAATAGATGGAGAGATATACCATGTTCCTGGATTGGAAGAATCAACATTGTGAAAATGACGCTACTACCCAAAGCAATCTACAGATTCAATGCAATCCCTATCAAACTACCACTGGCATTTTTCACAGAACTAGAACAAAAAATTTCACAATTTGTGTGGAAACACAAAAGACCCCGAATAGCCAGAGCAATCTTGAGAACGAAAATTGGAGCTGGGAGAATCAGGCTCCCTGACTTCAGACTATATTACAAAGCTACAGTAATCAAGACAGTTTGGTACTGGCACAAAAACAGAAGTATAGATCAATGGAACAGGATAGAAAGCCCAGAGATAAACCCACACACATATGGTCACCTTATCTTTGATAAAGGAGGCAAGCATATACAGTGGAGAAAAGACAGCCTCTTCAATAAGTGGCGCTGGGAAAATTGGACAGATATATGTAAAAGTATGAAATTAGAACACTCCCTGACACCATGCACAAAAATAAACTCAAAATGGATTAAAGACCTAAGTGTAAGGCCAGACACTATCAAACTCTTAGAGGAAAACATAGGCAGAACACTATATGACATATATCACAGCAAGACTCTTTTTGACCCAGCTCCCAGAGAAATGGAAATAAGAACACAAATAAACAAATGGGACCTAATGAAACTTAAAAGCTTTTGCACAGCAAAGGAAACCATAAACAAGACCAAAAGACAACCATCAGAATGGGAGAAAATACTTGCAAATGAAGCAACTGGCAAAGGATTAATCTCCAAGATTTACAAGCAGCTCATGCAGCTCAATAACAAAAAAACGAACAACCCAATCCAAAAATGGGCAGAAGACCTAAATAGACATTTCTCCAAAGAAGATATACAGATGGCCTACAGACACATGAAAGAATGCTCAACATCATTAATCATTAGAGAAATGCAAATCAAAACTACAATGAGATATCATCTCACACCGATCAGAATGGCCATCATCAAAAAATCTAGAAACAATAAATGCTGGAGAGGGTGTGGAGGAAAGGGAACACTCTTGCACTGTTGGTGGGAATGTAAACTGATACAGCCACTATGGAGAACAGTATGGAGGTTCCTTAAAAAACTACAAATAGAACTACCATACGACCCAGCAATCCCACTACTGGGCATATACCCTGAGAAAACCATAGGTCAAAAAGAGTCAAGTACCAAAATGTTCATTGCAGCTCTACTTACAATAGCCAAGACATGGAAGCAACCTAAATGTCCATCGACAGATGAATGGATAAAGAAGATGTGGCACATATATACAATGGAATATTACTCAGCCATAAAAAGAAATGAAATGGAGGTATTTGTAATGAGGTGGATGGAGTTAGAGTCTGTCATACAGAGTGAAGTAAGTCAGAAAGAGAAAAACAAATACAGTATGCTAACACATATATACGGAATCTAAGGGAAAAAAAAAAAAAAAAAGGCCATGAAGAACTTAGTGGCAAGACGGGAATAAAGACACAGACATACTAGAGAATGGACTTGTGGCTATGGGGAGGGGGTGGGGTGAGATGTGACAGGGTAAGAGAGTGTCATGGACATATATACACTACCAAATGTAAAATAGATAGCTAGTGGGAAGCAGCCGCATAGCACAGGGAGATCAGCTCGGTGCTTTGTGACCACCTAGAGGGGTGGGATGGGGAGGGTGGGAGGGAGGGAGATGCAAGAGGGAAGAGATATGGGAACATATTGTATGTGTATAACTGATTCACTTTTTTATAAAGCAGAAGCTAACACACCATTGTAAGGCAATTATACTTCAATAAAGATGTTTCAAAAAAAAAAAAAAAAAAGAAGAAATGAGAATGGCTGCTGAGTGAATTCTCCCAAACCACCAGAGGACAGACTCCAGGAACACCAGGAACAGTCAGGTCTGCATGCAAATATTTTTAATCTCTGTTTTTTTGTGGTATTTTTTTGCACAAACACACATATACGTACACATAAAGACATACACAGAGACACACACATACATGCACACACACACACACACACACACACACACACACACACACACAGGTTACTCAACTCACAAGTCCGGAAAACATCCCTTTCATTCATATAACAATATAAAGGAAATCAGAATATGTCTCCCCAAAATATATCTCTTTGACATAGAATTATTTTGAACTGAAGACAATCAAGAAGCAGCAAACACAAGAAAAGCTCTCTGCCTTCTATTTGCCTCTGAGCAGAACATAAATTTACAGAAATTCCTCTCCTCCTCTCTCTATCAGGAAGGACAAAACTTCATCACCTGAGACAACTTTAGACCCTTACTAGCCTACAGAGGGCACCAGAGGAATCTACATAACACACATTACAAACTAGACTTTATCTACAGTTAGTTTCCCATATATTGCCTTCCCACAATTTGCTGACCCTAAAAACTCAAGGTCCCTTTCCTTTGTTTTGTCACTTCTCTAAAAGTGTACTTTTGTTATGATGCTAAATACTTCTAAATTCTAAGCCACTTTTTAGAGTTACTCATCCCTGAGTTTCTCTCATGTATATCTGAGATGTTCATGTTAATAAACTTCTCTTTGTTTTTCTCCTGTTAATCTGTCTTTTGTTACAGAGCTCCAGCCAGGAATCTAAGATGAGTAACTGAGAGTTTTTTCTCCTGTACAAATATTGTACAGCAACTTTTATTCCATTGGCTTTTCAAAGTCATTTTATATTGTTTGAGCATATTCATACCTGTACTCTTCCATGGACAAAGCTGTGGGGGAATTGGTCTGTAAAGTGCTCATTTTTCATTATAGTAAGTATCCCTATGTATTTAGGGAAAACAAATAACACTTGAGAAAATTTGTCAGTGCCTGGGCTTTTTCTATCAAAGCTTAGAATCTTAAAAACCATATTTCCTCTTTCACCATGGGAAAGAAAAAACAGTATTCTTCCATGTAAGTCCATCGGAAGCTACCAGATCCTTTATTATCCTGAAAAATCATAAAATCAACAATTGGAAAATTGAATTAGAACCATTCCAACATATAGAATTTAAGCAAAGAGTAATGAGTTAATTTTTCTACATGACCAGTATTGAAATGTTATGACGTTTATTTCTGGCATAGAGCATGAAAACAAGCATATGTGCATAAATGAATGATGGTGTAGACAATAAAAATATTAGTAATACTTTCAGGTAGCCTTGAGAATTATGGTAGTTAAGAGTATGTACATATATTTTCTTTCCAAAGAGTTGATTGTAGAGAAATAGAAGATCTACAGAGGGTCCAATGAGTTGAGGGAAGGAGAGAATCAGGTATGGTGACCAGTAAGGGAGATTAAGAAATAAATTAACATATGTAGAGGAACAAGACATTCTGGAAGCAAAAGTTAGAGCTTAAAAGTTTTAAAAAGTGAGACAATGGTGTCAGAGTCAGTAAAATTAGGTGTCCCAAATAGGTTGAATAAAATAATATTATTTGTGTCAATAGGAATTAACTATTTAACCTTTTTTTTTTGTTTTTTAATTCTCTTGGCCAGTTGAACCTCTTTGAAAAGCTGGGTTAACAGACTAATATTTTAGAAAATTAGGAAATGTAGATGAGAAAACAATATTTATTCCTCTACCCTTTTGGAGTTTTGGCTGGGGACCCAATAACAAAAGACATATTAACAAGAGGAAAATAGAAAGAAGATTACTGGGACTTCCCTGGTGGCACAGTGGTTAAGAATCTGCCTGCCAATACAGGGGACACAGGTTTGAGCCCTGGTCTGGGAAGATCCCATGTGCCATGGAACAACTGAGCCTGCACTCTAGACGCCATGAGCCACAACTACAGAGCCCATGCACCACAACTACTGAAGCCCACGTGACTAGAACCCATGCTCAGCAACAAGAGAAGCCACCGCAATGAGAAGCCCGTGCACTGCAATGAAGAGTAGCCCATGCTCACCGCAACTAGAGAAAGCCCACATGCAACAATGAAAACCTAACGCAGCCAAAAATAAATAAATAAATAAATTAATTAATTAATTAATTAACTAATTAAATACTATTTTTTAAAAAAGACAAACAAACAAAAAGAAGATTACTAATATGTATACCTCGTATATGTGGGAGATACCCAGGGGAAAATGAGTAACTCAAAGAGGTAGCTTAGAATTCAGGCTTATATAGCATCTTCAACATAAAGAAATAACTTTGTAGAGACATGACAGGACAAAGGAAAGCTGTTTCAGGCTTCCAAAGGCAGTAAACTGTGGAAAGATAAATCTATATGAAACTAATAGTAGACAAAGACTAGTTAGTAAAGATTTCTATGTAGATTTCTCTGCTGCCGTTTCCAAGGTGATAGAATCTAAAGTTTTCTCCCGTTATTTAATTTCGTCCTACCTGGTAGAGAGGAGAGGAGGAACACCTTTGATAATTTTTGTCTTAAGTCAAATAGAGGGAGGGCAGGGAGCTTTTCTTGTATCTGTTTCTTCCCTGTTGCCTTCAGCTCAAAATAATCCTTATGCCAATGTAACATATTTTTGGGGTGGCATAGTTTACCACCTTTCAAATACATGAAAATTCAACCTCAGAAGTTATCTCAGTATATTACTAAAATCCTGCTCATACTGAGGAACTTAACAAAATGATATAAATCTTTCCGTATTTCGGTGGAAAGCATGCTGAAATAGGAAACTATATAATAAATGCAGCTTTTGCTGATGTATTTTTGACACTTTATTGAGTTATTCAAAAAATGTTTTAATAAAGTAGCTTCGTAAATACTAAACTCAGAATATAAATGATTTTACTGATTTTAAATTTAGATGACATAATTCAATGCCAGGCATGCTTTAACCTAAGTCAAAAAGAAAACTGTATGCAGTTGGAAATAGGGACTTAGTATTAATGGAGCACTCACTGAGTGCTAGGTATTGTGCTGGAATGAGGATCAAGAGAGGAGTAACATTGAGTGCATACGTAATTCCAGGAGACTAGAGTCCTGAGAAAGTACTAGAGAAACATAAAGGATGAGGAAACACTTCTAGGGAGACTGGAAACCCGTAAAGGATGTTTCCCATGGACTTTAGCATCCAAAGTGCATTTTAAAGGAGGAGCAAGCTTTCTCCATGGTAGGGGTAGGGGGTGAATTACTAGGTTCAATTTAGTTTATAATTTCAAACATTTTAAAATAAACCCAAAAGTTAAGGAAATATCTTCTTCAAGCCCTCTGAACATTTTACTGATACTGTATCTGTTAAGGCAAAATATTATCAAACACCATTTAATTGAAAAGGAAGGCTCACACTTAAGTAATGTTGATACCCCCATGAACTCAGTATCTCAAACTAAAAAGAAGAATGTAAAGTGCTGAGGAAAGAACATTTCAAGTGATTGTATTCACAAGAAGTCTTCACAAGCTATTAAAGTATCAGTCAATGTCACAATGTCTTTACCACATTGACCTGCAGGTCATTTTATTATCTGATTCCAAGAGTTGTAACGGTAGATGGTACTATTCGCTGGAAGGTACATGAGAACAAATTACACTGTAGGGAAGAAAGTCAAGATCTCACACCGAAATAAACACCAGCATGTTGAACACTTGTTAATAAATATCATCCAAAGTCAAATGGAAAGTTGAGTGTCACTACCATAAAATGTTAAGTCCAGTCAGCCACAGATCCTAAGTGAGAAATAAAAACTGGATGAAATATTTGCAAATCTGGCATAATTGCTACTATAATAAAAGTAACTCCTGTGTTATTTATCCTTGCTAGATTGGATGCCTTTGGTGCAGATACCCCACACATATATCTCCTGGGGAAAAAAATAAATAAAAGGGTGTTATGATTGATTGTCATCATCAGGATTTGGGGGAGAAAGGGATTATTTGAATGTAGGGAAATGTGGTAGATAGTGCCAGAATATCAGGAATGTAGGATATGAGAGTGCCAATGTCCACAACATATGTTTCAAGAATGGCATGTCATCTGCAAACAGTGACAGCTTTACTTCTTCTTTTCCCATTTGGATTCCTTTTATTTCTTTTTCTTCTCTGATCACTGTGGCTAAAACTTCCAAAACTATGTTGAATAATTGTGGTGAGAGTGGGCAACCTTGTCTTGTTCCTGATCTTAGTGGAAATGGTTTCAGTTTTTCACCATTGAGGACGATGTTGGTTGTGGGTTTGTCATATATGGCCTCTATTATGTTGAGAAAAGTTCCCTCTATGCCTACTTTCTGCAGGGCTTTTATCATAAATGGGTGTTGAATTTTGTCGAAAGCTTTCTCTGCATCTATTGAGATGATCATATGGTTTTTCTCCTTCAATTTGTTAATATGGTGTATCACGTTGATTGATTTGCATATATTGAAGAATCCTTGCATTCCTGGAATAAACCCCACTTGATCATGGTGTATGATCCGTTTAATGTGCTGTTGGATTCTGTTTGTTAGTATTTTGTTGAGGAGTTTTGCATCTATGTTCATCAGTGATATTGGCCTGTAGTTTTCTTTCTTTGTGACATCTTTGTCTGGTTTTGGTATCAGGGTGATGGTGGCCTCATAGAATGAGTTGGGGAGTGTTTCTCCCTCTGCAATATTTTGGAAGAGTTTGAGAAGGATAGGTGTTAGCTCTTCTCTAAATGTTTTATAGAATTCGCCTGTGAAGCCATCTGGTCCTGGGCTTTTGTTTGTTGGAAGATTTTTAATCACAGTTTCAATTTCAGTGCTTGTGATTGGTCTGTTCATATTTTCTATTTCTTCCTGGTTCAGTCTCGGCAGGTTGTGCATTTCTAAGAATTTGTCCATTTCTTCCAGGTTGTCCATTTTATTGTCATAGAGTTACTTGTAGTAATCTCTCATGATCGTTTGTATATCTGCAGTGTCAGTTGTTACTTCTCCTTTTTCGTTTCTAATTCTATTGATTTGAGTCTTCTCCCTTTTTTTCTTGATGAGTCTGGCTAATGGTTTATCAATTTCGTTTATCTTCTCAAAGAACCAGCTTTTAGTTTTATTGATCTTTGCTATTGTTTCCTTCATTTCTCTTCCATTTATTTCTGATCTGATCTTAGAAGTAAAGCTGTCACTGTTTGCAGATGACATGATACTATACATAGAGAATCCTAAAGATGCTACCAGAAAACTACTAGAGCTAATCAATGAATTTGGTAAAGTAGGAGGATACAAAATTAATGCACAGAAATCTCTTGCATTCCTATACACTAATGATGAAAAATCTGAAAGAGAAATTAAGGAAACACTCCCATGTACCACTGCAACAAAAAGAACAAGATACCTAGGAATAAACCTACCTAAGGAGACAAAAGACCTGTATGCAGAAAATTATAAGACACTGATGAAAGAAATTAAAGATGATACAAATAGATGGAGAGATATACCATGTTCTTGGATTGGAAGAATCAACATTGTGAAAATGACTCTACTACCCAAAGCAATCTATAGATTCAATACAATCCCTATCAAACTACCACTGACATTTTTCACAGAACTAGAACAAAAAATTTCACAATTTGTATGGAAACACTAAAGACCCTGAATAGCCAAAGCAATCTTGAGAACGAAAAATGGAGCTGGAGGAATCAGGCTCCCTGACTTCAGACTATACTACAAAGCTACAGTAATCAAGACAGTATGGTACTGGCACAAAAACAGAAACATAGATCAATGGAACAGGATAGAAAGCCCAGAGATAAACCCACGCACATATGGTCACCTTATCTTTGATAAAGGAGGCAAGCATATACAGTGGGGAAAAGACAGCCTTTTCAATAAGTGGTGCTGGGAAAACTGGACAGGTACATGTAAAAGTATGAAATTAGAACACTCCCTAACACCATACACAAAAATAAACTCAAAATGGATTAAAGACCTAAATGTAAGGCCAAACACTATCAAACTCTTAGAGGAAAACATAGGGAGAACACTCTATGACATAAACCACAGCAAGATCCTTTTTGACCCACCTCTTAGAGAAATGGAAATAAAAACAAAAATAAACAAATGGGACCTAATGAATCTTAAAAGCTTTTGCACAGCAAAGGAAACCATAAACAAGACCAAAAGACACCCTCAGAATGGAAGAAAATATTTGCAATTGAAGCAACTGACAAAGGATTAATCTCCAAAATTTACAAGCAGCTCATGCAGCTCAATATCAAAAAAAACAACCCAATCCAAAAATGGGCAGAAGACCTAAATAGACATTTCTCCAAAGAAAACATACAGATTGCCAACAAACACATGAAAGAATGCTCAACATCATTAATCATTAGAGAAATGCAAATCAAAACTACAATGAGATATCATCTCACACCGGTCAGAATGGCCTTCATCAAAAAATCTACAGACAATAAATGCTGGAGAGGGGGTAGAGAAAAGGGATCACTCTTGCACTGTCGGTGGGAATGTAAATTGATACAGCCACTATGGAGAACTGTATGGAGGTTCCTTAAAAAATTAAAAATAGAACTACCATATGACCCAGCAAACCCACTACTGGGCATATACCCAGAGAAAACCATAATTCAGAAAGATACATGCACCCCAATGTTCACTGCAGCACTATTTACAATAGCCAGGACATGGAAGCAACCTAAGTGTCCTAAAGCAACCTAAAGAAGATGTGGCACATTTATACAATGGAATATTACTCAGTCATAAAAAGAAACGAAATTGAGTTATTTGTAGTGAGGTAGATGGAGTTAGAGTCTGTCATACAGAGTGAAGTAAGTCAGAAAGAAAAACAAATACACTATGCTAACACATATATATGGAATCTAAGGAAAAAAAAAAAAAAAAAGGTCATGAAGAACCTAGTGGCAAGACAGGAATAAAGACACAGACCTACTAGAGAATGGACTTGAGGATATGGGGAGGGGGATAGGTAAGATGTGACAAAGTGAGAGAGTGGCATGGACATATATACACTACCAAATGTAAAATAGATAGCTAGTGGGAAGCAACCACATAGCACAGGGAGATCAGTTCTGTGCTTTGTGACCACCTAGAGGGGTGAGATAAGGGGGGTGGGAGGGAGGGAGATGCAAGAGGGAAGAGATATGGGAACATAGGTATATGTATAACTGATTCACTTGGTTATAAAGTAGAAAGTAACACACCATTGTAAAGCAATTATACTCCAATAAAGATGTTAAAAAATAAAAATTAAAAAAAAATAAACCAGAAATAAAGCATAGGTACCTGGATGGCAGGATTTGCCTTATTCACCAGGTTTGGCTTCGTGTAAAGTCTCTCTCTCTCTCTCTCTCTCTGTGTCTCTCTCTCTACCTGTCTGTCTCTCTCCTTCTTTGTCTTTTTCTCTCTCTACACACATACACATGAAAAAATATACACAACTGTAAATAAATGTTTTATTAAATAAACTAATTAAAAGAATAAATGAAAATTACAAATACAAAACACAAAAAAGCATAGTTATTATTTTTACTTAAGTGTACATAAGGATATTAAATTATATGTTTTAAAACACCCAAAATCCATGTATATTTAGTACTTCAGAAAACACTCACAACATCCATAAACATAAAAATATCATTAAAATTTCTAACAAAACCAAAAGCATGAAAAATCTCAATAGAAAAATGGATGAGGGATATGAGCAAAAATTTAACAAAAGAAAACAACATTTAGATAAATTAATAACAATATTTGAGTGTTGAATTTACAAGTATATGGACATGTACAAATATTTCTGGTAGAAAGAGTTTGAAATTCACTGTCAATATTTTGCAATATTCTTTTCTTTTAAAGAGAACAGCCTGAATGTCTAAAAATGCATGATTAATTAAGATGTAGTAGGATCAGTATGAAATCTTTAGAAATATAAAATAAACATCAAAATATTGAGTTTGAATATTTTTCAGTATTTCAAAATTATAGTAATTTCCATTTTCTTTTGGTGTCCTTTCTGTGTTTTGAGATTGTCTACATTGAGCATTCAATTTACACAATGATAAATACTATGTTAAAACAAATTCTGAGAAAACTTTTAGCAACCTGATACATATGGCTTAGCCATATGAACTTTTTTTTCCTCCCCAAATGTACACATCTTACCTTAATATATTTAATTATAAAAATTATAAATTAAAAAATCCAAGAAATATACATTTTTGGATATGTAAATATTGATGAAAAATTTTAAATGATTACTTATCTGAATTCCATGAAGATATATCCAGTAATTAAATTCACAGCTATCAAGCCTCATGGATTTACTCTCTACATTTACTCTTATTGCAATGATTTCTATTATAATTTTGTTAGCCAGAAATGTCTCTAGATTTTTCTCTTTACTTTGCATTGAACACTTGGAAGACACTAGGAACGTTTATTATCTTAGAATCGCACCATGAAATTGAAACATTCTGTGTATTCTGGTTTCATAGGTTTATCTCCTGAATACAAGGTGTTAGGTTAAAAAGTGAGGTACATAGAAATTTGTGGTGGTCTGCAAATGAAAAGTATAAAACAATTTTCCTAATAGTATTAAATTGATGACAGTTATTAAATCTTCTCTAAGTATCTTATAGTGTGAAGACTATGTTTTTTTTTTTTAAATAAACTAAAGTATTCTGGAAATATATCCAGCAGAAAAAAAAAATTATCCTACTTATTTTTACTATAATGAGATGTTTACTTGACAGTGATAGTTTTATTTCTCTCATTAGACTATGTGGTCTCTGCAAATTTGGCTATTGTATAAAATAATTACAGGCATCTTATTTATAAATTTGTATATCATATGTGAATACTATAAATAACATGTTATAGGTAAATATTTATTATTTATATAATATATACATATACTTGTATATTTATAATAGAATATGTATTTCATTGCATATTATCATTATATTTATTTTAATGATAAATATTCAAATATATTAAAAATAAATATTATACTAAATAATTGTAATATCTATTCTATTTATATTGGACTAAGATAACTATAAACATAAATATATATGAATATAAATGTAAGTTATAATTATCATGACATATAATTCTATTTATATCTTCTTAATATGACAGAAATTTATTCCAATCATGACTATATAAATGTTCCTTTTATCGTTTGTTGCAACTGTTCTGTGAAAGAGAGCACAGGCTTCTTTTGAAGTACTTCCCTCAAGTACTAGGATATCTCAGTCTGCCATGTCATTTTGTGAAGTCATTATAGTTGTATATTTTCTGTACCTCCTGATTATACTGTGTATTCTGTATTAGTTTTCTACTGCTGCTGTAACAAATTACCACAAACTTGGTGGCTTAAAACCACACGGAGTTACTTTCTTCCAGTTCTGTGGACGGGAAGTCTGACATGGATCTCAGTGGGTAAGTGTGCATTTCTTGACGGAGGATCTATCAGATAATTTGTTCATTATTCTCTGCAGCAAGTGGAGGCCACCTGCATAACCTGGCTCCTGGCCCCATCCTTCCATCTTCAAACCAGCATCATCCTTAAGTCCTTTCCATGCTGTCATATATCTGATTCTCCCTCCGATTCTCTCTTCCACTTATAAAGGCTCTGTTGATTATATTGTGACCACCTGCATAATAAAGGAGAATCTCCCTGTCTGAAAGTCAAATGATTAGAAACCTTAATTCTCCTTTGCAATGTATCTGACATCTTCACAGGTTCTGGAAATTAGGATGTAGACATCTTTAGGGGGACCATTTCTTCATTGTCTTTTATCAATATCATATAGTTTTGCAAGTACAGGTCTTTTACTTCCTTGGTTAGATTTATCTCTAGGCAGTCCAGAGGTTTGTGCTAGCTTTCTGGTGGGTGGAGCCATTTCCTGGGGCAGCTGGCCGTGGACCTAGTGGGGCCAGTGTTGGTACTGGCCTGCTGGTGGATTGATACACTCCCAGAATTAATAGGCTAGAGGGATAACTCCAAAATGGCACTTGTGAGCACCAATGTCCTTGTGGTGTAATCTGCTTCCAAAAATGGCTGTCACCAGCATTTATGACCCCATAGGATGTTCCAACTACCTCCTGCCTCCCCGGATGCTCTCCAAGATCAGAAAGTGGATCTGACCCAAACTGCTTTCAAACTACTGTGTCGTTCTGAGACTCAACATGTGTGACACTTTGTGTAGACCCTTTAATTCTGTAGTCTTAGTTTCCTACAGCCCTCTAGCTCTCCATTAGGCAAGCTCTGCTGGCCTTCAAAGCCTTACATTTTGGAGGCTCATCTTGCTGGTGCAGGGGCCCCTGCCTGGGGAGCCTGATGTGGGGCTCAGACCCCTTGCTCCTGGAAGAGAGCCTCTGCAATTGTGATTTCTCTCCTGTCTGTGTGTTGCCTACCTGGGGGTGTGGGTCTTCACTATACTGTGTCTCCATTCATCCTACCTGTCTCATTGTGGTTCGTTCTTTATATCTTTAGTTGTGGAAAATCTTTTCTGCTAGTCTCTGGGTCGTTCTCATACATAGTTGCTCTGTCAGTTGTATTTTCAGTGTGTCCATGGGGGGAGGTGAGTTCAGTGTCTTTGTACTCCATTGTCTTGGCCATACCTCTTGAGAAGGACAGCCTATAATTTCTTAGGATAAAAATTTTTACCTTTTAGTGATAAAAATTTCACATAACTAGAAATATACAATAATATATAAATATGTAAATAACAGAACTAGGAAAACATATTTCTGAGTGTTGTGGAAATTTGACTAGAAATAAAGGATCTTCACTCAAAAGCACTTGTCTCGAAAATGGGAAGTTTGATGAAGAAAAAAATTTTTAAATATATTGAGACAAACCTGATTGAGAGAAAAAAAGCAAAAAAATGAAGTTAGGTTTCCTGGGTGTATTATATAATCTTGTTAAATTATTGTATATTATACTTGTTCTTACACAACAGTATCTAGGTAGATGTTACTTTTCTCTCTGTCTATGCATTTTTTTAATTTGGAGTCTGTCTTGAGTTAGATCTATTAGAAGTCACGGAAGAAGGAAGGTGAGGAAAGAGACAGAGGAGATAAGGGGAAAGTGGCATGGTGATGGTTACAGCTATTGCTCATTGTCTAGAAGGTAAGAGTCCAGGAGATGTTTCACTTCTATTTTTAAATTTAACGATATTAATAATGACATGAATAATTATGCACTTTGCAAGTCAGTAAATTGATGCTGTGAGATAAGATAGTTTGTCCCATATCACGTAGCTAAAAAGGAGCACTGAATAATGATCCAAGCTCAGATCACCTTATTTTGCAGGCTCTGTCTCTTCCATATCACAGGCAGTAGAAAGGCATCAGTCATCACTCTGTCCACCTGGCATGCTCTAAACCTGTCAGAAATCCTTTCAAATGGTTTAGGTCAACATGAGTTCAAAATGTACTTCAAACTATTCTCTAAGACACCTGAGAACAGCAACTGAGCATTTCTGAGCATTAGACCCATATTGAAAGATGTGAAATGCTAGAAAGGAATAGAAGCCTGAGAGACCTCCTCTTCACAACACTCAGCGAGAAAAAAAGAGTCTGGAGAACAAGAAGACGCCCATCCATGTGAGAGATTTTGTTGGAAATGTAGGTCTCTCTCAAGCAGTTCTGTTCATTGATTTAACCTCTCCATGGGTTAGCCTAGCCACTCTTACATTCTTATGTTTGAAGGAGGATATTTCTTTTCATCGAGCTCCCTATCCCTGAGATACTGGGAATGATCCTGCAGAGCAGATGTAGGAAGAGATTAAAGTGCTACCTGATGCTCAAAGTGCATGGGTTTATGGAGCATTCTTAGACAATATCAAATGCAGGTGTCACCAAGAACTGTATCAGAGAAAACATCCGTCTCATGTCCATGGTCATCTGACTGTCACTGTGCATTGATTGTCTCAGTGACCCGCTTCTTTCTCCCACATCAATACTTGTTTGTAAAATGCCCTTTATCCAGACTTCATTTACAAATGTTGGCAGGAATTAGGAGAGCGGCAGAGTGAAGGTGGCCTGGCGTGTTCACTCCTGCCCGAACTCTTGGCATTTGTGAGAGCCTAGGGTAGGAACAAATGCTTTCTCACAGGTAACTTTAATTCTGTAAGAGAAGAACATATACCGTAGAGTCAGTCTTCTGTTTAACCTATTTAACAATGTCTTCTGATTCTGCTGATGCCCTGCACCGCTGAGCGAAAGAGGTTTTGTGTAATTCATAGGAGCCAGTTTAGAACTCTGCAAACATTACCTTCTCCTTTACATTTATTACCACTTTTTCAATTGCATTCAATAAACATTTCTTTATACAGTAACACCGGTTTGTAAAATATTCATGACTCCTTGCATTACATAGACAGGTTAATATCATGCTTTCCTTAGAGCTCTGGCCATAGAAGTTTCACAGGCTTGAAATGCTTACCAACTTCCAGTCTTTGTGAATTTACTTTCAGCCTGTTCAAATTGCTGTGTACAAGTCACAGGGACTGAGGCATTCCACTATTAAACCCTTTCAAAGTCTTACCTTTGTGGGGCCCGGCAGCTAGAGAATCCCAAATGAGCTATGAGTCATGGCTGTAGACCAAACACCTTATTGTTGTAAAAAGATGTTAGGCATTTCCAGAGACAGGCCCTGTGACCTTTCTTACTTCTGCCAGGGGAATGACTTGGCAATGATCCTCAGTTGCCAATCTACCCTTACCTACAAACCGTGCACTTGCAGAGCATAACAGTAGGAGAAAACATCTGCTAGGCCTCTCCTAGCTTAAGCCTTCTAACTTCAACAGGGATATTGAGGTTGTCGGGGTGGGTAGGGAAGATGTAGCTGTTGAGAACCTTTGTCCTTAATTAAGCAGACACACCCCAAAATCTGATTTAACCAGGCTGCTGTCACCATGATTCTTTGCATCCTGTATGTCTTCCCTTATTCTTTGTCTTCACCCCTCCAACTCCACCCTTTTCCCAACTCTCCTCTAATGCCGAGACAATTCCTGTTTGTTTAAATGCCCATTTTCAGCCCTGATTTCATTCCTTGGTCTTACCAATCGAAGGCAACTTGATACTCCATGAGTCTTTGCTCCACTTTTACACTGTGTCTTTCCCCATTTCTCCCAATCCCCATTATTATAGCTTATTGAAATCCTGTCTCAAGGAGGATGACTTTAGTTCACAGAAGAATCCTTTCCCAAGCAAGACAAATATCAGCCTGATTGGTGCAAGTTGTTGCCTCCAAAATTTGACCCTTCCTCCAGTGCCAACTCTTATGTGGATCCCTGTTCTACATTAGGTACAGGGTATAGACCCCACAGAAGAAGTCCCCTCACTGGGACTGGGGAAGGGCAGAGGGCAGTACTGCTGGGAGAAGAAAAGCTGAAATTAGGCTAATAACTCCATCTGAGAAAGATCATGGGTGGTGAGAGGGGCAGTGTTGCAGAAAACAAACTGATGCTTGCAGAAGTAAGAGGGGGTTGGTAAAGATTTGGAGAAACTGGGGAGAAAGTAATGAAATCACTTTGGAAATTGTTTAATGTTTAAATAATGAGGACATGTCAGAGGAACGATTTCAACAACTATCTTTTCTCTGTCATTTTCTTTCTTTATCTGTCAGTCTTCGCCTCTGCCTTTTATCTGTCCCTTTCTTCCTATTTTTGTATTTGTGTTTAATTATCTTTTTTTATTTATCCGTCTGTCTTGCCATTCCCCACATATACTTATTCAAACAATCTAGTTTAAATTGTTTCAGTTTCTTTTCAATCTACTTGGTTTGCTAATCCAATAATGTTGCAAGTACCTGATTTTTAATTATCAATTGTAGTTTCACCTTTCCACAAAAGAAAGAAGAGTCTCTTTAATGTAAGCCTGATTTCCAATCCAGTAACTAAAAAGCAATGTCATGCTTAAATCGACTGTCTGTAATCCTCCAAATGAGGTAGAGAGATTAGAGAGGACAGGAATTAATAGATCATGGATAGTGAATGAGTAAAATGTTCTTTAATTTAATTCATACCTCAGTTCTGATGGACTCTGATAGCGTTTGGAAGCTTAGGAATGAAAAAGTACCGACAGTGAAAACATGACTGATAACAGCTTTGGAGTTTAACATTTTATAGGCAAAATAAAGAGGGAAAAAAAAAAAAACAAAACCCTATTGTGTTGAGTGATAACGTATGTACCAGAGTAAGGCAAAGAGTAACGTTTTTGAAAACCTTAACTGGAATAGTCAGCTAATTTTAGTTCAGAATATGATTTCAAAAAATATACTCATGGCAAACTACATCCTCCTTAACAAAGAGCCCAGACATATTTTTTGAAGTACCAGGAAATTCATGATATACACAATGCTGGTATTTAACAATGATATATAGATTTCACATCCAACAGCACTTCTTTAACTAGGTTATCTCCCTATCATACTGGTGGACACCAAACTGGTATTTCTACTTCTGGGTTGCTTAAGAAATAGAAAAAAATATTGTATTATCTAAATGTTGAACTGAATTATGGTTTAATATTAAACTTTCAACACCTATTTTTGTCATTAGTATGCTGTACTTTATGGTTTAATCTAAGCATGTGGAATTTTTGTGGGCTTTCAAATCAAATATAAATCAGAAATAAATTTTGAAACTAATTATCCAACTATCTGGAGCATGCATGTTAATGGGTTTGGTCTGAAGTAGAGCTTTTCTGAGCAGAAGAATGTCCTTCTCTGAAGTATAAACAACCTTCACCTTTTCTTTGTCAGTAAGACTTCAAGCACTTTCATGTGTTACTCTCACCATCATTTAGTAGAAGAAGCAAAAGGAAGGAGAAAAAAATAGGTATGCATTTGGAACCAGTTGGATATGGACTCTAAATCTGGCTGTGCAAATTAATACTAGATAAAGCTGGTCAACTGATTGTCTATGAGCTACAATGTCATGATAAATAAAAAATATTAAAGCCATAATGCCTATATTATTATTATTAAATAAGACATATGAACATACATAAAGTACAAGGCTCCTTGTCTACTATTTGAGTTAGTTATTAATACATATAAATTACTAATTCGTTCACACATAGAGTTTCAAATTTGAATTCTATTTATTAAAGCTGATTTGCCAGACAAGGAGTTCTGGTCCTTTCTTTTGAATGGTCCTAATCTGCAGATTCTCATACAAGCAGAGTGATGTGAGATCATATTTTTCCTGTTCTTTTCCAGGACATCACCAAAGCCACCAGGTGAATGTGGTGGAAGGTGGGGGTAACAGATGAAGGACTCTACAAACATTTTCATCAACAGTAGAAGAGATATAAAATGTAAAGACAGTATATATATATATATATATATATATATATATATATATATATATATATATATATATATATATATATATATAGTTTATGATCAAACAAAGGCAAGTTTATTACTTAAGTAGTAAACTTAAACACAGTCTTGACAGAATCTTAGTGTTTTATAATGGGAAGATCAAGGATAGGTGTGTATAGTTTGAGGATCTGTATTTGAGTAGTTTGAAGTGGCTCTGATAATGCAGGGATATGACTGGAAACGGTCAAAATTCATGATACAGCAAGTTTGGTGGTCACTGTGAGCATGAGTTGTGGAAGAGTCTTGATGAGAAACAATTGTCTGAAAGCACCTGAGTTGTCCTGAAAAGAGAACAGATTGAACAATCTATTGCACAGATAAAACTAACAGTGAAATTATGTTCTGATTTACAATCTTCTCCACCTGGGCAAGAATTTCCTAGAATAAATATCAAAGTCTCATTGATGCAGGGGCTTTAATTTTGAATCCTAATAATTAAGCCATGTGAATGCAGATGGTCTTAGTTATCTGTACATACTGACTCTAAGTTGATACTAATACCTTGTGACCCCAAACGCCACTGTGGTCCATCAGTTAAAGTGCGGGCTTATGGTGGTGAGGTGATAAGCAGTGTTTTGACCCGAGTTCAAACCACAGTGGTCCATGTAGAGCTGTAAATCTACTGTGTGGCCATTTTCCAGATCCTTAACAGATATTTGGACTTGACGTACTCAGAAAATGGTAGGAAACTCATATTGAGAAGCTCAGGAACTTTTATTTCCTACTAGGACAGTAAATGAAAATGAATACTTCATCCCTAGGGGAATCACATGTATTAGTGTTACCATAAACTTGAAATATGCACGTATCTTTTGGGCTATCAAAAAAGGTGAATCTATTTTAGAAAATTACTATGGATTGTTGTACAGTTCATCAGATGGTAACTCTAAGCTCAGTGACTGTTAAGGATGTGTTCATTATTACTGGAATAAAACAACAAAACCCCTGACACCTAGTTTGTAGATTTTATTTTTATGTTAGCAGAACCAATCTCATCCTGTCCTTTAGAGGAATAAGCACTGGCCGACCAGCACCTATTTCTTGACAGTCTGGAGCCAGAAGCTGTCCTGTGAGCTCCTAGGGTGCCAGACCAACCACACAGTACCCACTTGTTAGAAGTCCCAGGCACAGTACCCACTTGTTAGAAGTCCCAGACGAGGCTCTGCTAGTTCCTTTACTTCCTCTGGCTTTTAGAGGAGCCACCAAGAAGCAGGGCAGAGAAGCCATCTCAGAGATCTGGGAGACACCCCCTTAAGTATGAATACCAGCTGGCAGCAAGCCCATTCCTCAGACGATTGATTGGGCTCCAAAACTCCAGGTTTTAATAACCTTAACCTCTCCCTTTGCATCTCCTGCCCTACAGATAGCAGCTTGTTTCCTAGTTTGTTTGTTTGTTTTTGTTTTAATTAAGGTATAATTGTCATTTAATATTATATTCCTTTCAGGTGTACAACATGACGATTCAAAATTTGTATGCACTGCAAAATGATCCCCACTCTAAGTCTAGTTGCCACCCATCACCATACAAGTTACACTTTTTTTTGTCCTTTTCCTGTGATGAGAAATTTTAAGATCTACTCTCCTAACAACTTTCAAATATGTAATACCATATTGACTGCAGCCACCATGCTGTACATCACCTTTATTTATTTATTTTATAACTGGAAGTTTGTATGTATTGATGCTGTTCATCATTTCACCCATCCCCCATTTCACCCATCCCCCAAATCCACTTCCTTCTGGAAGCCACCAATCTCTTCTTTGTATCTATGAGTTTTGTTTTGTTTGTTGATTTTTTTTTTCTTTTGAGTCCATTTTTTTTTTTTTTTTTAGATTCCATAAGTGAAATCACACAATATTTGTTTTCTTCTGTCTGACTTATTTCATTTAGCATAACACCCTCAAGGTCCATCCATTCCATGCATGTTTTCTCAAATGGCAAGATTTCATTATTTTTTATGGCTGAGTAGTATTTCATTATATACATACATGCATACATACATATCACATCTTCTTTCTCCATTCATTCATCTGTGAACATTTAGGTGGTTTCCATATCTTGGCTATTTTAAATAATTCTGCAATGAATATATCATTTCAAAGTAGTGCTGTTGTCCTTGTTTTTGTTGTTTTGGATAAATACCTAGAAGCAGAATTGCTGGGTCTTATGGTAGTTCTTTTTGAATTTTCTTTTGTGAGGAGCCTTCATACTGTTTGCCATAGTGGCTGCACCAATCTACCTTCCTATCAACAGTGCACAATGGTTTCCTTTTCTCCACATTCACACCAACACATTATTTCTTGTCTTTTTGATAATAGCCATTCTGATAAGTGTGAGGTGATATTTCGCTGTGGTTTTGACTTGCATTTCCTTGATGATCAGTGATCTTGATCATTGTTTCATGGACCTGTTGGTCATCTGTTTGTCTTCTTTGGAAAAATGTCTATTCTGATCCTCTGCTCACTTTTTAATTAGATTTTTAAATATATATTTTGGATATTAACCTCTTATCAGTTGTATGACTTGCAAGCACTTTCATTCTTCAGGTTGCTTTGTCATTTTGTTGATCATTTCTTTTTTTGTGCAGAAGCTTCTTAGTTTGATGGGTCCAACTTGTTTATTTTTGCTTTTTTGCCATTGCTTTTGGAGTCAGATCCAAAAAAATATTGCCAAGAATGACGCAATGAGCTTATCGTCTGTTTTCTTCTAGGAGTTTATGGTTTCAGGTCTTACATTCAAGTCTTTAACCCATTGTGTGTTAATTTTTGTGTATGTTGTATGGTAGTGGTCCAGGTTTATTATTTTCATGCATGTAGCTGTCCAGTTTTTCCAGCACCGTATTGAAAAGACTGCCCTTTCTCAAATGTATTTTTGGCTCCTTTGCCATAAAGTAATTGACAATACATGCATTGGTTTACTTCTGGGTTCTCAGTTGTATTCCATTGATTAAATTTTTATGCCAGTACCTACTGTGTTGATTGCTATAGCTTTGTAGTATAGTTTGAAATCAGGGAACATGATGCCTCCAGCTGCTTTCTTCTTTCTTAAGATTCCTTAGAGTTATGCTGAGATTCCTTTATAATTATCTTCTGTGTATCTATGATAGGGTTTTGCTTTGTGGAATGTGAGGTTCACATATAACAGCATATATATATATATATATATATATGTATATATATATATATGTATATATATATGTATATATATATATACATATATATATATAACTGCCTATTTTAAGTTGATAGCAAATTAAGTTTAAACACATTCTAAAACTCTACGCTTTTACTAATCCTCACATTTTATGCTTAAATTCACATTTTACATCTTTTTATTTGTGTATTACTTGACTAGTTATTGTAGATATAGTTATTTTTTCTACTTTTTTTTTAACATTCATACTAGCTCTATAAGTGGTTAATCCACTATCTTTACTATATGTTTACCTCTACCAGTGAGGTTTTTATTTTTATGTGCTTTCTTGTTACTAATCAGTGCCCTTTCTTTTCAGCTTAAAGAAGACACTTTGACATTTCTTGTAAGGCCAGTTTAGCAGTGATGAGCTCCTTTACTTTTTGCTTGTTTGGGAAACTCTTTGTCTCCTTCAGTTCTGAATGAATTGAACTCTTGCTAGGTTGTATTCTTGGTTGTAATTTTTTATTTACTTATTTTTTTTCTTTCAGCACTTCTAATATGTCATGCCACTCTTTTCCAGCCTGAAAAGTTTCTGCTGAAAAATCTGTTGATAGTCTTATGGGGATTCCTTCATACAAAACAAGTTGATTTTCTCTTGTTGCTTTTAAGATTTTCCCTTTCTCTTTTGACATTTTAATTATAATGTGTCTTGGTGTGGATCTCTTTGGGTTTGTCTTATTTTGAACTCTCTGGATTAGATATCTGTTTGCTTCCCCAGGTTAGGGAAGTTTTCAGTAGCTAATTTTTCTGCCCCTCTCTCTCTCTATTTGCCTTCTGGGACCTCTACAATATAAATGTTGTTCCAGTTGACAATGTCCCATAGGTCCCTTAAGCGACCTTCACTATTACAATTATTATTATTATTTTAAATTTTTGCTCTTTGGATCTACTGCCCTGTCTTCCAGGTCATGGATGCTTTTTTGCTTATCTAGTCTTCTATTGAAACCCCTTGATGTATTTTTTAGTCCAGTTATTGTATTACTCAGCTCTGTGACTTGTGTTTGGTACTATCTTATATCATTGTATCTCTTTGTTGTATTTCTCTTTGTGTTCATCCATTCTCCTCCAAAGTTCAATGAGCATGTTTATGACCACTATTTTGAACTCTTTATGAGGTAAATTACTTACTTTAATTTCATTAAGGTTTATTTTTCCTGAGGTTTCATCTTGTTATTACATTTGGAACATATTCTTTTGTGTCTTCATTTTGCTTCACCCTTGTATTTATTTCCATGTATTAGGTGAAACAGATAACTCTCTTAGTCCTGAAGGAATGTCCTTGTAGAAGATGAACCTTACAGGTCATCCTTGCCTTAGATCTTGGTTGTCTCTCAAACATTTGTGATTGTCTAAGCAGTATGATTTACTGTTATAGGTTCAATTTTTGAGGGTGAGCCAAGACTCCTCAGTGTTCCAAAGGGAGGAGTCTCAGTCAGTTTCAGACTGATTGGAAGCCAGACCCTCAGGCAGAAGCTTTTAAAGTATGCAAATATACATAGTCCTGTGGGACTGTAATCTTAAATCCTACTGTCCTCTGGTCCAGATGATCTAGAGTTGTCTCTTGGGTGAGACTCGTTTCACAGAACAAGTGGGGCTGTGTTTCTGACTGCTGTCTGTGTAGTGCCCAGGAGGTGGTAGCCTTCTGAGAACTGTGTCTTCAATTTGTATTTTTCTGTGGGACCCAGGAATGCAAACCCCTCCCTGCTAGCCACCAGAGCCAGGTGATTAAGAAGTGTTCTCTGTATAGATTGGCATGCCCACTGGCTTTAGTGAGGCCACAGGAAAATACAGGGCTGGGGAACTTCTGCTGGGCTTAGCAAAGCAGCAGAAGAGTGAAAGGCTGCATGTGGCAACCAACACTAGCAATGTAGAAGGGACCACAGAAGTGGTGCCAGCCCGCACCTCTGTCCCCTGAGAGAGATTCCAAACAGGCTCTTAGCCCTCTGGCAGTTGCTTTAAGAGCAGCACATAAATCTTCTTCATGTGTATCCTAGGACCTTTTCAAATTGCTGCTTTTGTGGTGAACCCTGTGGTGAGTGAGTCTGCAGGTGAGCCCTTTAAGGGCAATACCTCAGTTCCCTATAGCCCTTTGGGTCTCCTGGACTTAAGTCCCATTGGTTTTCAAATCCAGACATTGTGGGGGCTCATACCTCTGGTGCAGGTCCTAAGGGTTGGGGTGCCTGATGTAGGGTATGAACCCCTTGCTCCTCGAGGAGAAGCTCTGGATTTGTGAGATCCCACCATAATGTGGTCACTGCACTGCAAGCTGGGTGTTTGGCAAGACCACTTCTTTGCTCCTCTTACCTATCTTAGTATGTCTCTTTTATCATTTGTTGTAAAGGAACTGTACAGCTAGTTTTCAGATCTTTTTCAGAGAGAATTGTTCCATATGTAGCTATATATTCAGTATGCCCATGGGAGAAGTTCATTCAGGATCTTCCTAAGTTTCCACCTTGGATGGCTCCCCCTGTAAAAATATTTAATGGCTACCAAAATATGCTGAGATTGTGCAAATCTATAAGGGAGGAGTGTACTGAAGAGGATGATGTGTACTGAGATAGCAGAGCTCAGAAATAACCAACAACATACACATACAGAGGTGAAGGGCTTCCAAGTCACTAATTTAGGAATAGGGACAAACAATAAAGATAAGGCAATATCCATGAAGGAAGAAAGACAATGGAAGCAAAACAAACCCAAAATGGAGAGTAAGGACATGGCCCAGAGGTGTCAGATTCAGAAAATGTCAGTATGTGTACAACTGCTCAAGGTGAAGCCTCATTCTACAAGTAAAAAGCTCTATACTTTGCATGTAACAATGAGAGAAACTTTCTTTACATGCATAGCTGCAGAAGTTCTCTCAGAGCAAATTTGATTCAGAGAAGCAGAGAAGACAGGGTTAATCAAAGAATCGAAGAAAACTGCTGTTTTAGAGAAGCTTCCTATCCTTAGAAAACATGAGGAAGAAAATTATGGGTATTAGAGTTGGGGAACCATCCAGGGTGGTTCAAATGCAGAGATCTTTGGGTATAGCTAATAGACCTTGATGTTCTGAGTCAATAAGAATATTGCTTGACATATAACAAAGCAAATCAGAAACTGGCAAGCAGAATGATGTTCCCAGTAACCCTAATGAAATATTTATGATACTTTGCCTATTTCAGGTTCTGAACCATTTCTCAGACTCTAAGCTCATCAAGTGACAGTAAGCCTGGAAATCCTGGAAGAAAAACATTCCAACATTTAGTTATTGAGAGTCTGGCTCACTGATTGCCTGAAAGGTCAGCCATGAGGGGAATCTCTCAGTGTGAAGAGCTTGAGTAGCACACTTGTTTTATACCACCGTCATGAAAGCACAGTGGTCTGAGATGAGGATATACAGGAACTCAGCATTAGCAGTGAATGGTTCAGCTTGTTGGTGAAAGGCTTAGGAGAAAGATTAGACTATGAGAGGAAAAGTTGTCTGAGGGAGAGGCATGTGTTTAGGTCTATAAGGATCATACAAAGTGTGAGAATCTCTGCATCTCATCTCGGTGCTCACTAGAAATCATCAAGACAGAAGGTCAGTGAGCAAGTTATTGCATAGAATAGTGGCAGGGGAAGTGAGTCAGTCTTTGTCTATTTGTGAACTCAGCAATACAGACATTTCCTCACCATGGCTGATCCAGCTACTGCATCTACTGAACATCCAACATATTATCAATACAAATTCTCAGCTATATATATGGTAACATGCCTCAAGGAGACCAGAAAACAAAACAACAACAACAAAAAATACTGCATAAAAAGTTGAGCGCATCAGAACTATTCTACCATGGCAAAGGCAGCATTGACCCTTGCTACAACTGATTTTTAATCTAATCATGGATTCACATTCATTTCCCACAGTGCCTCTAACAGCTCATTATTAAAGAGCTTACAAAACTTCTTATTTAATCACATGAAATCACATGTAGCATCATGTTGAATAATGCTCATTTTCTGGTGATGGAATCATGGACCATGAGTATATGATGATGGAATCTCCTGTTGTCCCCAGAAGCTGCTGTCACAGTGGAATGTATAAAATATTAAAGTCTCAGTGAGGGCATCTTTTTGAAGATGATATCTTTTAGGGTGTAGCACTGTTTTTCAGGATGTAGTATACATGTGGAACCTAACTCCATTACATGTGTTTGGGTTCCCATAGGTCTCCTTGATTTCAGAACCAAGAGAGTAAAAAAAGGATTGGTCCCCTCCCACTATCACTCCCAGTGAGTCATGTGGAGAATTTGTGCTCTTCTATCCACAGTTCTAGACTCAGTATGGTTAGAGGCACTCATGCTTTCCCCAGAATAGGTGTCCCACTGAATCTAAAACTACAATGGCCACCTGGTCTTTTGGTAGACCACTAGGCAAAGAAGGAGTTTTATGCTGGTGCAGATAATCAGGGGACAAAGTTGCTGCTACATAGTGGGACCTGGATAAGTTTGTGTGGAGCCCAGATAACTTATGCTAGTTTAATAATGGGTGAAAACAATAAAATGGAAATTAGAACAGCAGGATCTTGATCAGGCTACATTAACCATGGACTCAGATCCCTCAGGAAAGAGTGTGTGAGCTGAGTAAGCAGACTACATGAGTAGAACAACTTGCTGAAAAAGAGGGAAATCTGTAGTGTATGAAATTAAAGAGAAATGGTTAAGCTACAGCAAGAGGACAAGCTGTAGCAATAGGACTATGTCCTATTCTGTCTTAAATACTTATTTGCAGAAAGTGAAGTCGGCTCTCAGTGGGAAGTGTAGTAACAGAGTGGATTCACAGTAGACCATGACCAGTCTTGAGTAGTGCTGACAGGAATAAACTGCAGCACATGTGGTTGATATGCTCTGCATACCCCGGGTCCACCTCTGAGTATTCTGCAGTGACAATGGACAAGCACTTTGGTTGCTAGCAGACCACCTTAATCTCCTGCTTTTCTTCCTCAGAGCTTGAGAGCTTGCTTTTGGAACTTGATCAGCCTATCCCCAGGACAGCCCAGAAATGCCGGGTAATTCACATCTCTAGGAGCAATCCACAATCAGTACGGTACTGGCTGGTGGATAAACATGTCAGCTTCCTCATCACTCCATTCTTCTGAGAGTTCCTAGTAGGACTGGGCCACAGTTGTCTACAGTGGTAACCTGCTCATTACCACACACTTATTGCCTTTTCTTAACTCAGAGATTCACCTTCTTCACTCCCTGACTTCTGTTTTCTGAGATCACCTTGAATATAAATCACCTGTATCTAAAATCCTGTCAGAGTCTGCTTCTAGGAAAATCCAAACTAAGGCATAATTCAAGATACATTCCCTGATATTAAAAAAGAAACATTGACTGTAAATATTTAAAGTGCATATTA
Source organism: Eschrichtius robustus (assembly GCF_028021215.1). Taxonomy (NCBI): domain Eukaryota; kingdom Metazoa; phylum Chordata; class Mammalia; order Artiodactyla; family Eschrichtiidae; genus Eschrichtius; species Eschrichtius robustus. The sequence goes on from NC_090831.1 coordinate 4,398,779, forward strand.
TGTGTCATGGACCCATTCTGATAAACACTGAAGCGTTTCTTAATAAATTCACATATAAGATTATATATGTGATATAAAGTTAGGGGTAACATTTTGGGGGCAGACAGAAAAAGAATATTTATGAAGGAGAAAAAGTTAATGTGGACTCAGATTCTTTAGGGAAACATTCAATCTTGGAAGACAGTGGAGCAAAACTTAGAAGATTCTCAAGAAATAAAAATGAAAGCCAAGAGTCTAATATGAACTTAAGACTGTCTTCAACAATAAAGACATCAGACTAAGAGTTCTTGAAATAAGTCCCTGTCTTTTGAATGAGCTTCTCTTTAGGAAGCTCTGAAAGAACAGACTCAGGAAATGACTTATCTAGAGTGACATGAGCGAGACGGCAGACTATGAAGCTCTAGGTGCTCATTGCTCCATGGAGGCACTAAGTTAACAACAATATATGAGCTACATGCAGCTGCTATGGGAAGTGTGGTGGTTCCTTAAAAAATTAAAAATAGGATTACCACATGATCCAACAATCCCATTTTTGGCTCTTTATACAAAATAATTGAAAACAGGATCTCAAAGAGATATTTGTACACCCATCTTCATTGCAGTTAAATAAGTTAAATAACACTTATATGTGTATTTATTTGTTTTAGTTTAAGTGTGTCCCATGCAATATTTGGAAAATATTATAGTAAAAGTAACTCATTGTTTATCTGAAATTGAAATTTAACTGATGTCTGTCATATACTGATTGCTTATGTCCTCACCCACAAATTCATATGTTGAAACCCCAATGTGATGTTATTAGGAGGTGGAGCTTTAAGGAGGTGTCTAAGTCATAAGGGTGAAGCCCTCATGAATGGTGTTAGCGGTCTTATAAAACATACCTCAGAGAGATCCCTTACCTCTTCCACCATGCAAAGACACAGCCAGAAGACACTGTTTATGAACCAGGTAGCAGGCCCTCAGTCTGTGGTATTAAGTTATAGCAGCTCAAACAGATGAAGCCAACGTCCTATATTTACCTGATAAGATTATCTTAGGGCAGTTCCGTTCAGGAGATTTGACAATAAGCCATGCAGGAAGAATTTTGTGGAGCTATTTTATTTTTTAATTTCAATCGTCTGTATTTTTCAAGATCTATGAAAGTTTTAAAAATCAATTTCTTCTTAAAATAGACAACTTTGATGGCTTTTTAAAAAAAAAAATTATTTTATTTATTTCTGGCTGCACTGGGTCTTCGTTGCTGCACGCAGGCTTTATCTAGGTGTGTCGAGCGGGGGCTACTCTTCACTGCAGTGCGCAGGCTTCTCATTGTGGTGGCTTCTCTTGTTGTGGAGCATGGGCTCTAGGCATGTGGGCTTCAGTAGCTGTGGTACGCAGGCTCAATAGTTGTGGCTCGCGGGCTCTAGAGTGCAGGCTCAGTAGTTGTGGCGCAACAGGCTTATTTGCTCCACGGCATGTGGGATCTTCCCAGACCAGGCCTCGAACCCATGTCCCCTGCATTGGCAGGCAGATTCTTAACCACTGAGTCACCAGGGAAGCCCAGATAATGTCTTTTTTTTTTTTTTACTTTTTATTTTATATTGGAGTATAGTTGATTAACAATGTAGTGTAAGTTTCAAGTGTACAACAGAGTGATTCAGGTATACATGTACATGTACCTAAGACAATTTTGATGTCTTAATATTAAGCAATAATCCTGATCTTCTTAGAATTGTTCCAGGCTGATAGTAGATGCTAAGTATTTGCTCAATAAATAGAATCAAGCTGACAACTCATAGCTGTACAAAGCAGACAGGACGGCACATAATTTTAAAAAGGAAATCATTTCTGTTCCGTGGACAAGAATCATCAGTGTTTTGCTGCTTATTTTAATTGAAGATGATCAATTTGGAGTAGGCTGTGGGTGGGGTCTTTGCTTCCCTCACACAAAGACATGTGGTTAATTCTATTTGTCTAGGATTGTTGTATTTTCTATCATTCTGAAGCTTCACACAATTTTACTTGTAACAAGTACCAGTGGAGAGCCCCCATGCAAATTCTAATTGGTTGTAGCAGTTCCTCACTGGAGCTTGCCCATGATCTTGTGGAGACAATTTCACAACCACACACAGAACCAGACCCTCGAGGGTTAGTTCACTGGAGGTGAGTAGAGTCTCACCTGAAGGGGACGTCCTTGGAAGGACATAGGCTTGCATATCAAACACAACACAGTTTAAATCCTGGTGGTGATGCTTAAGAACTGGATGGATGTCTTACAACAATCATGGAACTTTTCCTGTAAAATAGAAATAATAGTTACCTTGCAAGGTCCTTGTGAAGATTAAAAGTAATGTACATAAAGCATTCATAAGTAATTATTATAATTATGATAATACTATATATACACAACAGAGTATTACTCGGCCATAAAAATGAATGAAATAATACCATTTGTAGCAACAATGAACCTAAAGATTATTATACTAAGTGAAGTAACTCAGAAAGAGAAAGACAAATGCCATATAATATCACTTATATGTGGATTCTAAAAAAATGATACAAATGAACTTATTTACAGAACAGAAACAGACTCACAGACATGGAAAACAAATTTATGGTTGCCAAAAGGGAAAGGAGGGAGGGATAAATTAGGAGGTTGGGATTAAAATATATACACTACTATATATAAAATAGATAAACAACATGCATTTACTGTTTAGCACAGGGAACTATACTCAATATCTTGTAATAACCTATAAAAGAAATAATCTAAAAAGAATATATATATGTATATATATATATAAAACAATATATGTATATATATATAACTGAGTCACTTTACTGCACACCTGAAGCTAAAATAACATTGTAAATCAACTATATTTCAATATAAGTTAAAAAAATGCATATTCATCCAAACATACACAAAACTAACTTAAAATGATGGGTTTATTTCCTGAATTGATAAAGGTGATTATAAAACAAATCTAATGGGGTTGAAAGGATTGCATTATTATATATGTATGTGTGTGAGTTATGTACAGAAATATCACATACACTAAGATACACATCACTTAAACATAAACACACACACATATACACACACATGTGTACACACAGCACCATTTAATGCACATTTTCTTTTTAGTTTATCTTGTAGTAATAAGCCCTATCCAATCCCTATACCATAACCATAAGATACATCTGAGTTCCACCATTCTCTTCTGCTCTTTCCTACAGCAGCTACTAACTCCAGCTCAACAGGAATTTCTCAGATTTTAAATATATCTCAAACTTAGGGTAAATTGGCAAAATACTACAATGAATTTCCATATATCGTTTACTGAAATTCACCATTTGTGTTTTGCGTCATTTGCCTGGCCTCTTTCCCTCTTTCTCTCTCTCTGAAACATTTGAAAGTATTTGGAAAGGACGCACATCTTTTCCCTGGCACTTCAGAGCACATTTCCTAAGAACAAGAACAAAGTCATTTTCTTGTACTTTCCCATAATTTGCTGCTTCTACACAGGTGCTCTGTATAGACAGTTCAAAAAAGAATTTTTTTGATGGCTTAAAACTATATAAACAACATAGGGAGACCAGTTACAAACAGAAGGCAAAGTGGGTAAGAGAAGGAAGCCAAAGGACTCCATGACATGTGCTTTAGAACCACAGAATTAAATTTCTGACATCAAAAGTTTTTAATATCACAACAGATTAAGTGTATTTTATTTCCAAAATGGTGGAAGAAATCTATAATCCATGAAAAATAATTTGAATATTGAGTCTCCTGAATACATTTATTTTCACGAGTCATTCTTTCTTTCCTGGAATTCGAGAAGGATTTTCATCATCAGCTATCATTTTTGTGGGGCATTTTGTAACAGGATAATATCGCTAATTCCTGTGAGTACATGAAGCTTTATTATACAGTGCTTTGGCCAGGTTTCTTCATGGTTGCTGAGATAGAAGGAGGAAAACTGGATTTTGTGTGCCATAGATGGTATTAAGTTGGATTTAGTGACAACTCTGGGACTCTAGTATTAGATTGTTTTCAAAATGAAAGTACCATCTGTGGAAGCTGTCAGTCAAACACTGAATTCATCTATTCATTCCAGGACATTTTTACTCTGATAATGCTGAAACGCATTACAGTGGGAGGTTTCACAATTCCTTTCATTTTCCTAGACATATTTAAACAATGTAGGTTACCTCTGAATGGGTTAACATGGAGCCTTTTGTGAAGGGGAAGGACCCAGACTTGGTCGTGCCCTCACATGGTAACAGGGGTTCAGAGTAGGCCAGAGCTACTCAGCACTGTACATAGTGGGCACTCAACACGTGTTTGTAGAGTTGAAATGATGAACCCGTAATACTTGGAGTTCACACCAGATTTATGTTATTTATGTTTTCCTTTCATTTACAATGAAAGGAAATTTCCACAAGTTTTTTTTACAGTGACATAGACACATTGAAAATCAGGCTATATGCTTCCTATGCCTAAAAGGAGATATTTTTTCCCAGACATATCAAATATTTCATCTTTCCATTACATTCACATTTAAGTCTTCTTAATGTCTTATTATTTTGATATGAAATTTCTAGAAATCAATTATCTCACCTTTTAGTTTAAAACTCAAAATCTCCCTGCTTTGCATTTTGACAGAATTTTGAACTTCCTCTCTTCTTTGGAGTTCATGATGATTTCAGCATAATTATGTAGATTCTATGTAAGAGTCACATCAGTAACAATCATAATATTTCTTCTTGCTCTTGGAGTCCAGCCTTGAGAGGCTTTCACTATCATTCCAGTTCTGAATTAGATATTTTCATTTATTCCAAAACAAGTAGACAAAAATAAAAATAACAGATTCTGGAAACAGATTTTGTTGTTTTATAAATGTTTCTCAAACCCATCTGAATTCTGAGTAATGCAGGATTATTATTTTTATCAGGGAAGGGAAAATGTTGGTCACTCATTTAAAAAAGACACATTTTAAAAGGAGATATTTGGAGCCAGTGTTATTGGTTTATATATAAGATGTATGGTGGTGGTGGTGATATTTGCATTGTGTGTGTATTTGCACTGGGAGTAGCCGTGTATTAATCTTTGTTGACAAGCAAATATAATTGCATTTCTTGAGGCCAGCTTGAGCTATCACTTTAGAAAGCAGTTATGTCACATTCAAACTGTTGGCAATAGAGTGAGTTGTACTCGAATGGCAAATAGAAGATAAAAATATACCCTTGGTCTTAATTTGTCAGAATGCCACTCTACAGGGTAAGAGAAGGCAAAGAGTGAAACATGCAAAACGTGGCTTCAGTAAGTCTCAACTGCAATATCTGTTGCCCTCCGCCCTCTGACAGTATCCCTCAAAAAACCTGTCCTCCAGGAAGTACACAGAAACCTGGCTCTATCTCTTAAATGTCTGCTTATCAAAATGGAAGAATACAAACCTGAAGAAAGTAATACTTAATTGTGGAATTTACATCCTTTTAGGTACTAAAGTGCAAAGGAAATGCAGGACATGGAATTTCTTTATATTCTTCAAACAACATTGTATAGGAATGACATTTATATGATGTGTTTAGGATTATACTTAACATTCTCTCATCAATAAACTGTGTTAGTCTGCTTGGGCTGCCATAATGAAACACCACAGCCTGGGTGACTTAAACAGCAGGAATGTATTTCTCACAGTTCTGGAAGCTCAAAATCCCAGATCCAGGGTTCACTGTCTGATGAGAGCTCTTTCCCTGGCTTGTAGACAGACATGGTTTGTTCTCAGTCAGCCTTTCCTCTACACACACTTGGGGACAGTGAGGTCTCTGATCTTTCTTCATATAAGGACACTAATCCTATTGGATCAGGGCCCCAATCTTATGACCTCATTTAACCTTAATTCCTTCCTTAGAGGCCCCATCTCCAAATGCAGGCACATTGGGGTTAGGGCTTAAACATACCAATTTAGGTGAGATACAAACGTTCAGTTCATAACAATAAACTATTTTTTGTTTAATTAGGAGCTTTTGAGGTTTTAAAATATTTCAGTCACAGACTACATTTCATATCTTACAGACCTCGTAGCAGTCTGATTAAGTCCATGAACATGATCACCAGAAATAGGATCAAATGGACATAAGAATGTTTGCTTACCATTTCAGATGACTCTGATTTTCTTGAAGTACACCCAAGGACATTCCCACCACCCAGGAATCCACAGACTACAGCTTAATAATCTCCTATGTTACTCAGGTTGTAGCATGGAACATTTTAAAAGATCAAGAACTATTCAACCTAGGTTAATTGGACCTTACTCCAAGCACAAGTAAAGGTGATTTTTCTTTATTCCCTAGATTAAAAATAATGTATAGTAAGTTTCAAAAGCTGAACTTTAAAGCCTGGAAGTGCCTATAGTTTTAAATTTATAACTTTAATAAATTTAAAATGAATGTAAAATTCAGTAACTCTAAATAATCCTTTATTTGCACAAGAAAAAGAGCTAAGGACAAAACCACAAGAAACTCTAAATTAACAAATGTCAAAAACAGCACTCAAGGGCACTCAACAGAAGTCCCCAGAGATGTGGTCAGGGCACTCTGAGATCAGAGTGGGGGGATCCACAGAGGAGAGTGTTTGGAAGAGGAGGTCGTGGACAACAGGGTGCAACAGGAATGATGGGAGGAAAGAAAGAAGAAAGAACAGAGCTCGCTCGATTCATAACCTGGTGCCTTGGTGAATGTGGTTGTCATAGAACACAGTCCAAACAAGAACTCATACCAGAAATAGAATAAATATATGTCCAAGCCAATTGCAGACATTTTTGGTCATCTTTGAATATATTCTTACCACAGAATTACACAGTTCAAAATAATGGTAAACTTTACAATTGCAAATTACTACCCAAAGGGACAATCTTTCTTAATAAACCTACAAAACCAAGAGAAAATAGAATCACTATGACACAGAATGAGGAATAAATTGTTTTAATAAATCTCATAACCTAATGACTACTTGTGACACCAAAATGAAAAATGAGGTTTTCTAGAAAAACAGTGAGCTTTAGAAAAAAATGTTGACTCTCATAAAACAAATTGCCAAATAAAAATAATATATAAAAACAGGTAAATTTTTAAATTGCCAAAATTGCCAAAATGATAGCTGATTGTACATACTTGGATGCAACAGAGAAGTTCATAAAGCTTATCTATCTATGTATCTATGTATCTATCTATGTATAATCTGTGTATCTATGTATCTATCATCTAATTTATTTATGTGTATATGTATGTATTTTTCTTTCTTTCATCTATGTATCTATGTATTTATCATCCATTTATTTATCTATCTATCATCTAGCTATCTATCTATCTATCCATCTATCTTCTATTTAACTATGATCTATCTGCTGTGAAAGTGAATTTACCAAACTTGGTAAATTAGAGGGAGTATCAAGCCTCTTCAGTTCTTCATGTCACCAAAGTACTTCTCAAAGGCTTTGGTTAGATAACTTGTATCAAATCTAGCCTCAACATATCAATATCCATGTGAAATCCAGCTTCTTAAATTCTCTACCAATTTCTTAACTTGTTGAAGAGTTAACTTGTGATGATTTAAGGGTGAAGTGAGGTGACCCATGTAAAATACTTAGTCGAGATCAGTAGTCTCCAATCTGTGAATTAGAACCCCCCAGGAACCTAAAATGCAGAAACCCAGACCCCACGCTAGACTTTGATTTTCTCTTGGCCTCAGGGGAGACCTAGGTACAGGGTTCTTTTTTTTTTTTTTTTTTTTTAATTTTCTCCAAATGTTTCTCATGCAGTGAGTAGATAATTCCTAACAGGAAAACTCATTGGTAATACAAACTCAATAAGTGGCAGTTATAATCATTGTCATTGTCATGATTATCAGTTATATTACCTGAATTCTGAATTGAATTTTCACAGCTAAATAAGTTGGCAACCACAGGTAGCTTGAAGACAAATATAAATAGAAAAATATAATTGATTTTAAAATGTATTATAAAACTTCTTACCATAAATGAAGTTTGCATTTATCTATGGCAGAAATAGAGTGAGTATAGATAGCAATTATATTCATCACCATAATCTGATTTTAGGAACAGAGGAAATATCCAATTGTGCTTCCAGATGAAAGATTGTAATCAGAATTTAAATCCATATAATTTGAATTAATTTGACTTTCTATAAAAATGTTGCATTTGAGAAAAACTATCACTTTTCAAAATATCAATTGTTTTAAAATTTACCTAGATAGCTATAATTAAAGTCTTGTTTTAAAAAAATAGCATTGCTTCATTCAACTTAATAGCAATCTATGTGCTATGTATTATCAAATGGGAAAAATATGTAGCATTGTACTTATAACTAGTGCTTGTAAGTTGGGAACATATGAAGAAGACCAGAAGTGCAGTGTTTTGAGTTCACCAACAAAAGAGTGAAATTCATTGCAAAGGGCATGAATTATTAATCATTTTTGAATTATATCATTGCCCTTAGCTTTCTTAAATTTGCTGAACATTCTCCCATCTTATAAATCCTCGAGACTTAATTTGCACAATGTGGCATTTGAGATAAACTCAGCCTGCAGCACCTACTCTGGGCCCATGCAGATGGGGTACTAATCCTGCCTGGCTCTCCACTGCTGATGAGGACACTTGACATTTCATCAAGGAGGCATTCAAAGACCAGGTAGAAGCTCCCTAGAAAAGTAAGGGCCATCAGACTCCGAGGAAGCCACTTGCAATTGATTGGTCCCACGAACAATTTCCCTTCTAGGCTTCCGACAGGACCTGGGCATTTCCTATCACTTCCTTCACTTCAGTTTTGCTGCAACAGTTTCTAGTTCTGTTGTGACGAAAGGAATAACTTTCTTAAAAGACTGACATAAGTTAAATTTCCCAATGCAATGTAAGTTTTCTGCTAGAATATTTTCAAAATTGCTAGTATTTTACTGTTTAATAATAGAGGGGAAAGATCTTTATAGTTTAGTAGTAACTTTAGTGGTCATTGGGAAATCATGCCATGTGTATCTCCCTAAGGCAAATGGATTTGTGTCTTCATTTGTCTTCAGAATGCACCAAACACCACCTGAATTTGGTGAATTATCTGGACCTTAGTAAATTCATCCTAAATCATTAGTCCGCAGTCTGGCTCACTGATCCCAAAACCTACCTCTTTGGGCAGACCTAAGGCTTTTGGTTTCTCTTGACCAAAAGAAGAAGTTTTCTCTTTGAGAAAAATCTTTTTTTTTTTTTTTTTTCTTTTTACAGTATGACATAATATATTTTACATAAGAATGATGTAAACAAAATTTTGCCTCCAATAATATGTCAGGATAAACCCTTTGGGGGCAGATAATTTTGTCTGCTTCTCTGTATACAACACATCACACCTCCTTGTACCTTGCCTCTCAGTGAGTTGAGTCTATACTTTGTGAACAAATATTATTTCTCAGACAAGACCTAGATTTCTGGTATATCTTTATTACCCCTTTCCACACTCTTTCTAATTTCTTTTTTCTATCTTTATAATAATTTTTGTAATGTTTTAGTATTTCAAATTGACTTTATTTAAGTCAATTTATTTAAGTTTTTACTTTATTTTTTATTAGAGTGTTTTCTAAATCAAGGACTGTTTGGAAAATTTTTTCTGTAATTCAAAAAAAGAACAGAGCAGTTACATACTTACTACAAATGTAATGTGTTTTTTTTTTTTCCAATTAAAAATAACAGGAACATTTTTCTTAGTCCTAATTCTGTGTCTTAGTTTATCTTCTAAAAACTGAGTTTATAAAGAGTAGTTTTCTCCCAGTTTTGCTATGAAGGTTCATCACATTTCTGAATTACAAGCCTGATGTAATAAACATTATCACAGCAGCCCATTGATAGGGGCATCAGATTTCTTTATACTATAAGAATGTCATTATTGTAATGTCTCCCATGAAATGGCAGAGGCATTGTTCCCAAACTTGCTGCTTCCCTTCCTCACCTCCCTCAGAACATCATGTGCTAACAGCCAGTTTGCTGGGTTGTATTCTCATACTCCCATTACAATAAAAATAGGCAGTCACATTATTGTCAGCCTGTTCTTAGACTGAGCTACTGAGGCCTCCCTGAGACCCAGGAGCTGCTCTGAATCATTTCCATCTCGACACACCCCCACATTTGAGTCAACATTCAAACGCTCTTTCAGCCACGGGTTTTGGAGCCTGGTCTCAGAGGCAGTGTTTCATACAGGAGTGGGGCTGAAGCAGTAAACAGGCAAGTGAACTTTCTCCTAATGGGAGAGAGAGAAAAGCAATGAATAACACATCTCGAATGTGTTAGCTAGACATGAGTGCAAGGAATAAAATCTGGGCAAAGAGATAAGAGAGCCTGTGATGCTGGGTGTGGGAAGGGTCTCAGACAGGGTCATGGGGCCATCACCGCATTGCAGTTTCTTTGCTGGACCACAGCACCTTCTTCATTTTAAGGAGTTCAGAAGCTCCTACTATTTTCTCCAGTAGGCAACATCTGGCTTCTCTTTGTCCTCATTTCCACTGGACTGAATGATAGATTTCTAAATTAACTTAGACTATAGGATTATTTATAGTGACACTTTCATGATTCCAAATAGCTATGCTATTTTTTTTTTAACATATCTACATTTTTACTGCAAAGAATTCCATTTGTATAGCACTTATATTTCTTAATGTTAAACAATGCCTGCTATATAGTGAAATTTGGACAATTGGCAAGTATTGAAAAGAAAAAAAAATATCGTATGAAATTCTACCAACCTGAAACCATCAGCATTTTAATGCATTTCCGAATAGTCTTTTTTTTTCTATGCATATATGTACATAGATTTATTTTATCATAAAATTGAAATCATACTTTATGTACAGTATTTACTCCTTGTGGTAAGTTAAATAATTTCTAATTATTGAGGTAATATAATAACACTGCAATAAATATTATATGTCCATTTCGTGCATTTCTGATTATTATTTAGAACTATTTTTACATCATCCAGGAACAGACTCTGAAGGTAAAAAAAACCCATCCCAGGGGCTTGGTGCGTTTTGCAGGAGGACCAGGACTCCAAAGAAGAAAGTAAAACTACATTCTAATCATCAGAAAATGTCAGGGAGCGAAGGAAGTCTATCTTAGAAGGCACCATGAAATAAATGAGTTTTCACGAATGGGTAGACATCACTTACCCTTCACATCCCAAGAACAGCAAGTGAGGCAAAGCTGAGCTTGTGCACTTCTCAGTGCCATTCATTGATATTTGCAGTGAGGCATCGGCTGATTGGATATTCTTGGGCAGTCTCCTCGGTTACATTCTGTGCCTGACTTGGTTGAAGACTCATTCCATTAGTCAAAAATGATTAGCTATAGAACATTCCACTGAGTCAGTCCCTGAATGTTTCTGTGAAATCATGAAGTGACAGAAAAATCTTATGGCTGACTGCTGCTGGGGCAAAGCCTGCTGTGTCCATCATCTGAAGTCAATGAGAAATAAAAGAGAGAAATGGAGCAGTAGACAGAATCACACATTTCTGAGCAAAACTGCTCTCATTCTTTTCTTCTTTCCTCCCAAGCACTCAGACACTGCGTTAGTTGGAATTTTCCTGAGTTTATGACTCTTCTCAGCTTCTTTGTATCTCATGTTTCTCGAAATTTACTTTTCAGTTGTTGCCCTCCCGAATCTTGTTGTCACCCACCTCAGTACTTGGTGTCACTCTTTACCAAATTTACCAAAGCAGAAACTGGATGGAGATCCCGGTCTCTCTTTTCTTCTCTGCCTTTACTGATTCTACCTACAGGCACATCCCAAGCTCATCTCCTTTTCTCTAACTGCACTTTGGCCAGATTCTTCTGGACCATCTTCATTTCTCACCCAGACTTCTGAGGTAATGCCCAGACTGATCTCTGCATCTTTGTTATGCCATCTTCCAGTTCATTCTCCCAACAGGAGAAGAATATCATAACTCATGTAGTTGATCATCTGTTGCTTAGTATAGCCCGTGCTTCTCCTTGCATTTCTATTAAAAGTCATTTTTCTTTCAAAACCCACATTTCTTACCTATCAGATAGAGACACTGATAACATCTAAAACCTGCCCTCTCTTGCCCCGCACACTTCTGGTCTCAGGGCTTCAGCACAAGCTGTTTTGCCTGAAATCCCCTTCACAGGGACAGCTCCTTTTCCTCACTTGTAACATCATCCTAACAAAAATATATTTATAACTTCCTCTTTATTTAAATCAGGTCTCTTTCCCTTAAAATAATTATCCACTAATCTAATGTGACCTTTGTTTCTTCCTTAGTACTTACCAAAGTTTTCATTTGTTTGTCTGTTTGCATTTGTTTACTCTTGTTTTTCTGTCTCACCTGATGCTTTGTGAGATAAGCTCTTTGTCGGTTTTTCCCAAAAGCCTAATGCATAATAAAAACTCAATTCACAATTGACTCTGTAAATCTTCATTGGATGAAATATTGCTTCCATCAACTCTATATTATTGATAAGGTATATATTTTTTTCTTTAACAACCTATATTTTAATATTTTTGACATGTTAAATTTGTCTTACTGTTACTACTAATTTTAAAGAACTGAAGTAACACAGAGAAAGAAGCACAGAGAAGAAAGAAAAAACCAAGACAAAATAAAAACAATCTCATCATCAGAATAATCATCATTAACTTTTGGTGAATATATTTTCAGAAATCTCTTGTCATAATAGTTCAGATATTTCAGAAAAGTTAGAGTGATAAAAATATTGTTATAAAAAGATCACACCAAATATGTATTTCATATAATCTATTAAATGTATTTTAATGGATTTTAATTTAAAAAGAACTGAAATAATATTGAGGGAACTTGGATGACTAACAAATGTCTCTTCATCACAGACATATTGTCTAAAGGATCATATAATGTTAAAAAAAATTGAAAGTGATAAAAATGAGAAATAGTGATCAGAAAGAATGTGTTGTGTAAGAAGGAAGATGTGGATATTATATAGTAGAAACTGAGGGACTTACATTTTTAACTTTTGAAGAAACACAGCCAGATTTAAGAAAGGAAAAGAAACCTTACAGAGAGAGATCAGAAGAGTAAAAGAGAGAGAAGGAGAAGGGGAGAGAAAAAGAGGGGGAGAGAGAGGAAGAGGGGGAGAGAGAGAGAAAATAAAAGAGAGATAAATGGCACAATTGTGAAACGGTTTACATTCTATTAATGACAAATGGGAAGCAGGAACAGTGGCTAAATTTATTTGAAATTTTATTTAATTTAGTTGGATTTAATCATTGTGTATTTTTTTAAAAGTCCATTGGCATTATGTTCCCTGAGGTTTTTTATTTTTTCTGTTTTTTGTCTTGTTTTGTTTAACATTTGAGATTTTGAGAGAATATCTTTGTATTTTTGCTAGGCTGGTTGGGTATAAAATGTGTGGGTCAAACTCATCTTCAGTATATGGCTGGGTTTTCTTCTGATATTAAGAATTGCTGTGCAGAAATCTGGGAGCTGATTTTATTTTATATGTAACCTTCTCTTCTGGTTTGGCTACCTGAAGAATTATTCCTACAATTCTGAGATGAATTTATTTGGATATCACTCAGAGATGACTATTTTTGGAAATGTTTCTTTGTACTATTCCATCTGCAGATTCAATGGTTTCTTCATATTGGGAAATTATCCTAAATGAATCTTCTGTGGTCCGTTTTGTACGTTCTCTAGGTTTTTTTTTTTTTTTTTTTAACATCTTTATTGGACTATAATTGCTTTACATTCTGTTGTGTTAGTTTCTGCTGTATAACAAAGTGAATCAGCTGTAGTTATACATATAACCCCATATCTCCTCCCTCTTGCATCTCCCCCCACCCTCTGTATCCCACCCCTCTAGGTGGTCACAAAACACTGAGCTGAGCTGATTTCCCTGTGCTGTGTGGTGATGGGGAGGGGGAAGGGTAAGCTGGGACGAAGTGAGAGAGTGGCATGGACATATATACACTACCAAATGTAAAAAGGATAACTAGTAAGTTTTCTATTTTAACCATCATTTTTACACTGGAATATTAATAGTAGATTTTTAAAAAGGCAATCCATAGTTATGGAGTACTTGAAAAAATAAATCTTACAAATAGAAATAAGTGCTGTTGATGAACAACCTGACTCTTCCCCTTTCAGCCTCCCCCTCTGACTCCCAGAAATCACACTAGTATCAGTTTAATGTTTATCCTTTCACAGCTTATTTATTTTCATCATTTGCATAATATGGAGAGGAAAGAATTAGGTGGTATAAAGGGAAATATGTGAAAGCAGATTGGCAGTGAGCTGATAATCATTGAAACTGGGTGCTGGGCCCGTGGTGATTTGTTACAATATTTTATCAACTAACAACTATGTGCTCATGTTTGTTTGTTTTTTAGTTCAATATGTTAAAATATATCACTCTCTGGTTTTTGTCATTCAAGTTGTACCAAAGTTATTGTTCCTTTACTGTGAACTTTGAAGTCATCCTTTATAACTCCAAAAATAACCCTCTTGGTATCTTATTTACAACATTTTAAATATTTATAGTAATTCAGAGAAGGTTGCTACCTATATGATATTGGGTCATTCTACCAAAGAACAAAGGTATCTTCCCATTTATTCAAGTCTATACTTGTGTTTTTCAGAGCTGTTTCAGGGTTTTCCTCATGTGGTCTTCCCACATTTCTTCTTAAGTTTATGTGTAAATTTGTCATCGTCATCTAATCCTCCTCTCCTCTTCCTCCTCCTCTCTCTCTTCTTCCTTCTTCTTCTTTTGGGCTATTTAGATGAAGTTCTTTTTCTGCCATTTAAAAAATACTTTTATATATAAATGATCTTTATTTTTAGATTGACTTAAGAACTTTTAAATTAATTTTATTCATGGCATCATTGATTCTCTTGGGTTTTCAGCTATATGGTCTGGAAGAGCGATGGATTCACTACTTTGTAATTGTTGGTTCTTTTCTTGTTGATTTGGTTGGTTTCTCTAAGGCAGCATAGAATAGTGGAGTAGTATGTGTCCTTAGCTTTAGTGTTCCTAGTGAGAATGCATCTGTTGTTTCTCCATTTCATTTTATAAGATGTTATTTTTATGAATTCTCCTCTGCTATATTATAAAGGCTAGGCATTCATGATATATACACCTTGTAGAATCTAAGGGAAGGGGTGAGGGCAGAAAATGAAATGTCTGTTTTAAAAAGTTTATGGCATTAAATATACTCTCTCTTTGTTTCGTACTTGGGAAGAGTTTTTCTCTTATCATTTTTATTTGTTATGTAGACAAATTTTTAAAAACAAAAACATTCTTAAATGGAAGGAAAATTAAGATATTGTCCTACCAAACTAAAAATTATTCACTTATGCTTTAAATATCTTATTGAAGTACTAAATGTATAAAATATGCATATTATAAATATACAGTTTAATTAATTTTTATACTATGAACCCACATGTGTAACTGACACCCAGGTTAAGTATCAGATCACTGCAGGCACCCCAGAAGACTACCCTGAGTTCTCCTTCAAATGGTGCCTGTGTTCACCATTCCCACAAAGAAAATTACTACTCAGACAGACATAGAAGAGAATTGTTCTACCCATTGCCTATACTATACAAATGGATTTATAATTTATTTATTTTGAGTGATCTAGCTTCTTGTGATCAATAATATGTTTATGAGATTCATCCATAATTTTGGATATAATTGTAATTAAAAAATTTTTCATTGCCATAGAGTATTCCATTGTATGAGAGTAGCACAACTGATTTGCTCATTTTTTTGCCAGTTTTGTCCTTCTTGGGATTCTTTTGTTGTTGTTGTTTGCTTGCCTGTTTTTGCTTGATACTGTACTGTTTTTTTTTTAATTTTATTTTATTTATATTTTTATACAGCAGGTTCTTATTAGTGGTCCATTTTACACATATTAGTGTATATATATCAATCCCAATCTCCCAATTCGTCACACCACCCCCACCCCCACCACTTTCCCCTCTTGGTGTCCATACATTAGTTCTCTACATCTGTATCTCAATATCTGCCCTGCAAACTGGTTCATCTGTACCATTTTTCTAGATTCCACATATATGCATTAATATATAATATTTGTTTTTCTCTTTCTGACTTACTTCACTCAGTATGACAGTCTCTAGATTCATCCACATCTCTACAAATGACTCAATTTCGTTCCTTTTTATGGCTGAGTAATATTCCATTGTATATATGTACCACAACTTCTTTATGACAGGGGTCATGGGGCATTGTGATGACAAGTGTCATGGAACATTGTGATGAAACGGGTCATGGAGCATTGTGAGGACAAAGTTCTTGAAGCAGTGTGATGACAAGGGCATGGAGCATTGTGATGACATGGGTAATATAGAATTGTGATGGTTGCTTCCATGACCTGGCTATTGTAAATAGTGCTGTAATGAACATTGGGGTGCATGTGTCTTTTTGAATTATGGTTATCTCTGGGTATATGTCCAGTAGTGGGATTGCTGGGTCATATGGTAATTCTATTTTTAGTTTTTTAAGGAACCTCCATACTGTTCTCCATAGTGGCTGTATCAATTTACATTCCCACCAACAGTGCAAGAGGGCTCCCTTTTCTCCACACCTTCTCCAGCATTTGTTGTTTGTAGATCATTCTAACTGGTGTGAGGTGATACCTCATTGTAGTTTTGATTTGCATTTCTCTAATAATTAGTGATGTTGAGCAGCTTTTCATGTGCTTCTTGGCCATCTGTATGTCTTCTTTGAAGAAGTGTCTATTTAGGTCTTCTGCCCTTTTTGGATTGGGCTGTTTGTTTTTTTAATATTGAGCCGCATGAGCTATTTATATATTTTGGAGATTAATCCTTTGTCAGTTGATTCATTTGCAAATATTTTCTCCCATTCTGAGGGTTGTCTTTTCGTCTTGTTTGTAGTTTCATTTGTTTTGCAAAAGCTTTTAAGTTTCATTAGGTCCCATTTGTTTGTTTCTTTTTGTTTTTATTTCCATTACCCTAGGAGGTGGATCAAAAAAGATCTTGCTGTGTTTTATGTCAAAGAGTGTTCTTCCTATGTTTCTCTCTAAGAGTTTTACAGTATCCAGTCTTACATTTAGGTCTCTAATCCATTTTGAGTTTATTTTTGTGTATGTTGTTATGGAGTGTTCTAATTTCATTCTTTTACATGTAGCTGTCCAGTTTTCCCAGCACTACTTACTGAAGAGGCTGTCTTCTCTCCATTGTATATCCTTGCCTCCTTTGTCATAGATTAGTTGACCATAGGTGCGTGGGTTTATCTCTGGGCTTTCTATCCTGTTCCATTGATCTATATTTCTGTTTTTGTGCTAGTATCATACTGTCTTGATTATTGTAGCTTTGTAGTATAGTCTGAAGTCAAGGAGTCTGATTCCTCCAGCTCCGTTTTTTTCCCTCAAGACTGCTTTGGCTATTTGGGGTCTTTTGTGTCTCCACACAAATTTTAAGATTTTTTGTTCTAATTCTGTAAAAAATGTCATTGGTAATTTGATAGGGATAGCATTGAATCTGTAGATTGCTTTGGATACTATAGTCATTTTCACAATATTGATTCTTACAATCCAAGAACATGGTATATCTCTCTATCTGTTTGTATCATCTTTAATTTTTTTCATCAGTGTCTTATAGTTTTCTGCATACAAGTCTTTTGTCTCCTTAGGTAGATTTATTCCTAGGTATTCTTTTGTTGTTGTTGCAATGGTAAATGGGAGTGTTTCCTTAATTTCTCTTTCAGATTTTTCATCATTAGTGTATAGGAAGGCAAGAGATTTCTGTTCATTAATTTTGTATCCTGCAACTTTACCAAATTCATTGATTAGCTCTAGTAGTTTTCTGGTAGCATCTTTAGGATTCTCTATGTATAGTATCATGTCATCTGCAAACAGTGACAGTTTTACTTCTTTTCCAATTTGTATTCCTTTTATTTCTTTTTCTTCTCTGATTGTTGTGGCTAGGACCTCCAAAACTATGTTGAACAACAGTGGTGAGAGTAGACATCCTTGTCTTGTTATTGATCTTAGAGGAAATGTTTTTAGTTTTTCACCATTGAGAATGATGTTTGCTGTGGGTTTGTCATATATGGTCTTTGATATGTTGAGGTTGGTTCCCTCTATACCCACATTCTGGAGAGTTTTTATCATAAATGGGTGTTGATTTTGTGAAAAGTTTTTCTGCATCTATTGAGATGATCATATGTTTTTTATTCTTCAATTTGTTAATATGGTGTATCACATTGATTGATATGCATATATTGAAGAATCCTTGCATCCCTGGGATAAATCCCACTTGATCATGGTGTATGATCCCTTTAATGTGTTGTTGGATTTTGTTTGCTAGTATTTCATTGAGGATATTTGCATCTATATTCATCAGTGATATTGGTCTGTAATTTTCTTTTTTTGTATTATCTTTGTCTGGTTTTGGCATCAGTGTGACGGTGGACTCATAGAATGAGTTTGGGAGTATTCCTTCCTCTGCAATTTTTTGGAAGAGTTCGAGAAGGATGGGTGTTAGCTGTTCTCTAAATGTTTGATAGAATTCCCCTCTGAAGCCATCTGGTCCTGAACTTTTGTTTGTTGGAAGATTTTTAATCACAGTTTCAATTTAATTAATTGTGATTGGTCTGTTCATACTTTCTGTTTCTTCCAGGTTCAGTCTTGGAAGGTTATACCTTTCTAAGAATTTTTCCATTTCTTCCAGGTTGCCCGTTTCATTGGCATAGAGTTGCTTGTAGTAGTTTCTTGGGATGCTTTGTGTTTCTGCAATGTCTGTTGTAACTTCCCCTTGTTCATTTCTAATTTTATTGATTTGAGTCCTCTCCCTCTTTTTCTTGATGAGTCTGACTAATGGTTTATCAATTTTGTTAATCTTTTCAAAAAACCAGCTTTTAGTTTTATTGCTCTTTGCTATTGTTTTCTTTGTTTCTATTTCATTTATTTCTGCTCTGATCTTTATGATTTTTTTCCTTCTACTAACTTTGGGTTTTGTTTGTTCTTCTTTCTCTAGCTCCTCTAGGTGTAATTTTGGATTGTTTACTTGAGATTTTTCTTTTCTTCCCTCTTAGAACTGCTTTTACTGCATCCCATAGGCTTTGGATCATTGTGTTTTCATTGTCATTTGTCCTTAGGTAATTTTTGATTTCCTCTTTGATTTCTTCAGTGATCTCTTGGATATTTAGTAACATATTGTTTAGCCTCCATGTGTTTGTTTTTTTTATTTTTTTCCCCTGTAATTCATTTATAATCTCATAGCGTTGTGGTCAGAAAAGATGCTTGATATGATTTCAATTTTCTTAAATTTCCTGAGGCTTGATTTGTGACCCAAGATGTGATCAATGATTTGTGACTGAAAATGTGATGTAACCTGGAGAATGTTCCATGTGCACTTGAGAAGAAAGTGTAATCTGCTGTTTTTGGATGGAATGTCCTATACATACCAATTAAATCTACCTTGTCTATTGTGTCAATTAAAGGTTGTGTTTCCTTATTAATTTTCCATTTGGATGATCTGTCCATTGGTGTAAATGAGGCCTTAAAGTCCCCTACTCTTTTTGTGTTACTGTCGAGTTCCTCTTTTTTAGCTGTTAGCAGTTGCCTTATGTATTGAAGTGCTCCTATGTTGGGTGCATACATATTTATAATTGTTATATCTTCTTCTTGGATGTATCCCTTTATCATTATGTAGTGCCCTCCTTTTCTCTTGTAACATTCTTTATTTTAAGGTCTATTTTTTCTGATATGAGAATTGCTACTCCAGCTTTCTTTTGATTTCCATTTGCATGGAATATCTTTTTCCATCCCCTCACTTTCAGTCTGTATGTGTCCCTAGGTCTGAAATGGGTCTCTTGTACACAGCATATATATAGGTCTTGTTTTTGTAGCCATTCAGCAAGCCTGTGTCTTTTGGTTGGACCATTTAATCCATTCACGTTTAAGGTAACTATCGATATATATGTTCCTATTACCATTTTCTTAATTGTTATGGGTTTGTTTTTGTAGGTCCTTTTCTTCTCTTGTGTTTCTGACTTAGAGAAGTTCCTTTAGCATTTGTTGTAGAGCTGGTTTGGTGGTTCTGAATTCTCTTAGCTTTTGCTTGTCTGTAAAGCATTTGATTTCTCTATTGAATCTGAATGATATCCTTGCCGGTTAGAGTGATCTTGGTTGTAGTTTCTTCCCTTTCATCACTTTAAACATGTCATGCCACTCCCTTTTGGCTTGTAGAGTTTCTGCTGAGAAATCAGCTGTTAACCTTATGGGAGTTCCCTTGTATGTTATTTGTCATTTTTCCCTTGTTGCTTTCAATAATTTTTCTTTGTCTTTAATTTTTGCCAATTTGATTACTGTTTTTCTCGACGTGTTTCTCCTTGGGTTTATCCTGCCTGGGACTCTCTGTGCTTCCTGGACTTGGGTGGCTATTTCCTTTCCCATGTTAGGGAAGTTTTTGACTATAATCTCTTCAAACATTTTCTAGGGTCCTTTCTCTCTCTCTTCTCCTTCTGGGACCCCTATAATGTAAACGTTGTTGCATTTAATGTTGTCCCAGAGGTCTCTTAGGCTGTCTTCATTTCTTTTCATTCTTTTTTCTTTATTCTGTTCCACAGTAGTGAATTCCACCATTTTGCCTTCCAGGTCACTTATCTTTTCTTCTGCCTCAGTTATTCTGTTATTGATTCCTTCTGGTGTATTTTTCATTTCCGTTATTGTATTGTTCATCTCTGTTTATTTGTTCTTTAATTCTTCTAGATGTTTGTTCTTTAATTCTTCTAGGTGTTTGTTAGATTTCTTGCATCTTCTTAATCTTTGCCTCCATTGTTTTTCCGAGGTCCTAGATCATTTTCACTATCATTATTCTGAATTCTCTTTCTAGAAAGTTGCTTATCTCCACTTCATTTAGTTGTTTTTCAGGAGATTTATTTTGTTCCTTCATCTGGTACTTAGCCCTCTGCCTTTGCATCTTGACTACCTTTCTGTGAGTGTGGTTTCTCTTCCACAGGCTGCAGGATTGTAGTTCTTCTTCTTTCTGTTGTCTGCCCTCTGATGGGTGAGGCTATCTAAGAGGCTTGTGGCAGTTTCCTGATGGGAGGGACTGGTGGTGGGTGGAGCTGGCTGTTGCTCTGGTGGGCAGAGCTCAGTAAAACTTTAATCTGCTTTTCTGCTGATGGGTGGGGCTGGGTTCCCTCCCTGTTGGTTGTTTGGCCTGAGGTGACCCAACACTGGAGCCAACCTGGGCTCTTTGGTGGGGCTAATTGTGGACTCTGGGAGGGCTCATGCCAAGGAGTACTTCCCAGAACTTCTGCTGCCAGTGTCCTTGTTCTCACAGTGAGACACAGCCATCCCCACCTCTGCAGGGGACCCTCCAATGCTAGCAGGTACGTCTGGTTCAGTCCTCTATGGGGTCGCAGCTCCTTCTCCTTGGTCCTGATGCACACACTACTTTGTGTGTGCCCTCCAAGAGTGGAGTCTTTCTTTCCCCCTGTCCTTTCAAAGTCCTGCAATCAAAGCCTGTTAGCCTTCAAAATCTGCTTCTCTAGGAATTCCTCTTCCCATTGCTGGACTGCTAGGTTGGGAAGCCTGATGTGGTGCTCAGAACCTTCACTCCAGTGGGTGAAATTCTATGGTATAAGTGTTCTCCAGTTTGTGAGTCACCCACCCAGCAGTTATGGGATTTGATTTTATTGTGATTGCACCCCTCCTACAGTCTCATTGTGGCTTCTCCTTTGTCTTCTGATATGTGGTATCTCTTTTGGTGAGTTCCAGTGTCTTCCTGTCGATGATTGTTCAGCAGTTAATTGTGATTCCGGTGTTCTCTCAAGAGAGAGTGAGAGCAGGTCCTTCTACTCCACC
This sequence comes from Eschrichtius robustus, assembly GCF_028021215.1. Taxonomy (NCBI): domain Eukaryota; kingdom Metazoa; phylum Chordata; class Mammalia; order Artiodactyla; family Eschrichtiidae; genus Eschrichtius; species Eschrichtius robustus. Next base: position 4,420,667 of record NC_090831.1, read on the forward strand.
ATTTTGAACCAATCTCCTGTACTATTTCTTCATCATTATTTTATTACTAGAAAAGAAGATTGTGATCTTCTTCAAACTGTCTCCTTACTAGACATTCCGCCCTGAGATTTTAGGTGAATTTAGGTAAAGAGCTAAAGGAATTCTTTTCAATTATTACAAAGAGTAAAAATGGGGTTGTTGGTCAGGGGAATGTCTCCTAAAAGATATCATTACAGACTTCATTATAAAATGACCATAAGAGGTCCACGGAGTAGCCAGAGGGCAGACACTAATAGGCAGGTTAAACCAAGGGCAGAGGATGTGGAGAGTATATTCCATTGACTGTTTTACAAGAAAAATAATACCAGTCATCTGCTTTTATCCTGTATATGTGTGGTGTGGTAATGAAGAAAGCACCAATCCTATACTACTTTTTTAAACTGTAGTCTTGATATTATATACAATTACTCTGGGTTCTGGGTGGAAAATTATTTTAAATTTTATAAGTGTCATGGTTTCTGGTCACATGTATCCAGAAATGTAAAAACGTGGATTTAGAATCCTGTTTTATCATTAGCTGTGACACGTAGTAGCTGTGTAAATTTGACCAAGTTCTTTATCTTTGCCATAAAACATAAAATATCTTAAGGGCAAGTGATTAATCTTTTAATGCTTAACTGAAAGGTAAATGCTTATAAATGTCTAATGAAATAACTCATAATATTTTCTCCATGCTCATTGATGCTTCTGGACTAATATATCAAAATTAGTTGATACTGAAGGGAGTTCATGAAGGTTTTAACTGGTGATAATATTTTCTTTCTCTCTCTCTCTTTTTTTAATATAATGGGATGAAGATATTCCGATGTTTAAGAACTAGTTTTGTGAAAAATATGAAATATCTAAATGTGTGAAAAAATAGAACATTCAAAGAAATTTATTGAGACATATTTAAGAATATTATAGCATAACTATTCAGTTTCTACTACCATGCTTTAATATATATTTGGAATTTTGAAAAATCTCTAATGGCAGTATAAATATATGTACATATATTACAATAAATGGTCTCAAGTTTATGACAACATTTTAAATAATATTTCCAGAAGAACTTTTTGCAGGATATTGATTAAAATGCTAAACTCATGTTTTTCTTCAATACTGTAAAATATAAAGCAAATAAATATATTAATATGTAAGAATTCCAATTTATTAAATTACAATTTAGAGTAATATTGGGAAAATTCCAAGCAGACTTTTAAAATAGTGGCATGCGATAAAAATCTCATTACAGGTATTTTTTTCATTAAATTCTAGATATTAGTCCGTATATTTTTACTATTTCTTAAAGGATAGGTTGTTTTACTGAGAATTGTGGTAGTGTGATATGTCACTATGCTATACAGTGGGTAAAATTTGTATGAATTATTTCTTCATGTATACTTAGTAGTGTGTGTGTGCGTGTGTGTGTGTGCATATGTGTGTGCGGTGTGAAAGAGAGAAAGATAAAGGATATTAGTTAAAAAGAATAACAGCAAAACAGTTCAAAACAATTTTTTAGGCCTATGTTATTGGTGTATCTAATCAAATACCTTAACAAACCCTTTTCAACTCTTTCATTTAAAGGCTAACTACTAACTTTCACAATGTAGGAGTCCCAGAAGGAGAAGTGATAGAGAAAGGGGAAGAGAACATATCAGAAGACAAAATAGCTGAAAGCTTTCCTAACTTGGGAAAGAAAACAGACATTCAGATCCAGGAAGCACAGAGAGTCCAACAAAATCATATCAACTCCACGAGGTATATACCAAGACATTTTTTAAATTAAAATGACAAAAAATAAAGATAAAGAGGGAATTTTAATAGCAGCAAAGGAAAAGAAACTAATTATGTAAAAGGGAACTCCCATAATAATGCAAGCTGACTTTTCAGCAGAAACTGTGCAGGCCAGAGGGAGTAGCACAATATATTTAAAGTAATGAAAGAAAATACCTACAATAAAAAATACTCTACCTTGCCAGCCTAAAATTCAGATTTGAAGGAGAGATAAAGAGCTTTATAGACAAGCAAAAGTTTAAAAATTCAACACCACAAAGCTGGCTTTAAAAATGTTAAAGAGACTTTTCTAAGTGGAAAAAAAAGAGCATAACTAGAAATATGAAAATTAGGAAACAAAAAAAAAACTCACTGGTGAAAGCAAATATACAGTAAACACAGTAGATCAACCACTTATAATGCTAGTGGAAAGTTAAAAAAACAAAAGTAATAAAATTATCTATATTTACAGTAAGTAGTAAAGGGATACACAAAACAAAAAGGGGTCAAATGTTATATCAAAACATTAAATATGGGGGGTGTAAAAATGCAGATTTGATAAAATGCATTTGAATGTAAAAGATTATCAACTTAAGAATATCAAAATTATATCAAGCATCTTTTCCAACCCAAGGTAATGAGACTTGAAATCAAGTACAAGAAAAAAACTGCAAAAACACAAACACAGGGAGGATAAACAATATGCAATAAACAACCACTGATCCCTGAATAAATCAAAGAAGAATGTTAAAAATACCTGGAGACAAAAGAAAATGAAAACACAGCAATCCAAAATCTACGGAATGCAGCAGAAACAGTTCTAAGAGAGAAGTTTCGAGAGATACATACCTACCTTAGGACACAAAGATATCTCAAAAATCAACTTAACTGTATGTCTAAAGAAACTAGAAAAAGAAGAAATAAAATCCAAAGTTAGTAGAAGGAGATAAATAATAAAGATTTGAGAAGAAATAAAATACAGACTTAAAAATACAAAAGATCAATGAAACGAAGAACTTCTTCATTAAAAGATAAACAAAAATAGTAAATCTTTAGCCAAACCCATCAAGATAAAAGAGAGAGGGCCTCTTACTAGAAAATAAAATCAGAAATGAAACAGGAGGTGTTACAATTGAAACTATAGAAATAAAAAGATCATAAGAGATTACTATGAACAACTCTACACCAATATAGTGGACAAACTAGAAGAAATGGACAAATTCCTAGAAATATACAGTGTCCAAGTACTGAATCAGAAAGAAATAGAGCATATGAAGAGATCAATTACAGTAATGAAATTGAATCAGTAATTTAAAAAACAAAACAAAACAAACAAAAAATCTCCCAACATACAAAATTCCAGGACCAGAAAACTTCACAGGTGAATTCTACCAAACATTTAAAAAGGAATTAACACCTAGCCTTCTCAAACTATTACAAAAAAATCACAGAGGAAGGAAGGCTTCCAAACTCATTCTACAAAGGCAGCATTACACTGATATAAAAACCAGACAATTATACCACAAAAAAAGAAAATTATGTGTCAGTATCTCTAATGAACATAAATGTAAAAACACTCAACAAAATATTAATAATCCAAATCAACAATACATTAAAAGGATCATACACCATTAGCAAGTGGAATTTACCCCAGGTATGCAAGGATGGTTCAAGATCTACGAATCAGTTAATATGATATGCCACATTAACAAATTGAATAATAAATTCATATGATACTTTTAATAGATAGATAAAAAGCTTTTGAAAATTTAAGACCCATTTATGATTAAAAATCTCAACAAAGTATGAATAGAGGGAACATAACTTAGCATAACAAAGGCCATATATGACAAGCCCATAGCTAAAATCATAGTCAACTGTGAAAAGCTGAAATAAATTTCCTCTAAGATCAGGAACAAGACATAGATGCCCACTATTGCCACTTTAATTCAACATAGTATTGGAAGTCCTAGCCAGAATAATCAGGCAAGAAAAATTAAACAAAACAAAACAAACAAAAAAACCCGGAATCCAAATTGGAAAGGAAGAAGAAAAACTGTCACTGTTTTTAGATGACATAATATTATATATAGAAAATACTCAAGACATTACGTAAAAAAAAAAAAAAAAAAAAAATTAGAACTCATCAATGAATTCAGTAAAGTTGCAACATAACAAAATTGGTATATAGAAATGTGTTGCATTTCTATACATTAACAATGAACTATAAGAACGATGAATTAAGAATGCAATCCCATTTACAATTGTCTCAAAAAGAATAAAATACCTAGGAATAAATCTAACTAAGTGGGTAAAATACCTGTACATGGAAAACTTTAAGACAATGATGAAAGAAACTGAAGACAAAACTACCAAATGGAAAGATACATAGTGGTCATGGATTAGAAGAATTAATATTGTTAAGATGGTCATAGTACCCAAGGCAATCTACATATTTAACATAATCTTTATCAAAATACTTATGTAATTTTTCACAGAACTAGAACAAATAATTCTAAAATTTGTATGAAAAGACAATAGACCACAAATAGTAAAAATAATATTGAGAAAGAACAAAGATGGATGTATCGTGCTCCCTGACTTCAAACTACACTACAAAGGTACAATAATCAAAACACTATGATTCTGTCCTCAAAACAGACACATTGATCAATGGAACAGAATACAGAGCCCAGAAAAGAACATATATTTATATGGTCAATTAATCTATGACAAAGGAGGCAAGAATATACAATGGAGAAAAGACAACCTCTTCAATCAATGGTTTTGGGAAAACTGGTCAGCTACATTCAAAAGAATTAAACTGGACTACTTTCTCATACCATATACAAAAATAAACTCAAAATGCATTAAAATAGTCTCACATTTAAACTCACTTAAATGTGAGACTTGAAACCATAAAATTTCTGGAAAAAAACATAGGTAGTACTCCCTTTGACATTAGCCTTAGCAATATATATATTTTTTTGGATTATCTCTCCTCAAGCAAAGGAAACAAAACTAAAAATAAACAAAGGAACTACATCAAACTAAAAAGCTTTTGCACAACAAAAGAAACTCTCAACAAAACAAAAAGTCTACTTATTGAATGGGAGAAGGTATTTGTAAACATTATATATAATAAAGCCTTAATATCCAAAATTTACAAAGAAATCATATAACTCAACATCGGAATACAAACAACCAGACTGAAAAATGGTCAAAGACCTGAACAGACATTTTTCCATAGAAGACATACAGATGGCCAACAGGCAAATGAAAAGACACTCAACATAGCTAATCATCAGGGAAATGCAAATCAAAACCACAATGAGACATCACGTCACACACATCAGAACAGTTGTTATTAAAAGACAACAAATAACAAGTACAGGTGAAGATGTGGAGAAAAGGGAACTTTTGTGCACTGTCGGTGGGAAATATAGGTTGGTCCAGCTACTATGGAAAACAGTATGGAGGTTCCTCAAAAAATTAAAAATAGAACGACCATATGATCCAGCAATTCTACTGCTGGGTATTTATTCAAAGAAAACAAAAACAGTAATCAGAAAAGATATATGCATCCCTATGTTTGTTGCAGCATTATTTACAAAAGCCAATTAATAAAGCAACCTAAGTGCCCATCAATAAATAAACTGACAGCAAAAAAGTGGTATATATATATTATATATATTAATATTATATAATTATATATAATTAATATTACTCAGCCATAAGAATGAATGAACTCTTATTTGTGACAACATGGATGGACCTACAGTGTATTATCTTAAGATAAGTCATACAGAGAAAGACAAACACTGTATAATTTCACTTATATGTGGAATCTAAGAAACAAAACAAATGCACAAACATATCAAAACAGAACGGAGTCATAAACACAGAGGAGGAACAGGTGCTTGCCTGAGGGGAAGGATGTGGAGGATGAGAGAAATAGGTGAGTGAGATTAAGAGGTACAAAGTTCAATTACAAAATAAATGAGTCATGGGTATAAAATGTACAGTGTGGGGAATATAGACAATAATATTGCAATATCTTTGTATGGTAACAGACGATAACTAGAATTATTATGGTGACAATTTTCAAACGTATAGAAAATACAATCACTATGTTGTGCACCAGGAACTAACATAGTGTTGTAGGTCAATTATACTTCAAAAAGAAGTAAACAAACAAACAAACTCATATAAAAAAGAGATCAGATTTGTGGTTACCAGAGGCAGTGTTGGGTAAAAATAGCCAAAAATTTCATACTTGCTGTATAAGATAAAACAATACTAGGGTTGTAGAGTATGACATGATAAATATAATAAACACTGCTGTATGTTAAATATGATCATTGTTAAGAAAGTAAATCCTAAGATGTCTCATCACAAGAAAAAATTTTTGATTTCTTTAATTTTATATCTATATGAGATGATGGATGTTTATTACAGTTATTGTAGTGATCATTTCATGGTGTATATATGTCAAGTCATTATGCTGTAAGCCTTAAACTTATACAGTGCTGTATGTCAATTATATCTCAATAAAACTGGAAGGGAAAAATAAATAAATAGCTAATAAACATTAACAAGCCAATGTGTCAGCTGAACTGCAATGCTTCTCCATCAAAGATCATCATTTTGTGCTAAAAACAATCAGCATTAGCAACAGTAACAGACAAATATAAACTCAAATAATGAAAAGTCAAAATTTTCACAATCATATTCCTTGGATTAAATTGTCTATTCTCTTTTAATGTGTCAGATTAAAATGACAGAAAGTGAGAATGAAAATAGAGAGGAAATAAATAAAAATCTATTAGTATCAAAATGTGAAGACTTTTTAAATTATCAATACCTAAAATCATTTTTGTCTTTGGAAATATCCCTAAAGGTGTGACAGAGATAGACATTTTACAGACTGACTTCAATAGGGAAACTTCAGGATGTGCTAGAAAAATCCACATTATAGAAGGAAAGCTGAGTTCCCAGATTTGACCTGTCACGGTGTCTGTGCATTACTGGAGAAAACTGGTTTGAAAATTGTCTTTCAAATAACTCAGAGTTTCCATGGTGATGCTGTGGGAGAATTTTAAATCATTTGGTGGTTTGAACATAAAGCAAACAGGGTGTGGCTTTGGACCACTATTCTGCTTAAAGAAAGCCTATCCTTTCTCTGTTTTGTATCCTGGGACTCTATACAATTCCATAATTGCTACAGAGCAACTAAAAAAGAAATAAAACCATGGTTGTGGAAATTGTGGCACAAAATATTTCAAGAAGACATACAGAAGGCACAAGAACCTTTCAAAATGGTAGCTTCAATGGAACGACTTTGAAGACTAAGCACAAAAGTGGATCATATGTCTAAAAGAATCCATAAATATGTGTCTATGGTTGCAGCAATTTCAGAAAGATATAATGAAACTGGAGAAGCACACAACTGAAGGGATGCAGGAGTGTGGAGGTGGCCACAGAAAAATGTTTCCTGGATTTGGCATGTCTGTCACCAGACACATGTGGCTAGGGTCATTTACTCATCCCTAAATCAGACCACCAGCATTAAACCTTGACTCGCTGTATATTCTGTTATATACAAATCAGTAAAACTCAATTGTTTTACACTCTTATCTATTAAAACAGGTATAATAACAGTGCAGGCATTTCTGCTATGGAAAATTGCATACTGAAGAGAACTGTTTCTGGGCGTATTTAGGGGTAGAACTTGAAAACTTTGTAACCAGAGCAGGAACATAATAAAGCTGGCCACTCAGGGCAGCCAGAGGCTGTCTCTGGGGATATTAGAAAGCTCAAAAAAACTAGAATGTAACTGCTGCTTGAAGATGCTGAGACCATTCAGATGGAAGTGGAGTTCTGAGGGCAGGAGGAGATGCAGTTGCCCTGAGCCCACAACTAAACAAAGCTGGGTACCTCTGTCTGGAAAGGAAGCCCTGCAAGCAGATACTTATTTTTATTTTTTAACAGCTTTATTATGGTATATTGGGCAACTAATTAAGTGCACATATCTAAAGTGTAAAATTTGATAAATTTTGATGTATGTATACACCTGTGAAATATCATCACATCCAAGATAATGAACATATCCATCACCCAAAAAAATTTTCACATGCTCTTTTGTAATCCATCCTTCCCTTATAACTTCTTACACAGGCACCTACTCCTACACTTTGTCATGATAGATTAGTGTGCATTTTATAATTTTATATAAATGTAATCAGACAGTATGCACTATTTTTTTCTCTGGCTTAGCTCATTTGGCATAGTTATTTATATATATTCATGTTATTCTGTCTCAGTAGTCTCTTCCTTTTATTGTTTTATAGAATTCCATTGTATTAATGTACTATAGTTTATCAATTTACCTAGTGATGAACATTTGGGTTGTTTCAATATTTTGGCTGTACAAAAGTCCTGTATTGATATATGCTTTATTTAATCTCAGATAAATACTTAAGGGTGAAATGGATCATTTAGTAGGTGTACACTTAAGTTTTTGAGACACTGTCACATTGTCTTCCAAAATGGTTGTATTGAACAATTTTACACTCCCATGAGCAGTGTATGAGTGTTTCAGTTCATCCATATCCTACAAAATACTTGGAATGTTTATTCTATTTAATGTTTGCAATTTAATAGGTGAGGAATGACAAAGATCCTGTTGCAGTGGAAGACTTCAACAACTTTCTGTCAGTAACTGCTCAATCAAGCAGACAGAAAATCAGTAAGGATATAGATGACCTGAACTGCATTAAATTAAATTACACTTTCCCATGGATCTAAGAAGAAGTCTCTCAAGAGAACTTGAAAAAATAGTTGAACTAAATGAAAATGCAATTTATCAAAATTGGTGAGATACAGTGAAAGCAGTGCTTAGAAGGAAATTTATAGCATTTAAATCCCTATGTTAGAAGAAAAACAGGCAGTTATTTGAACAGATATTTCACCAAAGAATGCACATGGATGACAAGTAAGCACACAAAATTGTGTTGTTTAATTTCTAAATACTGGGGAATTACCTGGCTATATTTCTGTTATCGGGTTGTTTTATTATTATTATTATTATTATTATTATTATTATTATTATTATTATTATTATTATTATTAATTCCTTTGTAACCTGAGACTACACTTTGTAAGATTTGTATTCTGTTAAATTTGGTAAGATGTATTTAATGGCCCAGAATATGATTTGTCTTGGTGAATGCCCATGTACACTTAAGAAAAATGTGTATTCTTCTTTTCTTGGATGTTGAATACTGTAAATGTCAATTAGTCAAGTTCAATGATAATACAGTTCAAGGCATCTATGACCTTACTAATTTTCTTCATTCTTGAATTATCAATCACTGACAGAAGATCATTGAAGTCTCCAACTTCAA